>NW_021604604.1:1346592-1425269 GCF_004785775.1 Grammomys surdaster
TAAGATGCAGTATGGTTTATTGGTTTGCTTGAAAGAAGAATCCACACAAGACAAGAAGACCAACTGTGACAGTTTCATGTAGTGTTGTGATTTTCTGCAACAGCCACACAATATAAACAGGTGGTGAGGACTCAATAGTTTCAAGAGATATGGAGGATTGTTCAGTGATACTGTTTAAGGCTTATTTTTATGTGATTAAGAACTATGCTCCAAGGATCTGAGCTGGATCTGAGCTGGAAGTCTCCTCCCTGAGGACTGGCTTTCATAGCACCAGAAAATACCATTCAAGCTTCTAGGAAAGGAAGCAGCCAGGGGTCCTGTCAAGCTGTGATGCCTATGAAGCACAATGATTACAGCATGGCATAGTAGTTCTAAAGGTGTAGTAGTGACATGTGAATGTGATAATTTGGTGATAACCCACAGCTCTCTAGATTCGAGGTCTGTTCCAACAAGAGGGAAATTATTCTTGGTAGTAGAAACAACCAAGTACCTGGGGCTACTGAAATCATGGTTCTCGGGAAACCTACAACTATTGCTTTACTAAGTCAGCATAAATACCAACTACACTCTAAATATTTATTCTTATACCCACAGATAAGGATGAGTCTCATTCCTCATTAAAGAAACATCTTTTTGCAATAGACCAAGACCTTTGCATAAAAACACAACTGATAAAACTGTAGGGAAAAAATGAATGTGGGATGCCTAGCTCCAACTGATATATCTGCAAGAGAGCTCCTGCATCTAAGGTGCAGCAATCAGCAGAAGATGAGGCAAAAAGACTGTAAGCAGCAGAAAAATAGGAAGTTTGCTGTAAGACTGAGTCTCCTAGAAATGTGAGCAAAGCTGCACCCACAATACCACATCAACATGACTGCCTAAATAATGACAACACCGATGATGGACATGCTAACATGGAAAGAGAAACTCTCATGGAGCTTCAAGCCTAGACAAAGAAATACAGGCAACCAGGAAATACTGACAATGGGACAGTCTTCTGTTCATTCTTTATTCTGTAGATTGTAACTCAATTCCTGGAGTGACTTGAGATATTCTGCTTCCTGTGCTGATCAAAGTACCATATGTACTCCATTTTCCTCCTCAGATAAGAATAAAATAATAAAGGATTTATGGATATTGAAATGGCAGTAATTAGGTACAAGACTAGCAGTGAAACTCTAAACCATTCTATAATATCTAATATTATCATAAATTGCTTTGTTCAGATAACAATTCCAGTATTCATGGATAAAAGAAAATTTGTTATAAAATAAACAATCATACTTTATTCTTTTATGCTCAAAAAAACTAAAGATAAGGTCAAAGAAATCAAATAAAGTGATGCCATACAAGATTTCCTTTCATAATTTTCTTAATGTTATTTGTGCATCAAAAATCTTTAGGTCAACTCCTGAGTATGTGTCCAAAGGCAATGAAGTCATAATATAGGAAATGCCAATGCATTCATGTTTATTGTGGTGCTATTGAAATCTAAGAGATCAGGCTGGGTCTCCAGCAACAGAATGGATAATGAAAATGTAACCTACATACATGCTTGACTATTATATATCAATAAAGAGGAAGTATGTCAGTTTAAAAGAATAGAAAAGTCATCATTATCTAGACTCAGCAAGCCACGTGTCCCACGCTCTCTAGACTCAGCAACCTGTGTGTTCCATACTGTCTAGATTCAGCAAACCATGTGTCCCGTGCTCTCTCATACATGCAGACAATTGAAAGTGAAAGTGATGAAGTAGGAGAAACTGAAACAGGGATAAATGACACAAGGGACAGTTTATCATAGAGTCCACCCAAATGTATCAAGTTGTGCTGTCTTCTATCTAGGATGAGGGAATATTCACTGTTTAAGTGTTATGGCCACCAACAAAAAACAATAGGCTCACTTGTTTGACTGCTGTATGGTTCTTAAGCTCATGGTCATTTGGTATTCTACGTCCTGTGAGAACAGAGGCCAAGACTTATGCATCCTCTACACTTAGCACTCAGTGTGTAATGTTTACACACACTGGACACTCAGTAACTTCTTACTAATGGTGCAAGTGCTCTCTGAAAAAAAGTGAATTAACTGATCATTCAGCGTACCATTCTTCATGCTTTCAAATCATGTACACCTAGGAATTTATTCAAATAATATTTTTCTGGATGCTAGACATGAGCTATAAAAATGCATCAAGAGCATGTTATTACAGATGACTTTAGCACTTGTAGGCAAATATGTGCAAACCATGCTGCTGATATTTGATTTGTAGCTCTCAGTTCCTCTGTGTACAGAATGCCAATGTACTGTGCTAAAGCTTGAGGATGGGACCTGAAACTTGAAATAACATGGATATGTTTTATTTAAAAAATGGCAAATACGGAGCCTTGAAGAAAATACAGAAAAGGATTTTGGAAGGAGGTTATTGCTGCATTCATATTTGAAGAATATAAAATATCCACGTCTAAACAAGCTTGTTAAAGCAAACTGTTAGGGTGAGCAGTGTGCAAACTATTTGCTAATTTTAATTTTGTTACCTTGACAACAGAAGAACATGGAACTCCTAGAAATTTATGCATAATTATGTACATATTTCATGTGTACATAAATTTATGTATCCATGCATGTATTACTGACATGGAGTTATAAACATATAAACCCTAGACTAATAAACTATGCAGAACACATTTCTTCACGCAGCTGTTGACATCCTATTCAAGGTGGCATTGACATTGGATGTGATACCTAAAGGAAATTTTGCACCCTGACACAATGGCCATAAAATATGCCCAAGGCTTCAAGAAACCTGCTCCTACCCCTTGGAATTCCAGAAAGTAGCCAATCTATTACCCAATGTACAGACCATCTGTCTAAGTGCTTACCCTGAAGCCCAGAGGTTATAAAACAGTCTGACTAAGTGCTTACCCTGTAGCCTAGAGTGGAGAAACAGTCAATCTGACATTTTTTCCATCCTGAAGTTTCAAAACACAGTTTATCCTGCAAAGCAGATTCTGGAACTAGCAAAGCCATGAACTTTCTCTACCAACCCTGGACTATAAAAACTCAGACCCCATAGTATATTTTCCAGGACCCTCAGTTACTGAGGGTTTGAACGCACCAACATCTCAGACCCATCAAAGTCTGCTTTTGCTAGTTTGAGGCAAACTGAGTCTATTTTATTTTCTTCTGCTCACTTAGTTCTTAGAATACCAAGTTTTCAAAAAGACCATAGAAGTTAACACAGTACAGGAATTGGAAACTGGGAAGAATTTGGCAAACTATAAACTTTAGAAAGTCCTTTTTAAATTTTAATTTTCTATACATTTCAAAATTTTCTCAATAAGTATGCAGAATTTTATAATAAAATGTTTTAATATTGCATCCTCTTGAGTCTTGGGAAATGGATGATTCCATGGTTAAAGTGCTCACTGGGTAAGCATAAAGACCTAAGTTCATATATTCAAGCCACAAAAAGTTAAGAATGGCAGTATATGCCTGTAACCCCAGTGGTGTGAACTTGAGAGTAAGACATGGGAATCCCAGGGACTTACTGTTCAAAGCGCCAAGTTCTGGACTCAATAAGAGACCTTGTCTCACAAAAATAAGGTGGACAGCACTGGAGGAGAGACACCCTTGTCAAACCATGTCTCCCACATTTGCATGTACAAGCACTCATGTGTACACACATACATATATAAAACACATCATTCATGTACCACACTACACATCGATAAGCCACATACCACACATACACTACACCACATACATACCACATACACTACACAGGACATACATATAAATCACACACTCACATACACATCATACACATACACGCATATACTACACACACATGCACTTAAACCACATACACCACACAACTCACACACATGCACAAACACACATTATGTCTCCTCATACACAGCAAGTTGACTTTGTCAACTGAAATTTTGTTCCAGTCATAGAGAACTTGTAAAACTGTCACTGCTAAAGATCCTTGAAAAACTTCCATCCTCTGAACTGTTCTGAAGCTCAGATTTTTGTAATCTTTAATTGTGTGATAATTTGGCTTTTACAGAAAAGTTGCAAGACAGTACAATGTAATTCTATATAATTTTTACCTAGAGTCGAGTTGTTTACAGCCTTATATTCTCAGATTCTCTTAATAGAAGTTCAAGATATTATATATATATGATACTTTGGGTAAACACCCATTATCTTCATACATAAACATTATGTGTGTTAATGAGAGGCCCGTCTTGCATAATGCAGGGTGCAGTATTCAAAATGAAGATTTCCACTGTAATTGTCTTAGTGTAGTCTGTATCAAAATCTTACCATTTTTCACAATAATACTATTTGTAGCTACATTTTTCTATCCAAGATGAAATACAAGGTGTATCAGATTCTGTTGTCACATTTTCAGTCTCTTATCTGGAACAACCATTATCCCTTCTTTGACCCCTTTGAACCCTATATCTTTTTGGATTCCTAAATATTTGACCACAAAGGTCAACCTTATAGACACAGCCCCTTGTGTGGCTACTTGCTGCTGCCTCATGACTAGTATTGACTCTTGGTAGCAATGCCATACACTTAAGGCTGGCTCCTTCTCAGTGCATCAATAAAAGAGGCACAAGGCATCAACTGGTCCCAGGACCTGGGGAATCATGTTTTGAGATGTTAGTGGGCCACAAGCTTCTTCAATGTAGGCTAGTTTTTACCTTGAAAATTGTACATGGCCAAATACCATGGCTAGAGAGAAAAACCAGTGGTTTAGAGAACATGATGCTCTTGCAGAGGATCTGAGTTCAGTTCTTAGCACCCACATGGTAGTTCACAGCCATCCACAGCTACAGTTCCAGGAACCTTCTTCTTGCCTCCATGAGTACCAGGCACAGATGAAAGCAAAACATGTGTATGCAGAAAATAAATAAATCCTCTTTTAAAAAACTAAATACCTTGTTTCTCATCAAAGTTTGCTAAATTTGAATTCTGAAAGTTTTATATTTAAGATTTTGAATACTGTGTCTTCTTTGTAAAGCAGTGTGAGTTTTTTCCTATGTAATAATACATCTTTACACAGAAAGAGAAAACAAATAGGAAAATAGAAAACAGAAATCAAAAATAATTACAAAATGCAAGGCAAATGGTCCCTGAAGTATTTGTAAACTCCAGATCTTCTAACACAATGGTTTGCTGTGTGGATGACAGGCAGTTGGATTTGTTTGAGAAACAACTATTAACATAAGCAAATCTCTAAGTAGCAGAGACCAAAGTAAAATAATAGAAACAATACGGTAGACGGATTGGGAGGAGGACACAGCAATGTATAAGTTCAGGCAATGGGCAAGGAGGAAGATGTTCCTATTCTGAGTGTTATGCCTCAGAACACAGACTCACAGGACAGGGTGACTTGAAAACCTCTGAGATTGGGAAATTTGCTCCTGTGCTGGGAGGTGGAACAGACACCAGCTCAAGAAGACAAATGTGGGTAGACTAGGAAATAAAAGGGAGAGGATACAAGCTCTCAAATAACATTGACAGAAATGCTTTTGAGCATTCTGAGTGCCAACCACTGTGGTTAGAATGTGGTTATTTAATACCTCATTGTTATCCTTATTTTAAAAAAAACCTATAAAGCAAGTGATATCATACTTTATATACAGTGTAAATGAACTTCAGCTAGAAACATTGGCCAAGGTCACAGTTCAAGTAAATTGTTGAGGTAGGATTCAACCCTAGCATCTATTCAAAGGCTATGTGGCTTAATTGTCATCTGACACTATAGGTAGAAGTTCACATCTCAGATTACTGACCAGAGCTCTCATGCATGGAGGAAAATGTTCCCAAATTCTTGATAGCACAGCCACAGAGCTGCAAAATAAGCACCTGTCAATAGTGAAACCAGCACCACTGGCCGAGCTGGATCTGACCTGAAAACCTTTGTCCTGTGGTCTAGTTCTGATGGTTTCAGAAAATACTATTCAAGGTGCCCAGAGCAGGGAGCAATTAAACAGCTCTAACCAGCTGCAATGCCCAGGAAGGAGCATGACAATTAACATCGTGGCAAGATATGCATACAAGTGCAATAAATTGCACTCCAGTGTTGGTTACAAACAAGAGCTGTCTAATTAACTTAAGGCCCACTCGACAGAAGAGAGGCCATGCCTGACTCTGGAAACCCAGCCCCTTACTGAGGCTAGTGAATAATAGACCTTACAGAAGACTCTACTAGCACCCCTTTGCTACATCATAATCCCTTACTACATTATGAAGTTTATACCCACAGTTAAGTGTAGCTACCACCCTTCATCAAAGGAAACTCTCATTACATAGCAAGAGGCTCGGCTCAGAGGTGATGCCCTTTGCCGCAGCCCTCAGCATTCCTGCATTTTGCCTTTGCAAAGAACTTCTTTTTTCCCTCCCCACACAACTCATTTTCAAGCTTCTAATTTCTTTCTTGTCTGTCTCCTATACCATGTTCTTTTCGTGATCAGTAGCACTTGAGGGATAAAGTACAGAGAGCCATCTTCTGCTGCTGGTCATTGGTAACTTGGGATTTACTTGGAAGGAGGCACAAACTGAAATCAATCTGAAAGACAAGAAATACAACCAAAAAGCCGGTAGCACATCTACAGGACCAGAGTTGTTCTTGAAGATGGAAGGCATACTAAGATGGATGAACTTGGAGAGGGGAGGTGTGAGAACATCATGAGCTTGCATTTCATCAACCAGGAAGTGAGCAACCTGGATTCGAGGAGACAGCTGTCTATCAGGACTTGGTTTTTCTGAAACTCTGCTATCTCCAGATGTCAGCTCCTATTAGCTCACATGACTACAGATGTCCTAAAATGATGTCTGGATGCGAGGCTCAGGCCTGTCAGCCTAGTTTCAAATCACATCATTTAGACATACCCTGGTTGGTCTTTACAAGCCCTTGTCTACCATGCTCTTAGATTAAATATAACTTTTTCTTGAAAAAAACTTTTCATTTTCTCCAAGAGACCAGGGTCACACTATTGTTCTGTAGATAGCACATAGACTTTATGAGGGAATGTGGAATCCTTTTCTAGAATTCTACTATAAATTCAGTGACTATTATCTATGCCATGCAGAATTTCTGCTTTCTGGGGTTCATTTTTCTATCAGACAACTAACCAGCTTCCCTCTGATGTATCTGAGCTCCGGAGTGCTCCTTCTTAGTGTCCTTCCCTCATGGCTGTCATTACGATACTCTCAGTGGCCACATCCTCCTTCTGATACAATTCATCCTCCAAAGCTCTAGCCTAAGTCACTAGTTATGTCAACATAACACAAAATTTAAAATATAGAGTGTGTGTGTGTGTCATCATCAGTACTATTGGTTTATGTACAATTTTATATATGTATTCATTGACCCAATTATGTCTATAGACTACTTATTATGTGCCATGGACTTTGCTAGAGACTTTACATGTTCTCCCTCATATTTTGAGTCTCCAATACCTTCTTCACATTTGGCCCAAAGATTAAACAGGGTCATTCATTACCAAATTAATGTCACTTCAAGAAAGTGTAGGAAAAAACAATCCATATTTGGAAAGACAAATGCTTTATTTTCACATGTATAATATAGAATATAGATGTTTATATGCATCTATATGACATAAAAGCAGAGAATTTACTATTTTGTGGGGGAGAAGGAGGGTTAATAGGAAAAGGGAGAACCAAGACATAGAAAAACAAAAAGTGTCACATTTCCTCTTATGCAGAATCTAGATTTTATATATATTGCACATAACATTAAAGCAAAGTGGACCTATTTGTGGAGCAAGGGAATCAGTGGGAGAAGAGATGGGACAAAAGAGGGTAGTAGATACAGTATGCTTATATATGAAAAGGCCATTATATTGTGTGCTGATTGTAGATAACATAATTTTTAAAGTATGAAAGTAACTTCTATAATTTTCTGAATTACTATCACTAAATAATATCACTAAAAATTAACATATTACAATGTGCAATCATGTGGTATATTCTTATACATAATAAGATGTATAATAAATGCATACATAGACCTTGATTGATAATATTCATTTTCCTGGTCAGAGTGTTAGACTATTTCCCTAGGACATGGTTAAATGCTGGATTTTCATGTGATCTGACAAGGCATCCAGAAAGATATATTTGGCCTAAAAGATGGGACTCAATTTATTACAATAACTTGCTTCCTGTTCTGTCATTAAGTAAAGCCAGTTTTGGTTAAGTATATGCTGAGGTCAAAGCTACATTCAACTATAGGCCATCCTTCTGAAAACTGTAGTCTCTGGAGACAGTGTGTATAACATGAGAGTTAGATTCTTAACAAAAATAAAATAAAGTCAGCTTGTCCATAGAGAATGGGTCCAGTCTATACTTAAACACACACACACACACACACACACACACACACACACAACAGTGTTTAAAGTAAGGAAAAAGTAGGAGTGTGCAAATTAAATAAAGCTAAGTTGTTAAAGGTTAGCCAGTTTCTCCTGGTGGTGCTATAATTGAGTAGCACAGTCATTCTCTGGTCCCACAATATTTAGATGTTTTATTTCAGTCACACAGTGGGAGCTGAGAACAAATGTGGGTAAACCACGCGCAAAATACCAAATTCTTTCACACAACACAAGCTAAGCCTACCCCTTCTCCTTCAGTGCTGAATCATAAGTTATGGCTGGACCACAAATATGAGGAATGCCACACTAGCTATGATATTCACAGGGTTGGGTAGACACACACACACACACCGGAAAAGCATCAACATCCTAAAATATTATCACCATGGTCATTGTATACTTTCTATGGCCTCAGAGTTTGGTTTGTCCTTGTTTTGCTGATTAGAATCTGAGCACTGTACAGCTGGGTTTCCAGCTGCAGCTGGGGTTCCAAGCTGGAATCGAGCTATCTGGTTAGTTCATGCTTTCCCTAGGAGCTCTGGCCCTCCAAAAGCTCAGGTTGTAATACTCAAGTCTAGTCTTCTTTTCCTGAAGACTGGCAGTGAAAGTCTCTGTCCTGAAGTCCCAATCTACATATTCTTCTCACATCAAGACAGCTCATTTCTTCAATTTCATCCAAGCAGTGCAAGTCTTCTCCCACCCCACCCTGTGTAACCTCCTTCCTTTCCTCTATGTCTTCAACAACAGAGTCTTATGTCACAGTGGAATCGTGAGGCAGCTTTAGCACTACCACCCTGTCTCACAGCAGGGGAACTCACTCAATGTCCTTACAGAGCCCACTGCACATAAACTTAGGATCTAACGATGTGTGTGTGAAAGATGGAACTTCCACAATCCTGCCTACACCTATTTCTCAGAGCAAGAGTTACACATGCCTGGGGAACCAAGAAGAAAGTGTAAATGGATTCATGACCTAAGAATGACGTTTCCTAAGAAGAAGAAAACAGTCTACTGATAAACCTATAAATGTCTACCAAAATTCATAAAGGTCAACTACCACAGTAGAGGTTCAAATGTACTCTTTGAATACTGTCTGCTAGAGATGCAATAACACAGTGCAGTTAAAGAGAGCCAAAGATTAATGGATCTACATGAAAGAGTCATATGTCTAAATTTTAACAGCCTACAAATTCAGTTTTTGATGAAACCCCCACATTTTTACCATCTACTTTCCTTATTGTCTGGTAGTATGTCTAATCGCTGGCTACAAGGCAATATGGCCACATAGAATTTTCTATGTTACAGAGAAAATAAAACTCAGTATTTAAAGTGCAACATTAACATTCTCTGGAGTAGGACTAAATATATGACCATGATCAAGGTTCATTGCTGGTGTATAAACCTCGTATAATAATCACTTCACTTTGGATATGAAGAGACCTGTAAATCTGAGAGCTGCAGAAATTGTATAGAAAAGTGAGACAAAGTCACTCCCACAGTTATATTCTGTTAGGGGAGGATGTATTAGAAGGATGGGAGGGAAGGAGTGGCAATGTGTGAACCATGAATGGTGGACCTTGACGCAAACTTTAGAGTAACTCCAGGAAATCATTCAGCCCCAAAGTAGGGAGCTCAGCCCTCCAGTTGTGAAGGTCTGCATTCTTTAGACAATCTGAAAATCTTCAAAGGATTACCTTCAGCCTCATAAATCCACCGGCAACATTTTTAATTGGACGAGATCTTGAGAAGATCCCATTAATCCATAACTGACAACCTGAACAATGGAAATTGGATGACAATGAATTTGTGTTAAGCTGCTCACTGATAAGGTTTCATGCACTATTGAAAAGTAACATAGAAACAAACTCATAAATAAAATAAATGGGCAGAATATGTTTTAGAAACTTTCTAGTAACAATTCTCAAAAGAAAACCCTAAAGAGTATTCTCCCGGAGTTACAATACCTTCAGGCTTTCAAATGTTTTACAAACTAAAATATTCCTAAGTACCAGCCTTCATGCTCTACCACACCCAACACTAGTGCCAAACCCAAATAAAAATCCATTAAGTGATTCAAGAAGGTCAACAAGGCTTTGATCTTATTACTTCAACAAGCCATCAGTGAGCAGCTTAACAACACAAATTTATTATCATCCAAGAACCTGAATGATTGTGTGCATGCACGCGTGTGTGTAGAGGCAAAGAGCACTTACTCTGAAAGTTGTTCACTGAGAAGACACGGGGATGATAGAATCCTGCTTTGCAAACGCACTGATAGGCTCCAAGCACGAATCCCAGGCCTTTGATTGGCATACACTACAGAGAAGAAAAAACAGCAATGTAACTGATCACAGTGTGGTTCACAGCATGAAGACTCACACGTATCTACCATCACAAATATTAACAAAACACAGTTTCTATAAATAAAATACTTCGGTTTTCGACTTTTATTTTAGATTTATTCACCAGCTGATTTTTTTTAGACATAACAGTTTCTTTTCTAAGCATACACTGTGATGGCCACTGTCAAGGCCAACAGCTCACTCATTCAATTTAAAACATACTGTGGTGCCTTGAAAGAAAAAGGCCCCATAGGCTCACAGGGAGGGGTACTATTAAGAGGTGTGGTCTTGTTGGAGTAGATGTGGCCATTCTGGAGTAGGTGTGGCCATGCTGGAGGAAGTGTGTCATTATACGGGTTTGAGATCTCACGTTCAAGCTCCACCTAGTATGGCACACAATCTCCTTCTGCTCCTGCAGATCTACATGTAGAACTCTCACTCCTCCAGTACCACGTCTGTCTGCATGCAGCCATGCTTTCTGCCATGATGATAATGGACTGAATCTATGAACTGTAAGCCAGTCCCAGTGAAATGTTTTCCTTTATAGGAGTTGCTGTGGTCATAGCGTCTCTTTCAACAATAAAACCATAACTAAGACAAGTTAGTACCAGGGACCAGGGTATTACTGTGATAGGCCAGCTGGAATATACTTTTGTTTGAAGGAATGTAGACTTTGGATTAGGAAAGCAGCTGAGTGCTTTAAGTGGAGCTTAATGGGCTCTCCTAGTTAAGAATATGGAAGACAGTGGTGCTGAAGGTGACTTGAATTGTGTGGGCCTGGATCAAGAGGTTTCAGAGGAGAAGACTATTTCTATGTGGTCTAGAGTCTGTTTTATATATATATTTTTTTTCTGCCTTTGTCCAAAAAATTTGCCTTTGGCTAAATTGAAGAGTTTTGGATCAACAACACTGGCAGAGGATATTTCAAAACAGCCTAGTATTTACTGTGTGGCATGGTTATCAGTAGTTAATCTAATGCAGATCTATAATAAAAAGGGGCAACCTGAGCAAGTAAAAATATTAAATGTAGATAAAATGTTTAAAGGAAAACCTGGTGCTAAATGGAATAAAGGGAGTGGTGACTTCAGAGCAATACCCTACCCAGCTAAACTTCCAACTTGTGCAAAGGAATTAAAGAAAAGTGAAAGGAAATGTTTTTAAAGCTTAGGGCTGGGCATGGTGATGCACACTTTAATCCTAGTACTCCAGAGACAGAGGCAGGCAGCATTCTGAGTTTGAGGCTAGCCAGCCAAGCTTAAGCAGTGAAGGAAACCATCAAAACAGAAACACAGTGAAAACGTATTTGAACAAGGAGGCCATGTTCCATCAAGAAGTAGAACTTGGCAGCTTTGGCCACATGGTTTTGGCTTTGGAGTCAAAAATAAAAGAGGGGAAGAGGTTAATAGAACCTTTCTCTGTGACTAAGAAAAGTTGCTGAGGCCAGGTGTGTGACAGGGTGTCTGTGCATGGAGGCCTAGAAAGGAACTTCCCCAAGGAAGCTGGAAAGGTGAAGCCTGGATTGCCTTGGAGACACAACATGTTAAAGATACCAGCGCCTTGGGATACCTGCTGAGGAAAGCTGCTAACAGGGAATAGTATTGTCAAGAGAAAGGAGTGTGTTGTAATTGCAGAAAGAAGTTGGAGATCTGAAGAGCTCTTTGATATCAGACATGGAGAGTCAGAGTTTGGAGTTTGCCCAGATGATTTTTGGTCTTGCTTTGGTCCAAGATTCTCACAGTGCTCCCTTTGCTCCATTTTTGAATGGTAATGTATATCCTGTACCATTGTATGTTGGAAGTATGTGATCTTGCTTTTTCATTTTGATTTTATAGGGGGTACAGTAAAGAAATTGCATGGGTCTCAGAAATGACTTTGAACTTTGGACTTTTAAAGATAGACTATGGAGACTTTAGAAGTTGGGCTAAGTGCATTTTGTATTATCATATGGTTACAAGCCTATGGGGGCCATGGAGTGGAATATAGTAGTTTGAATAAAAATAGCCCTTCAAGGTTCATAGTGACTGGCACTATTAGGAGGTGTGGCTTTGTTGGAGAAGATATGTAAATATATTTTTTAAAGTGATTTTTTTTTCCTATCCAAGCTAGCTCCCAAATAAATGAGACAGGGACTATATGATTTATTTGATAAGCCTAATAGCATCATAACTTGGCAGTTATTGATCTATTCTAATTCTCTAAGCCAGATTAGGTCAGCCAAAATCCTTGAGATACTTTCATTTTGTATTGATCTGGCTCTCTATGCTCCTGGTGTGTTTCCCTGGTGTCTCTCCCAGACCCCTTCCTCATGGCGAACCTTATCTCTTCCCTTCCTCCCCTGCCTGATGGAAGTCCAGCCCTATTCTCTCTTCTATCCACCCATTGGATGATTAGCATTTATTGACAAATAAGAGAATAAGTAGGGAGCAATGTTTACAAAAACTTGAAACAGAAGATACTTAAAATAAGCATTACAATGCCATGTCTGGATTGTAACATAATATGGGGACAGAGACAGCATTTGAATAACAGAAGGATAGTCTTCACACAGTGCACAAAACATTATGCTTACAAAGGTGTGTCATTGGGGGCAGGCTTTGAGGTTTCAAATGTTCAAAACAGGCTCAGTGTTACTCTTCCTTCTGCTCCTGCAAGTCCAGGTGTAGATGAGCTACTTCTCCAGCATCATGTCTACCAGCATGCAGTCATGCTTCCTGCCATGACAATAATGGACTAAATCTCTGAACTATAAGCCAGCCCCAATTAAATGCTCTCCTTTGTAAGAATTGCTGTGGTCATGATGTCTCATCACAGCAATAGAAGCACTAGGGAAGATAACATAGTTTTTATTTCAACCTCTCAGTGCATCTTACTGCCTTACGAACTACTTAAAACCTTTTGAATATTTTACAAGTCAGTCCATACTAGATGGTCCTATCAAAGCAAATGTAGGTAGATGGGTAGAAATAGACAAAAAAGTTAAGACACAGAAATCACTTTTCTATCTTAAATATTCATTAGATTTCATCCTTGGATCAAACTAACACAAATTGTCGAGGGAAAAAAAAAGAAGTAAATTTTAGGATGTAAACATAAAAGAGAAGATTTTAGATAAACGAATGATCCCAAAGTGTCTGTATGTAAAATCTGTTTTATAGATAAATGTTCTACATGTTCATAAAAAGACCGGCTGTGCAGATGAGCCTCACTAATAGACAGCAAGCACCCCAGAAATAAAATGTAGGCTAGAGTGCCTCAGCTTTGTCACCTCTATCTACTGCGGAGTGTGCATCAGTACAACAGGGATTCCAAGAGTACAAGAAATACTCTTATTGGTTCTTTCATTATAACTCTCTGCCAAGATTTGGACCTTTCACTTTTTTCCATTATAATCTATTAGACAAAGTTAAAACATTTAAGGATTAGAAGTTACAAAATGGCTTTCTAACACAGAGGTTTTTAAAAGAAAATACTAAATAATTTAAATAAAAATTCTACAGTCCAAGATTGAAACTGAGAAGCATTGAGACCAGTTTTATGTGTCATGAAAACTTCAGTAAATTAAATGTGTTTATATAGTTTGGTTTTCTAAGTCAAAGATACAGAAAACAAATCCTGAAAGGGCCTTCATGGACACTTTACTTCATGAATGCCCCTTTCACATTTTTTTTCATTATTATTTCATGAGGTTCTCCCTTCCCTCTAATTTTTTTTCTGAATACATGCACATATCTAATTATATCTGGGAATCAGGCTGAATCTAGAGGATCACAAACTCAAAGCTTGCCTGGGCTATTCAGTGAGTTCATGCTCAATCTAAGTTGACAATACCTTGCTTCAAATAAAAGGCCTGAGAATGTAGCTCAGTGGTGCAGCACTTGTCAAGCATGTACAGGGCCCAAGGCTTGGTCAAGTGCTGCAAGAACATAGGTTCTAGGCTCAGAGGAAAACAAAATTTCAGATGAGTACCAGGCAACTCAATCTAGCTAACCAGTATTTACAAAATAACCTCAGACCAAACAGAGATCTCCTAAAGACCCAATAAACAATTACACATTAGTTGCAATGACCCAGTCATATTTGAGGCAACAATAGAATAGGCCAAATCATATTTCTGAGCTTTATAAAAAAGAAAGCAAGTACAACAATTACTTTGGAGAATTATTCAAACAGCCACATTATACATGTTCAGTCATAAAATGGAGATTTAAATTCTACTTGATCATGTCATAACCATGTGGATTTAAACTTTTCTCTGAAGTCACTCACCCATAATTACTGTTTTAATTTATGAGAGCATTCATTCAGTAATATGCAGGTATAGATTGAAAGAGATGGAGCTAACAAAATCCCCTAATTAACTAAGGAAGAGGAAGAGAAAAAGTGATAGTGAAAAACTTTTTGGCCAGGAAAATACTAGAAATGGAATGTCCGGCTGATTCTCATGCCACACACCTCTGAACTCTGCTACAAGGAAATCTGGAGCAAAACAACGGCAAGGTCAAATCTTTCCTGGACTACAGAGCAAGTTCAAAGCTCATCTGGGCAACTTTGAAACTCTGTCTCAAAATAAAAAGGGAAAAGTGGGCAGATATATAACCCAATGTTAGATCACACACCTAGCAGACACAAAGCTATGAGTTTGATCCCAATACCAAATAAATAAATAAATAAATAAATAAATAAATAAATAATAGCAACAGTAACAAATGGAGTTGTCATCAATGGACCCAGTGAAGGCAGATTGGATGGACTGGGGAAAGGATTACTTCAGCACAGCAAGGCTAACTATAGACGTACTTACTTGAAATTTAATTTTATACCATGAATTCTTCAACAGAATAGCATGGAATTTAGGAAAGGTGGTTAGGCTGTTTAGTTTAGAAGTAAATTGCATAAGGATGACACATAAAGCAGTGAGATCAAGTGAGTTCTCATCGGCAATGAAGGAAGTGAGACTAGGAACATGAGCAATCAATCTCTTGGCTTCTTGCTCACTCACTGATCACTGATCAATTCAGCTGACTGTGCTAACAGTGTGCATGCCCTCTCCCTGCCCCAATACTCCACATGTCCCCCAGAAGCTTCCAACCAGTCTGACTAAGACAACTTTCTCAATAGAAGGGACCATCCCTCAGTCAAAGGTCCCTGGGAAGCTACATTTCTTCTAGAAACTCAAGCATGCTCTGGAGGGGAAATGTGCCTGACTTGCTGAGACTCAGGGTATCTCAAGTACTGAAAGGCCTGATGGGGAGAAATTATTATTACAGGATGCTAAGCAGAGCAATCAAATGAAGTATCACTATCTCACTACGTACCTCACACTCCTGTGCATACAGATATCAGAACCCCACATTGGAATATTTTAAATATTTTCTCTACTGTAATTTGAAGGTTAACTGTGTTTATTAAAATGGTAATAATTTCTTGATGTTATTAATCAACAATGGAATAGCAACTCTGGACAATTGTTAATGTTTAAGGCAAATTTGAAAGTTTATTGCAATAAAAGAATTTCTCGGCTATTAAGCTAACTTAAGAGCTGACATAACATTGGAGGTTTTAAAAATCTAGTTAATTGTATAAATACTGCCACATAAAAAGATGCTTGAACAACAATAACAACAAAAAAGCATCCTAATTTTGTTACAGAAGCCATAGCAACGTGAATCTTTAGTTACCTCAAACTTTGTATTCTGTTCTTACATTGACCTCAATGAGAGAAGTGGCTTTTATTCAATGAGAACACATAAAAGTGTCCTATCCTCCTGTTCAGCTCTACTGCTAAGATGGTGATGTCTATGGGAACTGAATGTGCTATGCAGTGTCACCTTGAAGTGTAAGTGGCTTTGGCTTATTTTTCTAGTAAGTCTTGTGAGTTTGAAAACCAACTTGCCTCATTTTCCTATTCTGTCTACCAACACCATTTCTCTGTTCACCTCCCAGCTAAAAATCGAGATCAGGAAATCACATGGTCAATCTTTATAACATGGACAATGTATAACTCATGTTCCACCTTTGGGGATTAAGGATGTGTCTCTTTTACACTTTTCTTGAGAATGTAGAATATAAACCAGACACTCAGTTAACACAAGATAAAACCTTCCAAATTGTATTCTAACACTCTTCACTTTATATTGGCAGTGTTTATTTGAGATATTAATGTCTAAACCTTCCTAGTGCATCTTTTGGATGTCAAAAGAGTGGATACAGGAAAGCAGCGTGGCATCTATGAAGCAGCTGTTGTGTCAACATCCTTTGACAGACACTGAGCTAGGGTATAAGAGTGATGGTCCTTCACTGAGTGAGGATGCCCACCTTGATGAGCCTCACCAAGTCGCCTACTGAGCCATCTATGGATGGACAGATCTGAGGGTGTAGCCTTGGCAATATAATACTTGCATTGCTTGCATGAGACTCTGAGTTCAGTTCCAGCTGTGTGGAGACTTACTATGCAGTACCCCAATATGGAGAGGTCTAACACATGAATAAAGACAGTAGCAAGAATTTTTTGTAAAGTAAAAACCTTCCTAGCTTTCAAGATTTATTTGTGAATAAATTAAAAGTCAGAGTAGACCTGTAACATGTAAGGAGATCGAATCAATGATCAGAAATCTCTCAATGAAAAATGTTCCCAGAACCATATGGCATCACTAGAGAATTCTATTAGTCATTAAGGAATAAATTTGGCTACTTTTATACAAACGATATGAAAGGAAAAATTAAGTTATTACCTCCATAATTCCTTTATAACAGCACTGAAGGAATAAAATAATTACAAATAAAATTAATAGATTAGTAAAAGGTTATATAATTAAAACTTTAAATATAAATTAAATAATCATCCCTAAATATATATATCATTATATGAACTGGATGGATTATATTTAGAAAATATATATATATATACAAATAACAGTTATTGAAAATGAGGCCATGATTTTAAAGGGGAGAAAAGAAGAATAAATAGAAGAGTTTGAAAGGAGGAAAGGAAAAGGAGAAATGTTGTAATTATCTTATAATCTCAAAATATAAAAAGAAATAGATTGGCATCTAGTGTTCACCAGACAACCTGCTTAAGCAGTTTAATATTATTAAAATATTTATGTCATCTGAACTCACTGAAAGGTTCAATACCAACCATATCAAAAATCCCAAGAATGTTTTCAGCAGATAATGAAAAACATCCAAAGTGTATGTGGAATCTCTACTATCACAAGGAGTAAAACAGTCCTCCAGAGCTGGGTTGTGCTCTCCTGATTTCCAAACACAGTCCACAGTTATGCAGGGACAGCTGGAGCACTGCAGGAAGACACACTCAGAGTCCAGTGGAATGGGATGAGAGCTGGAAACAAATCCACACATATGGTGTCGTCTCTGACATGGGCAACAATGGCAGAGCAATCTCTTTAACAAACGATCCCAGAAAAACTGAGTGTCTACAGTCAAAGGAATTAAGCTAATCAAACCCTTGTTAAAACTTACAAAAAACTTGATTTAAAAATATTAAGACCAAAACATATGACCAATAACCATAAAACTTCTAGAAGGAAAAAAATACACAAAAAATTTCGTGACATTGGATTTGGAGGTGTTTCTTGAGTATAATCCTTAAAGCCTAGCTGAAAAGTTAAAAATACACCATAGAGTTCTATCAAGGTAAAACTGTGTATTAAGGAAAGCATTCACAAGATGGAGGTACTTTCTACAGAACAAAGGAAAATATTTGCTAACCAAGTATTTGCTATGAAGCTAACCTCCAATATATATTAAATATATATATTACCATATATTAAAAAAACTCTACAATTCATCAGCCATAATAGCAAAATGAGTACAAGCCATCTAGTAAAAAAAATAGGCAAGAGATCTGAACTAGACATTTCTTTGAAGATATGTTTGTTTGCAAACAGCAAACAGCAGAAATAATGCTCAACATCCCAAATCATCAGAGAAATGTAATTAACCCAACACTTCATAGCCAACATTAAGGTCACTGTCAATTAGTGATAAATATTTTGAGGATAAGGAGAAACTAGACCCTCATATGCTCGGTGGGGATATAATCCAGGACAGCCACTGTTGTGTTTTGAAGAAGAAGAAGAAGAAGAAGAAGAAGAAGAAGAAGAAGAAGAAGAAGAAGAAGAAGAAGAAGAAGAGGAGGAGGAGGAGGAGGAGGAGGAGGAGGAGGAGGAGGAGGAAGAGGAAGCCGCAGCAGCAGCAGCAGCCAGTGATATATTTGGTGGAGGTGAGGTAAAATGTAGGGGAAAAGGGTGCTTCTGCAGGCCCATGCTGAGGCATCCCCTTCCCTCTGAGGTACCAACCACACAAACAGAACAAAGTTTATTTAGGGCATGGAGAGGGGAGTTGAACAGGTAGTAGAAACAGAGAAAGGCAGAGAGAGGGGGAAGGGAGGGAAGGAGGGAGGGAGCGAGGAGGGAGAGTGGAGAGGGAGTAGGGGAGGGGAATAGGGAAAGGACAGAGAGGGAAGAAAGGAAGATAGCAAGAGCAAGAGAGTGAGGAGGAAGTAAGTAACCCCTTTTATAGCCAGTACCTGGCTACTGTCAGATAACCGTGGGACAGAGGCTAGAAGAAATGCTAACTGCCACTATAGAAAACAAATGAAATTTTCTGTGGAAATGAAAAGTTGAAATATCTTACCTTAAAATCCTACTTCCTCGTGTGTAAACAAAAGAATTAAAAGTAAGATCTTGATGAAACCCATGTTCACAGTGGCACTCTTGATCGTCAGAATGTAATTCACCCAAATGCCCATTAATAGATAGTTAACAAAGAGTGTTATATAGAAACAATGGGGAGAACTTCATACTAGAAAGGAAGAAAATGCTGTCACTTGTTGCAACATGGATGAAACTTGAGGACATTACACTATTGAAATTATCCAGTGACAAAATGATACACACCATATGATTCCACTCACACACGTGACAGAAGTTAACTCTCAGGAGCAAAAAGCAGACTAGTGGCTGCCAGCACCCAAAGGGAAGACAGAAAACATCATTTGTTCAGTGGGATAGAGATTCAATTTGTAAGACGAAAGCTATCTAGAGATCTGTTATACAATGCTGTGACTACGTCTAACACTTCTGAACTGTTTCACTCAAGTAGAATAAGACCGTTACATTTAATGCATTTAAATGTGTTTTAAGTGGTCTAGAACAAAAACGGTTCCTCACTCTCCAGGATCTGTACATTATGGGTCACACTGCAAATGGCTAACATGTGACATATCTCACAAGCCAGTCTGTCTGCTCCTGGTCACCAGAACTGCAGAGTAAACATAACCAACCAGACACACATGCAGGTTTCTCTCTATATGAATTACTAAGCACAAGGATGGCTAATGTGAAGGCTAAAACGAGGCTTGTACACGTCTTGTTTGGGACCTAACAGAAATGATACTTATATGTACAAATCACATCTCCATGTAATTCTGGAGAAAAACTAATTTGGAACATAAAGACGAAGCAAAATAATATTTAGATAACCCCAAATCCTCCAAAAAGCAGCCATAAAATGCCTTTGTTTGTATGTATGTTTAGGGTTTTTTTTTTATGTATTTGCAGGTTTGCTTCGGCAGTTTCTAAAATGTAAACCATTTCCTGTCTTCTCTGACTTGAATGCATGCTTGTGTTTTACATGATTCCAAACCACTGAGCAGCGGACATGAATTGTGCTGACATGCTTTAACAAGCTCTGCAGCTCCTGGAGGCTTCTGACAATTTTCTCCAACACTAAGTAGCACAGAGTAAACACTTGTGTTTTGGAGTCCTTATGCTTAGCCTTTACAGCTTTGCGCTACCAACTATTAGGCATTAATCTTAAAAGGGACTTAACCTCTGTCCATGCTTCCCTCTCTGTGCTATGGTTATAATTCCCTACCTAAAGTGGAGCTGGCTTATCAAACATGCGACATAAGAGTAGCAGGGAGGATAGATAATAATGTATGTACTGAAAGCACAAATAGTTAACATTCCCTGTGTATTTAGTGTATGCCAAACACTGTTCTAAGTGCAGCATGAGTCCCAGCTCACCCCATAGCAGGTCCACTACTATTCCTACTTTGAAAATAAAACCAGAATGCAGAATGCTAAAGTAAGTCTCCCAAAGCCACACAGTCAGCATGTGGCAAGGCTGGACATTGCCAAGGGCCCTGCTCCGCAGAGAGTAAGGACTGCTCGCCAAGAAGTGCAGCTTGCAGTATTCTGTATTCCATAAAGCAGCAGCTGGCAGTAGCGCATGGCTGCTCTAACATCTGTTTTGATTGTTCCAATACTGTATCTTTCCATTCTTCTTGGTCTCAGGCAGTATTCTATTCGAAATCAATCAGTTCCTAGTGCAGAATTCTTCAACTTGGACTGTCAGAAATAAATATCCATTTGGGAACTATACAAAGGAGAGTGTTTGTTTGCTACCTAGATTTCCTAAAGACAGAAGCTTGGGATTAGGATGGGGGCTAGTGGGTAAACTCTGATTTAGATCCCCACCACATTCATGCCACCACATCAAGGTGGGGCTATGGTACCTCTAACCCCAGCAAAGGAAATGGGGAGAGCAGAGACAGGAGGATTGCTGGAGATTGCTGATATGCATCTTAGCTATGCTTTCAGCAAGAAACCCTTCCCTTCCTCAAGGAGATAAAGCAGAGAACGGTAAAACAGGATACCCAGAGTCTTCTTCTGGCCACTGCATGCATGCCCATATACTGTGGCATACACCAGACATATGTAAAGTGCACACATACATATATGTAAAACACACACACACCCCTCACAATAAAAGACCCTATTGTCTCTAATACATCACAAGGACTGTTCACAAATACATAATCCCAAACAAGTCAAACAAATGAAGTCATGCACAGCAGTGTCTGCTGGTGCAGTGATGGAGGCTGATGCAGCAAGGGATGCTGGTGCAGCAAAGGATGCTGGTGCAGCAAGTGAAGAAGCATACACATCAACAGAAGCTAGTGCAGCCTGAAAACCACTGCAGAGATGGGAGCTGCAGGGTTTCCATGGTAGCCAATTTTGTCACTTTCCCCATCTTGGGGACTTTTCTGCATTGAAAAAGGACTTATCCACTTCCAGAAAGTGTCCTACTGTGCTGAATTTACTAAGCCTCATTCAAAAACAGATGGCGATGCCACTGAAGCAACTAGACTGGAAAGCTTGACAATGGCAAGATGAAGTAGTGAGGAGTCTCCTGGATTTGAAAAGGATGGCAGCTTTGCTTGCTTTCCTTGCTTTCAAGTTTGCCTTTGTAGAAATACTGTAATGATGAATCTGCCAATTTAAGGAAGTGTTTGGAAGGATACATTACTAAAACATATCAAATTATAATTAGAACCCAGTGGGCTTCTCCCTACAATGGTTAGCCATTGAATACAGCACAGAAGTCTGAAAGGCCTCCAGGCAATAAGAGGACATACTGCACCATACAGGCCATCAAACCATCCTCCAGGGAAGCAAAATTCCTTACCAGGGGAGACATAAGCAAAATCCACCTCTCCTCCTAAGGTCCCAAAGTTCATTCTAGGGAGTCAATGAGTTTATACAGCTTCCTTACAGATCATCAGTGAGGGGTTACCTACTGGAGAGTGGTCACTCCCCACACAAAAGGCAACACCAAAAAATCGTTACCCAACTGAAGGATGGCTTTCCCACAGCTGCCCCCTCCATATATGGACTCTCCCCTCCTAGTTTCCCCTAGACCCTCTCCCAGGCCATATGCAACTGGGGCAGAATTACATCCAACAGGTTGGATGGGATGGCTGTACACTCATGTGATGCTTTCATGACCCTACCTGCCTTTCTCTCTATGGGGAAGGGGGTGACACTAACAATTTGATCTGACTAGGGAAATCCATGGCATCTCAGAGTAAGTGAACCCAACTTTTTCAGAGGTGTCACACATTGGCACCAATAGCCCCAGAGGCTTTATAGACACCAATCCTTAAAGGTTGTTATTTTTTAAATTGAAATACTTTTCCCCACTACACCACAAACTCACTGTGTCTCATGCTTGTACCGGATAGCCTGTTTCCCCTGGGGTAATAGTTTACAAGCAACAAAGACTTTATTTTCACTCTTCACCTAATTTTGTTTCTGCTCTATAGTACACAGTTTGATTCAGTAAGGGAAAATAGAGTCATGGTCTAGGCCTTGGTTCATAAGCCACAAGCACAAAAGAGACACAGATACGAAGTCACTAAATCCTGTTCTCTGCTCCAGTTGACCATAACTCACACGCTGTGTGTGCTTTCCTTAGGATGATCTACTGATCTCAGTTATTCTTTAGAATGAAAAATAATACAAAATAGCAGAAATTAATATGAATAATATAATGAGATTCAAATTAATTTAAATGAAGTACTCTCTAATATGGATAAAAGTCAAGACACAGAAACTTCCTCAACTGCCTTTGATAATTCAGTTTTTGAGTCTATACCCAGTCTCTTGATAAAATCGAAAGTGTCTCTCCTCTGATCCAAAGCTAAGCAATCTCCTTCTTTGAGATAAGTCTTCTCAAATCTTCTCAAGCATATTCCAAGTAACATTGCTAAGCAATAGTGACCACTTTCTTGTTCAATTATGTCACTTTTATGGGCAAGTTCCCTCACTATTGACAAGGTTTAAAACCTCAGTCATATAAAGAATGATGACTGCAAGTCTCCCTCCATCCTGAGTTCATCTCCAGTTGCTACACAAAACTTTCTGCACAGGTTGAACTCTCTGCATCTCTATTTGCCTATGCCCATTCCCTCACCAATGCACAGCAGCCTGGCAACCATCACCCTCCCTCCCATGAGCAGACATTGCCCAAGACACAGTGTCAGATGCAGGACATTTTCAGGTCATGCTTGCTCAACCTTTCTGCAGATACAAAGCTGCTGGCAGTTTCCTCCTTCATCAGACTTTTGTCTTGGCTTCCTATCACCAAATTCTCTTCTTAGGTCCTTAGATTGCCCTCTGGTCCAGAACCGATGCACTTCTCCTTCCTGGACTTAGCCATTGGGAGTTTCCAAAGCTCTGTTCTACACTTTATTCTTACTCTACACTTTGTTTACATATTATCTTCTATTTTTTTTTGTGCAAGTGTCAAGATGACCTAAGTAGTTTCTAACTGCAAAAGCCTGAATTAAAAACTTATTTTCCTTTCAATCCTATATAAATGGAAATTTGACACTTCTCTTTTCCACTATAATGCTCAGAAAACCTCTACGACCACTTCATGGCATTAGTACAACTGCTTCATACATCGTTTTTCAAATTTGCATCCCTACAATCATTTTCTATACACATTTCTTTGTAATTACTCTCAGTTTCACAGACTATATAAAAAGTTATCATTACAGAGGTTAAAATAATAAAAAGTCTTAGGAACACATACTGAGTACATCCTACAACCAAGTAAATGCTTTCAGAAACGCATTTGTTGACTAAAATATTCAGAATATTTGTTGACTAAAAGCTATATGAAATTACAATATAATAATAAATATAATAAACACAAAACTAAAAACATAAACATAAAATAAAATGCATTATAAATAATTTAGTTCAGCTTAAGAAAATATTAATATAGATGCAAGTTGTGGGAGAGAGATCATTCAGTGGTTAAGAGCACTGATTGCTCTTATAGAGAACCTAACTTCAGTTCCCAGCACACACATGGGACAACCTCTATAACTCAGGTTCCCATGAATACAATGCCCTCTTCTGACCTCGATGGGCACCAGGCATATGTGTAGTACACAGACATTTATGTTGGCAAAATGTGCACAGACATAAAACAACAGTAAAGAAAAAGAAAGATAAAAGTTATGAGCAAATAGATATGATTTGCATTTTATGAAACTGAACAATATATAAACTTTTAAGTATGGTTAAGAAATCAAATCAAGCAAATTTAAAAGAAAACAATAAAACATAAATACCAAACAAAACAACACAAACACACACACACACCAAACCAACATAAATACACGGAGTCCATTTTATGTTGTCCAACTGCTTCTGAGCATGGAGCCTACACAGTTGATACACCTGGTGATATTTCATTGGAGTAATCTGTTTTCTCCTTTCCCAGAAGGTACCAATTACAAATAGCATCTTGGTTTGGAGTAAGACTTGGGGTCTAGTTCCTCTTCTCAGTGCTGGGATTTTATCTTGTTCGAACCTGTGCAAGTCTTGTACATGCTGCCACAGTCTCTGTGAGTTCATATAAGTATCAGCCTTATTATTTAAGGAAAATGTTGTCTCCTTGGAGCCATACACCACCTCTGGCTTTGGTAAACCTTTCTGCTTCCTCTCCCACATGGATCCCTGAACCTTGAGAGATGAGGTTTGATAAAGACATTCCATTTAAGACTGAGTGCTCCAAAGTCTCTCACTCTCTTCACACTGTTAGTTGTGGGTTTCTGTGTTAATTTTGATCTATTACAAGAAGTAACTTCCCTGATTAAGGTTGAGCAATGCCCTGCTGTTTGGGTATAGTAATGTCATTAGAAATTATTTTCTTGTTCCTTTAGCAGAATAATAATCTTAGATTTCCTCTTAAGTCTATAGCTATCTAGTCTCACCTTGACTACTTCAACAGTGTAGGGTATGGGTTCCATCTCATTGAATGGGCCTTATATCCGAGCAAACACTGGTTGGTTGCTCTCATACCATTTGTGCCATTATTGCATAAGTGTATCTTGTAGCTAGGCCACTGTTGTAGGTTGCAATGTTTGTATCTAGATGACATTGATGATTATTTTCTCCTCTGTAGCGTGCAAGGTACCTTCCACAACCATGAATGGTAGGGGTGAAGTCACAGGGGTGAAGCTTCTAGTTGGCCACCAGCTTGATTTCTCCATGTTTGATGATTTTTAGCAAGTGGTGTCTTCAACAGTAGTGTTTTAAGTCAGATAATAGAGGTAACCAATATCCTTGACAATAAAGTGTGATGTCTTAGAGTGTGTGTGTGGAAAGGGGTGGTCTATTGGACTCATTTGTCAAATGACTCAATAAGATATAACCCATTCCTGACTTTGAAGGTTTTATTTGGTGGCATAGATGTCTAGTTGGGGCACTGTCTACCCTGTTATATGGTGACCTCTTTTAAATCTCTTTCGTATATGTACATATATTGGGAAGCTTTACAGTAGTAGGTTTCCATATGGCTTTTCAAAAGGCCTCTGGTGTTAATTGTTCCTTATACATTTCCTCCTTTACTCTGCCTTCCCATCACCCTCCCTATTTAATCCTCCAATTCTAGTTTCCCTTTATCTTGTTTTTATTTTCCTCAACAGAACATTTGTATTAATTGTTTTGGAACTTTCATGCAACGCACCTTGATCACATTTGTTTCCCATTCCTCCAAGGTCCACCCTCCTACCATTGTGCCCTCCCTCAAAAAAATATCAAGTCCATTTTGTGTTGCCCATATACTCACTGAAGCATGGCCAAATTTCCAGTGGTTGGTCCCTTAAAGAAAACCAAGTCCTTCCCCAACCCATCCCCTGTCAGAAGCCATCAACTGTGAAGAGCTACATTTCAGCATCTTCAACATAGGCATCAATATGCCCTCTGGTGGCATCTGGGACCATCAACATCAACATAGTCTCTGGCTATACCCGGATTCTCCTTCATCTCTCTTTATGGCACCATACCATTCTCCTTTCTTGGAAGATCTTGGAAGAAGATATTTCTACTTGTTAAACTAGGTAGAAGCTACAATCATACTATGTATATAATAGAGCATTCAAACTACAACCACATAATAAAACATCTTCATGATATACAGGATATTATTAAATATAAAAGGCTTTTGAAATAAGCATAACTTTTGATTAATAGATATCATAAAGGAAAAAGTCAAATTTCAGAATCAAAAAAGGTTCCTTAATACACACAATGAAAAAGACTCTATATGTAGCATACTGAAGAAATCTTAAATATGATTAAAGAGAAGAACACGTCTGTGTAAAACTGAACAAAAGCTTTAACAGAACATCAGAACAATTGATAAGCGCATATAGCATTTTCAATCTCATTAGACATCAGAGAAAAGTAATTATTTTTGTTGGTTTTTGAAACAGGGTCTCATGTAGCCCAGACTGGCCTAGAGCTCACTGTGCAGCTGGGGATGACCTTGAACTCCTGAGCCTCCCATCTACATCTCCTAACTGTGATTACAATCCGAGAGTACCACTCCCAGCTGAGAAACGTCATTTTTAAGTAACAAACACACAGTCTAAAAAGTCAAATTCATAAAAGCAGAGAGTAAGATGTCAGTTGTAAGATTCTAGGTGGAGAAAATGGGAGAATTTGGGGAAATGTTGATCCAAAGAAACTACCTTTTAGTTAGGAGGAATAAGTTCAGATCTTTAGCACAGAAGGGTGTTGACACACTTAGCTAACAAGGTGGCATGACTTGAGAATGGTTAAAAGGCTTCCTATGTTTTTCTCAATGCACAAAAAATGTGAGTGAGTGTGTAAGTGAGCGAGTGAGTGAGTGAGCGAGTGAGCGAGTGGTGAAGTGGTGTTTTAATTTGCTTGCTTTGGTCATTCATCTCTATCAAAGCAACGTGTGTCAAATCATTAAGATACATTTTTTCCGTTAAAACTCAAAAATTAAAATAAAATTGAAAGACTTTTTTCTCTCCTTCAGTGATGCAGACAAAGGCCATCTATCTAAAAGTTCATAAAGGCAGGTTTATAGGAGGCAATTCTTGGGTGGGTTCAATGAAGTCGCATATCTAGGCTAAAGCAAGGGGGTTCATAGAGTTTGGGCGAGGAGTGATGACCTACTGGCTAGGAGCTGTGATTGTATCCATACATGGTCAAAATTGAGCCCCTGGATGGGCACTCTTGAGTGGATGGTCTGAAACACAGAGACCAGGAGTGACGACATGTTAGCCCTACGGTTTCTCCAAGCCTGCGGTGGGTGAGTCTTTTCTCTGTGTGGGCAGAGTTGGGAAAAAGAGGGCAAACAGGGTTTCCTAGCTTGTGCAGGGGATGAACAGGGTGCAGCCTAACAAAACTAACCAATGTGTCTAACAAAATAGATACAATTTCATAGTCAATCTAAATGCAAGTGAGAATATAGTTTTTAGGCCTTATAGAGAACTCACAGATATGCAAATGATGTAAACTGGAAATGACTTTGGTATATCTTCTAAACATGAAAATAACATAACAAATTGAGCCCGCTAGCCCAGGCCTGGGAGTTCTTATAATCCTACCTACTTAAAAAGCCAAACCAAGAAGCTCAAAAATTCAAGGCCTGCCTTGGCTATGGTGTGAGTTTTAGTCAACCTGGGCAACTGTGCAGGAAGGTATCTTAAAATAAAAAATAAAAGCAAGCTGGAGACATAGCTCACTAATAGAGAATTTCCTAGTGCAACCCCCCACTATTGCAAAAAGTTAAAGTTAAAAAAAAAAGAATATAACCAACTATCAAATTATTTCAACCCAAGGGACTTCTGTACATATTCAACTGAAAAATGTGTGCACATGACTCAATATAAAAATAAAATAACTATACTATTAACACTAAACCTAAACTGTAATAAAATTAAATGTTCACCTGTATTACAATGGAGAAATAAATTATGCTAGATCCATATAACATAGTAATATACAATGTACTTAATCTAATATTACAAGCAAGACAAATGCTGAATAAACTTCGTCCTATATTCTGAATTCTTTTATTTATAATAAAATCTAAAATGGGAAAAATGTACTATATACTGTGGAAAGTCAGAACATTTGCTGAACTGAGGAACCATTGACAAGATGATGGTTGGGTAGGGCACATAAAGCTTTTTAAAGTTCTGGTAATTTTCCCTATTTCTCAAGCATGGTAGCATCTATGTAGGAGTGTCAGGTCGTTGTGTCTCTGTAACAGTTTGCTATACTCCATCCCCTACAGTTGTGTGTCTTTATGTAATGTTTTACAACTCAAAATTACAAACAGAACATTAAACTGCAGCCTCCCACTCCCCCAAAACATTGTTAGTCCTTTTCTCCTTTTACCTGTGATATCAATTCTGCTTTTAAAAACTTAGTTGAAAGAATCATAACATAACATCTACTCTAATTTCAGTGACAGAGAAGATTTCCATGTACTAAAATAGAAGGACAAAGCTGGATAATAAAAGCAATTCTGCAAACATCACATCAAACTCAGAATACATTTGCATGTACTAAATTCTTGGCTGCCTCTCAAGTATTTAGAAACTGAAGATACATTTGCATATCCCCAGTGTGATTTTGGAGAGTTTTTCAATGTAATTAGCAAATCAGCTAAAGAGTAAAGGGCACAGTGCTAACCCAAAAGGCAAGGACTGTACTGCCTATTAAATGCTAAATGAAAACCAAATGCTATCTTTCCAAATGGCAGTGAGCTTTACTTTTATTGTGGGCATAAAATAAAATATTATTTACCATTTGGATAGAAATCATCTTAATTGATATAATTATTATCATTCTCAGATGAAAAAATATGAAAAACATATTTTAAAAAAACAATTCATATGATTCTACAAAAAGCTCCAAAATGCATATGTCCTTAGTTCACTGTCCAAATAAAAAAAAATTTAAGATAGCAAAAAATTGTGTTTAACGTACAAAAATGTTTTCAAGATGGCATTTGAATAAGGAGTTGAAATATTTGAGATAGGCTTTCCTATTGTGTATTATCAGAGGTTCTTCAGGGGCTGGAGAGATGACTCAGCGGTTAAGAGCACTGACTGGCCTTTCAGAGGACCCAGGTTCAATTCCCAGCACACACATGGCAGGTCATAACTGTCTGTAACTCCTGTTCCAGGGGATTCAACATCCTCACACAAACATACAAACAGGCAAAACACCAATGTATTTAAAAATGCAAATAAATAAATTATATTTTTACAAAGCTGGTTCTTCTGAATAATCTCTCTGTGTCAGCACATCCAAAGCCCTGGACTTGCCCTTCCAGAGTGAATTCTTGAGGATGCTAAAAATTTAGCATCCGTGTGTGACACCAGACCTCTGACTAATAAAGGAAATATTTGGGTGGAAATATAAATCTTGGCAAAAGTAGCAATGTTTCCCTTCCTGTTTCTTAAATCTGTAAGTGAGCAGATCACAGACACCCAATGGGATCCCTACTTTATGAAGGGCAACTTTCAATTAGGACATAAAGTGTTATCCAATAAAATACACATGACATTCATAAAGGTAAGGTATTCAGGACCCCAAGAAACTCTCAAAAGTACAACTAACTACACAGAGTCAGAGAAAAAGTAATCCTCTCATGGAACACAGGATCAGTAGCACAAATACTGAGAGGGAACAACATTTTCAAAAATGTATTAGTTCTTTACAACTGTTGTATATGTGTTTTAATCATATTCACCCACCCCCTTTTTCCATCTCTTCCCAAATCCACCATCCCCTTCCCTATCTACCCAAATTTGAATGTTTTTGTTTTTGTTTGTTTGTTTGTTTGTTTTTAACCCATCAGAACCCACTTGTGCTGCCTAGGGGCTATATTCTCAGAGAAAAATTATTCTCCCTCTCTCAGCAGCTAACAATTGCCAATAGCTCTGAGATTAGGGATGCTGAATGTCTGTCTCCATACTGAGAATTAGGCTGTCTTGGGCTTGCATAGGCCTTGTGGGTGTTGTTACATATTTTGCAGCTGATGGGCAGCAAGGTTCCATAGATCCCAAAACATTATATGCTAATGTCAATGCCAGAACTTGACAGTAAGAACCTATTACTGAAGACACCACATACTTGAGCAACAAAACATGGGTCCATCAAGCTGGACTGACCTAGAAGCTTTATCCATATTGGCTAGCTTTTTAGTCGTGGAGGCTACGATACACACTAGCATCGTCAGCATCAAGCATAACCAGGGTGAACCCTGTGATCGACAATGATGAGCAGCACAGCAAGACACACCCACTGAGGCAATACTGGCATGATCTTCAGGGGAGTTAACAACCATTTCTGAGAGGAAGAAACTTTAGAGTCCCTTTTTGAAGATGGGACTGCCAGACCACATGCATATGAGCTCTACCAAAGCATTATTCGTTGTTTTTATTTACTTTTAATTTATAAGAAGAGGAAAAGGTAAAGGAAAGAGAAAAAGTAAGAAAGAGCAAGCAGACATCAGGGGCAAAAAGCAAGAGTGAAACAGAGAAACAGGGAATAGGAAAAAAGGCATCAAATAATTGAAAAGGTTATAATCCCAAATGTATTTCACATATATATTTTATGTATGAGAAACCCTAATGCAGCCACAAAGGCTATTAGAACTAACAAATTCTTCAAAGATACAAAATGATAATAAAAAAGTTCATTAAAGAATCATCAAAAAGAATAAAACCTTAAAAACAAATTCAACAAAATAACTTTAAAACTTGTACTCTTAAAACCAAAAATTGTTGTTAAAAAAATTAAAACTCAGACAAGTGTGAGTCTTCCTATACTTATGGATTTAAATAATCAATACTCTTGTGAGCATGCCAATGTGTATGTATGTGCAAATATGTGTATGTATATGTGTAGACAGAGGTGTTGATTCCTTAATTGGTTCTTATGTCAATAAAGGAGGCAAAACCCAATTGTTGAGCAAAAGGAAAAAGGAGGGACTTTCTGGTCCCAAGAGGAGGAGGAAGAGCAGATGCAGAAAGAGAGGAGGGCTCTCCAGACCAGGCTTTGGAACAAGAAGGATGCAATAGCCATGTAAGGTCTTAGGGCTCCCAGAATCTGCAGATGACTGGAATAGGTTAGCTGATTAGAACCCTCCTATTGTGCTATCTGGCTAGTTTTTAAAATAATAAAATTGTCTGTTTTATATCTGCAGAACATTGGTGGGCAGAGGAAAAGAGCAGCCAGGGTGATAGCTAATGGCTTGGTGAAACTAGCCTAGAGGGGCTGGTAGAATGTGGACAGCAGCTCCTGAATTCCCAGGGTTGAGGAATGGTTGTGATCAAGTTGGAGCAAGGGGAACTGGGAGGGATCAGAGCATGGCAGCAACACTGGGCAAGGAGATACTGTGTGTGTGTTTTTAAATTACACACAACATATATATGATATAATGTGTATATGACTTTATTGTGTGGGAAGATGTGTACATGTGTGTGGGAGAAAGTGTGTGTGTGTGTTTATGCACGTGCATTACATGAATATTTGTATATGTGTGTCTGTGTGTATGTCCATGTGTGTGTGTGGAGTGTGGTATTTGTATGTGCTACAGTATGTATATACATATGTGAGTGTGTGTGTAGTGGTACATGGTATGTATGTGTACGTATTATATGTATACGTGTTGTATTTGTTGTAACTGTTAGTGCGTATATGAGGTGTATATGCATATGTGCATATGTGTATTTGGTGATGAGGTCTAAACACAGGATCTTGTGCTAGCTAGACAAAGATTCTATTACTAAGCAAAACTTTCAATCTAAACACTGTTTTTAAAACCCTATTACTACTCAGATTAATGTACAGTCAACACAGTCCCTATAAACCCCTACAAATTAGCAGGGGTTCAGTTGGAGCATTTGCCTATAGTGCATATGTCACTGGGTTCTATCCCCGTAACATGAAAAAAACTCCCATGATTCTTATTGTTCTCTCATATACTACATCCCAACTGCTATTTCTTCCCCCTCCCCCAGCCTCTTTCCCAATCCCCCCTTTCTCTCCCCTAGATCTACATTCCCCCACCTTCCCTCAGCAAAGAGCAGGCCTCCCAGGGACATTAACCTAAACATGGCATTAGAAGCTACAATAATACCAGGCATATATTGTGACATCAAGGCTGGTGAAAGCAACCCAGTAGGAGGAACATGCTCCCACATACAGGCAAAAGAATCAGACACAACTCTGGCTCCCATTGTTAGGATTCCCACACGAACGCCAAGCTACTCAGCCATGACATATATGCAGAGGACCTAGGTCAGACCCCTACAGGCTCTCTGATCTCTGTGAGCAACCATGAGTCCCAGTCAGTTGATTCTGTGGGCCCTATTCTCCTGGCGTGTCTCTGACCCCTCTAGTTCCTCTGATTCTTCTTCCCCTTCCTTCCCAAGAGTCCCTGATCTTCCCCTAATGTTTGTCTGTAGGACTCTATCTGTTCCCATCAGTTGATAGATGAAGCCTCTCTGGTCTCATTGTTGATGATTTCTCTAGGCTTCAGACCCAGCACACTCTGCAGGCAAGACCAATATGCAGCTCAAAAGTTAGGTGACTGGGTTGGTGTCCCAATCCGTCCACTTGAGGCCTTGCCTGGTTAGAGAAGATGGCCAGTTCAAGCCCTGTGTCTCTCATTACAAAAAAAAAAAAAATTGTTAGGGTTAATCTCATAGATTCAGTAGAGAGTCCATTGCATTAGTTTTCCACCTTCACATCCAAAATGTGTACCAATTCCAATCATTTCTCTGAAGAACAGATAAAGAAAATCTGGTACATTTATACAATAAAGAATTGCTCAGCAGTTAAAAACAATGACATTGTAAAATTTGCAGGCAAATGGATGGAAGTAGAAGGAATCATCCTGAGTGAAGTAATCCAGACCCAGAAAGACAAACACGGTATGTAGTCACTCATTTATTAGCTGTAAAATAAAAGGCAATCTTTTCTATATACCCAGAGAATCTATGAAACAAGAAGGGCTTAAGGGGGGATGCAAGGGTCTCCCGGGGAAAAGGAAATAAAATAGATTTCACAGGTAGACTGGGGGCAAATAGGGTTTAGAACAGGAGGGATGAGATTGCGGGGGAAAGAGAATAAACACTAGGAAATCTACCATTTTTGAAGAATGAACTAGCTAATATAGAATTCATAAGGGAATGCAAGTAATCCAAAATAGTCTAAACAATCCTGAAAAGAAAAAAGTGTAAGAGTCAAGATTCCTAATTTCAAACTTTACTACAAAGGTTATTGTAGAAGAGCAGTTCTAAGGCCCAACAAGTACCCACTTGTGGACACAAGGTGAACACATCCATACAATGGAATATTCAATCATTAAAACAAGAAAATGGGGATTCATATGACAACGTAGTTTCTAAGTGAGATTAGATAGATGTGAAATGTTATATATGACATAATTCCAATACGAATGGGGTGCGTGAATCAGGCAACACCACAAAATGCTGGGAAAGATGCTGGGCAATGGCCACTTCTAGACATATAGTTGCCTCTAGAGGTGGCAAGAATGTTCTGAGACAGGATACTTCTTACAGTTTTAAAACTTTGTGAATATTAAAAAAAAACAGTGGGAGCCCTTAAAAGTTAAACTTTACAGAAAAGAAATATAATATCAATGATGGTATTATTATACAAGCTCATTTGAAGAGACCATAACTACTTACTTAGGCAAGATGAAAGTATAGGCTCATTAACAGCATGAATTCTATCTAAAATACTTTAAAACATGCTGAGACAATAGCATCTAGATTATGCAGATATGTGTTTTTCTTAATCATCTACAACAGTTTTAAATAAATTATGAAAATCTCCATATTATTTACTTCTTTGAAACAGCAGGTCTTCCATTAGCCTATAGCCTACCAGCACTATTTTAAATATTTTCAAAATAACAGCAGTTTTAGACATTTACTTTAGAACCTGCATGTCTTACATACTCTGTAAAACTACACATAAATGCCCACTAACCATTCATAATGACAGTACTACAGCCCCCAGGAATTATCTTGCCTTCCTCTCTGATGAAATAGTTCCATATCTTCCACTCTGCAGAAATATAAATCCAAAGATAATCAGAAAAATTAATTTAAAGCTTGGAATGGTCAAATTTCTGTGGAAAAGTATCAGGAAAACATTCTAAGATACAGGTAACCCATTACTGAGCCTCCAACTGACATTCCAGGACCCTGCAGGCCTCTCTGACAGGAAGCAGGTAGGGTAACATCACACCTTTACTTCTTCCTCCTCTCCTCAAAATCCACTCCTCTGGTCTCATTCCCCTTTGTAGCAGACCACCGGCAGCCACCTCCCACTCACCACTCACCACCCACACCCAGTGGGTCACACAGATCTTCTACTCCAAACATCCTTCCTCCAACTCATGCCATTATGTCAGTCCCCAACTCCAATTACCATTCCCTGGGAAACCACCAGCAAATAGACGCAAATAGGCCAGCCATGAAGGAGGGCTAGCTTTAGATCTTCTCCTCTTCTCTATGTCTAATCTTCCAGTTTCATGGCCAGCTCAGCAGCAGACTAGCTATTGTAGTCTTTCCTCACTTTCTGCCTCCATTCACAGGGAACTAAACAAATGCTGGTGTGTCATGCTGCTTTTCTCCCTCTGATGGGTACCCTTAGCTGCCCATCCTAGCCTATCTTTTTTCCTAAGCATCACCTCCAAAAACCTAGAAACACATTGATATCCCCAGTGGCTAGATGAAACAGAATCCCAGAGAATTCCTTACCATGGAACAGCAAAAGAAACCAAAAAAAAAGAAAAAAGAAAAAAGAAAAAGAAAAGAAACAACTACCCAACAAAGAAAAGCCTAGATATCAACACCTAGAATCACGATCTTGCCCAAACCAGATGCCTAGACACCAGCATAAAAAACAAAAGCATCAGTAACAGTTAGATGTCTCCAAGAGAGCTCTGCACCCTACTACAGCAACCCCTGATTACTGCAACATAAGCTGAGGAGACAAAGACCTTAACACAGTCTTTCTAAATATGTAAATATGAGGTTTGACAGAGGACATGAAGAGATCCCTTTGAAAAGTCTATGAAAACACAAACAACACTGGAAGAAAATGAATAAGAACAATACCTGAAAGTAAAATAGAATCAATAAAGAAAATCCAAACTGAGGGAAATCTGGAAATGGGAAACTCCGGAACTCAAACAGGAACTTAAGAGGCGAGCCTCACCAGTGGAATGCAAGAGATGAAAGAGAGAATCCCAAATACTGAAGACACAATAGAAGAAATAGATAACTTGGTTAAAGAAATCATTAAATCTAAAACATTCAGGCACAAAACATCCAGGAAATCTGGAACACGATGAAAAGACTAAATGTATGAATAAGAGCACTAGAGAAAAAAGAGAGAAAACCCAGGTCAAAGACACAGAAGATATTTTCAACAAAATTATAGACAAATTTTTTCATAGCCTAAAGAAAGAGATTCTTAACAAGGTAAAAGAAGCATATAAACATCAAATAGACTTAACCAGAAAAGAAATTCCCCTTGACACATAATCAAAACACTAAACGTTCAGAACAAAATTCAAAAAGAAAAAAAAATATCAGAAACTCTAAGGGGACAAAACAAAGTTACACACAAAGGCAAACCCATTAGAATTATATCTGACTTCTCAGTGGAGAGCCTAAAAGCCAGAAAGGCCTGAACAAATGAGCTGCAGACTCGAAGAGACTACACTGCCATCCAAACTACTATACTATTCCCAGCAACATTTTTGATCCAAATATAAGCAATATTTGTCTACAAATACAGCCCAAAAGAAGTCACTAAAAGGAAAACCACATTGGCTAAAATACACTTACAAAAACACAAGGAATAAATAATCCCTGACCATCAAATCAAAATGGGGAAAGGGGAAGACACCACAAGCACAAGAAATCAACAAATACTGCTTATTGATAACTCTCAATATCGATGGTTTCAATTCCCCTATAAAAAGACACAGACTAACAGAATGAGTGAGAAAACAGGATCTCTCTTTCTGCTGCATCCCTTAACATCAAGGATAGACATCACTCAGAGTAAAAGAATGGAAAAAGATATTCCATGCAAATGAACCTAAATCAAACTACTGTACCCATTTTAATATCTGACAAAATCAACTTCAGACCAAAACTAATCATAAGGGATCCAGAAAGGTACAATATATTCATCAGAAAAAATATCCATCAAGAGAACACTGTAATTCTCAACATCTATGCACCAAACACAAGGATACCCAAGTTTGTAAAATAAACAGTATTACAGCTTACATAACATACTGACCCTCAAACACTGATAGTGTGAGACTTCCATACTCCACTCTTACGAACAGACAGGTCATCCACACAAAAACTGAACAGTGTAAACCAAATGGACCAAACCAAACTCAAGTAAGCCAAATGGACCTAACAGATATTTACAGAACACCCAAATAAAAAACAAAAACAAAAACAAACATACCTTCCACTGTATACTTCATCCAAAATTGAACTTTCTCCAAAATTGGCCACACACTCATAAACTAAACAGTTCTCAACAGAAACAAAATTGAAATGATTCCCTCTATGGTATTAGACTTCCATGGATTAAGCTGAATATCATCAACCACAGAAAGCTTACAAACTCATGAAAACTAAGCAACTCTCTCCTGAACAAAAAAAGGGTCAAGACAGACATTAAGAAACTAAAGACATTCTAGAATTGAGTGAAAATGAATATACGACATACCCAAACTGATGGGACACAATGAAGGTAACTCTAAGAGGCAAAGTCATTGATCTTACCTGCGGAAAAGCATATCGGAAAGCTCTAGAGCAAAAAGATGAAATCACACACAAAAGGAGAAGACAGAAAGAAATAATTAAACTCAAGGTAGAAATCACTAAAAAAGAAATACACAAATGAACAAAACCAAGTCAAAGAATCAATGAAAGAAAGAGTTCCTAGAGAAACTCAGTAAGATTGACAAAACTTTATCCACATTTACTAAAAGGCAGTCAGAATCTCCAAATTAACAAAACACCCAGGAAATCCAGGGAACAATAAGGATATACTTTAAAATCTTGTACTCCACAAAATTGAAAAGTATAATGAAAATGGATAATTTTCTCAACACTTACCAAAGTTTAATCAAGATCTCATAAGCAATGTAAACAGACTTATAACACCTACTGAAATAGAAGCAGTAATTAAAAGTCTTCTAACCAAAAAACAGAGCCCAGAAACAGAAAGAACTTTTCTCAATTTGTTTTATAGGACCACAATTACCCCAATGCCCAAAAGAAAGAGAATTATAGACCAATTTTTCTTATGAACATAAATACAAGCCGGGCAGTGGTGATTCATGCCTTTAATCCCAGCTCTTGGGAGGCAGAGGCAGGCAGATTTCTGAGTTCGAAGCCAGCCTGGTCTACAGAGTGAGTTCCAGGACAGCCAGGGCTATACAGAGAAACCCTGTCTCAAAAAACAAACAAACAAAAAGTCATAAATACAAAGATTCTCAATAAAATACTTGCAAATCAAATCCAAGGGAATATCAAAAAGATCCTCTATTATGATCAAGCAGCTTCATCTCAGAAAAGCAGAAATGGTTCAATTCACAAAAATCAATAAAGATAATTCACCATTTAAGTAAACTTAAAGAAAAAAAAAAAACATGATCACCTCTTTAGATACAGAAAAGGCTTTTGGAAAAATCCAACACCCCTTCATGATGAAAGTCATGGAGAAACACCTTTACATAATTAAGGCAATTTACAGAAAGCACATAGCCAACAGCAATTTAAATGGTGAGAAACACAAAGCAATTCCACTAAAATCAGGAACAAGACAGGGAGTGTCCACTATCTCCATACCTATAATACAGCACTTGAAGTCTTAGCTAAAGCAATAAAACAACTAACTGAAGGAGATTAAAGGGATAGGAGATCAAACTGGTAGGGAAGAAATCAAAGTATCTCTATTTGCCTGTAATATGATAGTATACAGAAGGGAACTAAAGTTTGCACTGATAAACACCTACAGCTGATAAACACTTTTAGCAAAGTAGATAGATACAAAATTCACTCACAAAAATCAGAAGCCCTCCAATATACAAATGACAAATGGTCTTAGAAATTCAAGGAAACAACATCTTTCACATATCCCAAATAATGTAAAATACCTTGGAGTAACTCTAACTGAGCAAATTAAAGACTTGTATAATAAAAACTTCAAGTAATTTAAGAAAGAAATTGAAAAAGATATCAGACAATGGAAAGATCTTTCATGTTCATGAGACAATAGGATTAATATAGTTAAAGTGCTCATCCTACCACAAGTCATACACATACTTAACGTAATCCTCATCAAAACTCCAGCACAATTCTTCACAGATCTTGAGAGGAAATTTCCAGAAACACAGAGAGCACAGAATAGCTAAAAGAATCCTGAATTTAAAAAAAAAAAAAAAAAAAAAGAAGAAGAAAGAAAAAAACCAAAGCAAAGCAAACAAACAAGCAAACAAACAAAAACCTACTGGAGGCATCAGTATTCCCAGTCTCAAATTGTACTTCAGAGTTGTAGTAATAAAACCAGCATGGTACTGGTACAAAAACTTCAATCAATAGAATCAAATTGAACACACAGATATAAATACACATACTTTTAAATACTTTTTTTTTATGAAAAGGCCAGAATTACACACTGGGGGAGAAAAGACAGCATCATCAACAAGATGCTAGACATGCTGGATGTCTGTATGTAGAAGAATGCAGATAGATTCATACTTATCACACTTATCACTCAGTTTTTTAAAAAATGTACTCCAAGAAGATCAAAGACATTAACATAAAACTGGATACACTGAACCTGATAGAAGAGAAAGTGGGAAACAGCCTTGAACTCACTAGCAAATGGAAAGACTTTTTAAATCTTAGCACAGGCACTTAGATCAACAATAATTTGGACCTTGTGAAACTGAAAATGATTTGCACAGCAAAAGACAACATCATTCAGACCAAGAGGTCACCTAGAGAGTGGGAAAATATTTTTACCAATGATACATCTGATAGAGGGCTAATATCCAAAGCATATAAAGAACTCAAAAAACCCCTATATATCAACAAGACAAATAATCAAATTTAAAAGTGAGGTACAGGTCTTAACAGAGACTTCTCAAAAGCAAAATTCAAATGCCTAAGAAACACAAAGAAATGTTCAACATTCTTAGTCATCAGTAAAATACAAATCAAAACTTCTTTGAGACTTTATCTTACATTTGTCTGAACGGCTAAGATCAGTAACACAAGTGACAGCTCTTACAGGCAAGAATGTGGACTAAGGGGACACACACACACACTCATCTGTTGCTGGTAGGACTACAAATTTGTGTGGCCTCTATGGAAATCTATGTTGCAGTTCCTCAGGAAGATGGGAATCAATGTACCCCAAGATCTAGCTATACCACTCTAAGTCACATACCCAAAAGACACTTCACCCTACCACAGTGACATGTTTTTGCTCCTCTATTCCTTTTCTTTCCCCAATCTGCTTTTATACCATTTTAATTACATTCAAGTATTAAAATCAGTTCTAGTAATTTCAGGCAGGAATCTAAATCTTAGTCTAGAACAAAGAAGTAATTTCAGGCAGGAATCTAAATCTTAGGCTAGAACAAAGAAGTGGGCTTCAGGCATGAATATGACTTTGGTCTAGAACAAAGAAATAGGCTCAGATATTTTGGTCATACTGAGAAGCCCTTAGAAACAATGGTCATGGGACTTTGCTTATTGTCTTGCTTGTTCTTTGACTATTTGTGTTTATTGTCTTGCTTGTTCCTTGACTATTTGCATAGATTGTATTGCTAGTTCCTCAAGCTAGAACTGACCTTAATACTCCTATTCCTAATAGCCAGAAAACAGAAACAACCTAGATGCCCATCAACAGAAGAATGGACAAAGAAAATGCAGTATATCTACATACTGGATTATTACTCAGCCATTAAAACATGAAATCATAAAATTTGCAGGTAAATGGGTGGAACTAGAAAAAAAAGGTAACCCAGATCCAGAAAGACAAATACTGTATTTTCTTATATGAGGATATTAGCTGTTGAATCAATGAGAATCAAGCTACAATCCATAGAACCACAGAAGTTAGGTATAGAGTAAACGATTGGGGAAGGAGGCAGATACATCTTCATAGGAAAGGGAAATAGTGTAGATAGTTATTAGATGGATGGCGGGGGAATCAGAACAAGTGTTATCAAGTGGGTAAGACAAGGGAAGAGGAGGATAAGGGAAGGAATATAGGGATAAACAAAATTAAGAGGCATTTGAGGGACAGTAATAAAACCTAATATAGTAGAAATATATATACATACACAAAGGTGATTTAAATGAAATCATCAAATAGGAGGGTAGACAGAGCTGCAATTAGACATCGCTTATCACCAAACAAAACTTCCAGTGCCAGGATTACGTTAGATCTAACTGAGTTGCTGGCCAAAGAGGTCCCACGGGAGCTCCCAAACAACCCAAGCTTTTACCAAGACTATACATCGCTCTATACAAACTGACAGCAAGGCCTCATGGCTGAAGATAATACCTAAACAACTCACTGAGCATGAGGACACTGAGATGGTGCCTTCATAGAACTTTCATCCCCATGAAGAACTTATGTGCTAGTGTCTTTGGTATAGGAAGATAGTCTTTACACTACCAATAGGGAAATATAAACATTGGTCAGCCACAAAGCTTTTGATCTTTGATGGTTTCCTGCCTGCAAGATATGCTAGTGCAATGGTGGGAAAACTTTGTGGGAGTAACCAAGCAATATCTCATTTGACATAATGCTCATTGCATGAGCTGGAACCCATCCATGACACTGCTTGGGTGATGAAGAACATGTAAAATCAAATACTATTGTTAGAAAGAAAGAAGGAAGGAAAGAATGAAATAAAAAAGAAAGAGAAGAGAAGAGAAGAGAAGAGAAGAGAAGAGAAGAGAAGAGAAGAGAAGAGAAGAGAAGAGAAGAGAAAAGAAAATCATCGGAGAAACTTCCTCCTGCACCAGATGGTAAAAAATACAAAGATCCATAGCAGACATTATGCAGAGATTAAGAGATCTTGGAACTCTCAACCCTAAATGGGATTTCTCCATCAATTCCCTCATCTCAGGGCTCTGTGAACCCTGTAGAAGAAGAGGCAAAAATAATACAATAGCCAGAGAGGATGAAGCACACCAAGGAAACAAAGCTTTTAAAATCAACATGATTGACACATATACCAACTCACACAGACTGAGGCATCCATCACACACACACAATAAAGACATCTAACAGCCCTGCCACCTTAAATCTGAAGCACATACTGTGTCATCTCTACCTAATAAGTGCACTAACTCTGCTTTTTCTGAGTAATGCACCATTTTTTTTTTTTTTTGGTTTTTTGAGACATGGTTTCTCTGTGTAGCCCTGGCTGTCCTGGAACTCACTCTGTAGAGACCAGGCTGGCCTCGAACTCAGAAATCTACCTGCCTCTGCCTCCCAAGTGCTGGGATTAAAGGTGTGCGCCACCACTACCCGGCATGCACAATATTTTTAAGTATAGTCAGTATATGGCTTGATCTGAGCTGTGGTCCCTAAGCAGAGGAAAGTCAGTGTCTAGAAAGCACAAGGCTTGGTATTTCATCCTCAATGTTTGTGCACACAGAGAATTTGTGACCAGCTTGGGATCCATGTGACCCCACCAAACACACACAAAATATCTTTCTAAGCAAAAAGAATTTAAAATTTTATGTTAACAAACATCCAGGAGGCCATATTTGAAACAAAGAAAGCATGGCCCTGAATGCGTTTTTACTTTATTTTACCAACAAATGGCTTTGAGGTTCCACCTCATCTTAGTCAGAATGACTATTAAGAACACTAATGACAATAAATGCTGGGGAAGATACCAAGAAGGAAGAACTTCATACACTAATGATGGTCTGTAAACTAGTGCAGCCCCTATGGAAATCAACATGGCATTTCATTAAAAAATAATATGTAGACCTAGGTATATCAATCCTGCTTATATGCTCAATGAAATTTAAATAAACCTACTAGAGACATTTTCTTGCACATAAGTGTTTGTTGCAGTATGGGTTGCAATAACCAAATTATAGAGTCATCTCCATTATCTGTTAAAAATGAACAGATAAACTATGACATACATATGCAATGAAATTTATTCAGTCATGAAGAAAGAAAGCATAGTAAAGACAGTTAGAAGTCACCATATTAAGCAAAACAACCCACATTTTCTCTCATTTGTGGATGCTGTATTTTACAGAGATACATGAAATCATTTGTATGTATGACCTGAAAGCAGAAGTGATATTGTCTAGTGTGGCAGGAATTTTCCTGTCCAATCTATTTAAATGTTAGTGCAGCAGGAGGCCTGTGATTGGACATGGAAAAGGGAGAGAGAGAGACGGAGAGAGGAGAGGAAGAAGGAGCCAAGATGGAAACAGGACAGGATGATTCAGAACCAGAGTGGCTTTAAATAGCCACAGGTAGTTATGAATACTTATAAGGTTAGAATAATTGGGATAACTTGTCTAATCTAGTTGGGAAGCTTGTATCATTATTAATTGGACCAGAAATTATTGTGTGGGCATCTTGTGAATTGAGAATTTATTGATATATAAATCTGACTTGTTAATTATAAGCTTCTAGAGTTTCTACTGGGTAAATGGGTGTTGTGGCAGCTGACCACAGAGTGAACAGTTGTTGCATGGGGCTGGCATGGCAGCGAGGGGAACATGGGAGCTCTAGCCCCGAAGGGACAGAGAGTGGCCAACAGTAACCGGGAAGTCTGTTTGTTCATTTTTTAATCCTTCCTGAAACAGGTGGCGCCCAACAGAGGTTTCCCTAATGTGCACCACAAAGGCTATGGGTGATTTGAAGCACAGGGCTGGTGTGGTAGATCCTGACAAGGGAAATTAGCAAGTCAGGTGGAGAAGTCTTGGGACCGGGGCCAGAGGGTCTGCTGAGGGGCCATGTGGCCTGTCTGTGCTAAACATAGTGCAGGAACAAGCTGCTCTTTCTTTAATATTTCCCGCGACAGTCTACAGGATCAGTGGGAGACAGAAGGAAAGAGTAGACGGGGAAATGGGAAGCAGGGTAAATATGGTTAAAGTGCATGACATTTTTACTTAAAAATGCCTTTATCAAGGTCTTCATATATAATAAATACACACGAAAAAAGTTATGTAAAAAGTCTTATATGCTGAAAGAAATGTTGCCAAACTTTAAATACATTTTAGAGCAGGAAAATACAGCAAGAAACATGCATTCCTTTCACTACTTACTTGTAATTCTGACTCCAAAGATTCCCTTTTTATATAACAATTTGTAACATACTGTACTGGGTCATCGGGCATTACTGAGCTTCCAATATTCTGGCAGTATTAGTTGATTTTGTGTTTGTTGGGATAGCCACTATGCATTCTAGGTTGGCTTTGGCATTGCTATCCTCCTGCCTTAGCCTCATGAGCACTAGAATTATAAACATGCACAGCCATACCCCTAGCAATACTAATTGCTCTTTAAATGTTTTGGCTTACCTTTATCCTGTAGATACCACTGCAGTAATGATTACAATACTGAATGAATAATCAAGCATGGATGGATATCAAGGATGTATGTGCAGATTCAGCCATCCTGTATCTGTGGTGGGCTAGGATTGACCCAACACTGGTATGTGGTATGTGAGTAGTGGCTATGCACCACCCCTTCTCTCTCTCTCTCTCTCTCTCTCTCTCTCTCTCTCTCTCTCTCTCTCTCTCTGTGTGTGTGTGTGTGTGTGTGTGTGTGTGTGTGTGTGTGTGTGTGTGTGCGTGCTGATGGTCAACACTAATGTCCTGGGTAGGGTCTTACCCTAAAATAAAAAAGCAAAATCATCTGATTGAGGTAAGAACTGAAAGGACAGATTCAACAAAAGAGTAAGTCCTTTCTTTTTACCATACCTGTGCCCTTGTTTTATGAGATTTCCTTTGGTCCAGAAAGGTCTGATATCCTATCATGGCACTACCTTGTCCAGTAGTGCCGGGCTTTAACATTTTAGCATAGACCCTAGGCAGGCGCTACCACCCTCCAAAGCTCCCATCATAGACCATCTTGAATGCCATTTTCTTGCTCTATGCCCGCCACACACACTGCCTTCTGCAGGAGTTAGCACACACACTACCTTCTGCAGGAGTTACCACACATACTGCCTTCTTCCTCCTCAGACTGATGCAGTGGTAGGTTCTCAACAAGTGCCACATTTTTATTTTGAATGTTAGAAATCCTATGTGAAACAAAGGAAATAAGTTATAAACAGAATCCCTAGAATACCCTCCCTTCACAGAGAGAGACTTAGACTGAGAATATAGGGATGAGGTTAGAGATACAGCTCCATGGTAATACACAACCCCTAAGAGGAAGGAACTCCTGAACTCAAGCTCCCGTGAGGAAAAAAAAAATAGACCTCAGTCTTCCTTTGGGGACATTTGACTATTTTTATTTAGCATTTTGGCTGCATTTCTATCAAACCCTTATGTTACCAACTCTGGGTTCTGAATGAGACAGAGGCACAGTTTACAGGAACAAAACTCTACATTCTTATGTTCCAGTGTAAGGATCCAGTGTAGGTGGATAGAAAACACAACAGTCTGAAATGAGAGAAGCATCATGATGTTTTCCAAGTGGGCAGAGACCTGCTCTCCCAGATCCTCAACTCGCACACACAGGGCACAGCTCCCTCAATCACTGCTTCTTGTAGTGCACATCTTACTGTAAGGATAAACTCCTGCATTGGGATGTGATTCTTCTTAGTATAGTATGGCAAAAGTTATCATGGAATATTGTAGTGGCTATTCTACTATGCAGACTGCCCCTCTTGGCCCACTGGTCCTCATACCCTGTGTTGTTTTAGAATCAATTTTAAATTGGTCTTTGTATATTTGACCAGAGAAGCTAAATTATTTCAAAGTGATGTCAGATTAATAGCTTGCTCCAACAAAATATTTGTTTATTTTTCCTCTGTGCTTGCTTTTCTTGGTCTTCTGTTTCCTAGTAGGCTGGCTGATCACATGGTATTTGAAGACTGATAGAGATATTTTGTCTTTTCTTTGTCTCCTTATATTTTAAATCCCTTCATTTAGAAGCTTCTCCAACTTTTTCATTATAATTCTCATTTAAATTTACTTATATATAATCAAATAAGCTGGGAATGACTGACAACCAAATTAATTTTAAACCACTAGAGTAAATGAATCAACCAAGTAATAGTAAAGTCAAGTCCAGGAAAGAAAGAGGCCATGCTACAATACAAGAATCCATGAGGCATACACTCCTGCTTGATGTTGAGGAAAGAAAAGCAGAGGAATCCTAGCAGGAGTAAGAATGGCCACACACTGACAACTGACTCTAACATTCAGACCTCATCTGGAAACAATTGTTCTATCTCTGAGGCAACTGAATGTCAGAGAACAGTAAAGAAATAAAGAGAAACAGCCTCCCTCCTAACTGAACTCTCCCTGGAAACTGAACATGAAGAAAGATTCTTTCTTTATCTTTCTCACCATCCCCACTTCAGAGCCTGGCCTAATCCTTTTAAAATTAGAATATAGATTTAGCCAGTGGGAACAAGACAAGCAAGCCATGGTGTTCTACAAACACAACCTTCAATACTAGACTCATATGTAAAGAACAGATTTGAGAGAGAAAGAGAAAAGGTGGCGTTTTGAAGAATGTCAACTTATCTTGTTAAAGAATATTAACCATGTGAGCTGACCAGGGAAAGAAGCCCAAGAGTCATTTTAATCTACTTCACCGAGAAATGCTGTTTTCTTTTAATTTTATAAACTTAATCATAAAAAACTTGCAAATAAATAAAACATTATATACCAGAATTAACTAGGCTCAAGGTCTATACAACTCAACGAACTTCTATACAGTTAGAACAGGCCTTGGGAATGAAAGCCGTGCAACTTTACATTCAATTTTATACTTTTAGCATTAAATACATTTTATGCACCTTTCCACCATCAAATCAAACAAACACATCCATGACAGAAGTGAATCTAGGAAAACAATTCGCTTTACAGCCTCTTTCATAATCCGTGCCCATTACCTGCATCCATCCTTCCCTGTCCCTTACATGTAGCTTTTCTTCATGTTGCCTGAGAACTACTTGTGATTGTAATTTTACCTAACATACTTTCATAGCACAGTCATCTACTCCATTTTATTTACAATAGTATTATAATTTATGAAATACTGGATATCTGAATATTCACAGTACGTAGTCAGCAATGCCAAACATCATCTTTGATGTTCCCTTGGTCTTGGTAGGATAGGTTGACCCACTTAAAATCCAGTCTATTCCAATTTACCTTCCCTTCTATCAGATGTCCATATATGTCACTATTTAAAGGTGGAAATGTAGCCACTCCCGCTCCACTTGCAGGGCCTGTTGTTTTGTATTAGCTTCCCTAGCTGGAAAATGAGGAAAGGTCTGATTGTGTTGTCTTCTTTAAGTGACATGCACACCATAGTGAAGGCCACTATTAACCAACACATTTCAATTTCTTACAACACTAATAATAAAAATCTTTCTTTTGGATTTTTACCTAACTCCACCTTAAAGACCTTTGCTGATTTTTTTGTCTATGCTTAACAAGTGTTCATTTACAAACAGTAGCAGATAATGATCTAAAACTATGCAAGTCTTATTTTTTTCCTGGCCCACCTACTCACCCGGGTCTGCTTTTCTTCATAACCAGCTCTGAGTTAATTGAAAGCTCCTGGTAATTACTGTTCTTAGGTTATTTTTCCTTCTCTCTACTTGGGAGATAAAAATGTATCATGCCTCTATTTATTTGTAAAAGCCAGTGCACACATCTGTCTCACAGTAATTGATTGTATTCCTTGGGTAATAACCCTTTAAAATAGCATGCTAGATTACTTTCAAAATTCTGATGTCTTCCCCTTCGCTTGTAATCATTAAGCCCTGAAATGTATATGCTGCCTCTGGTCATATAAATCCTACAGAAAGCATCCTTTTAAAGCCTAGATGTTAACTAGCATTGACACCCATATTTGCTGTCCAACTGGTTTCTTATTCTGGAATATTCAGCTCTTCGGTATTCTTATTTTGGAGCCTGCTTCCCAGTGTTCTTTTTCTTTAATAATTCACACATGAGTTTTGATAACCGTGTTTTCAACTCTTACCCTAACAACTTTGCTGTTGTTTTTAGATGGGAAGTGGTTTATCTTTGTTGCAAAACATAAGAAAGACCCAGAAAATCGCTACAAAGAAAAAGCACCTTAGCCTTACCAGGCCGAGAGAATCATGTGATTTGTGGCGTTCCCTGTGAGACGAGTTGGGTGCAGTTCTTTCTGGCTTTCAAACATTCATTCTCACTCTCTGAAACCAGGAGCTTTTCTTTATTATGGCTATACAGGAATAGCAGTCAGTATCCTTCTCTTTCCAGGCTGTATTGTACGTAAACTATAATGTAAGAGTAAACGGATGGGGATATGGCTCAGTCTGTAAAGTGACTGCCGCAGAAGCATGAGGAGCTGAGTTCATAGCCCCAGTCCTTATATAAAAGAGAGATGCAGCAGCCTGTGCCCATAGTTCCAGCACTGCAGAGACAAAGAGATGTCGATGACTGGAGCTCACTGACCAGCCTGTTCAACTACATCTATGTGCTTCAAATCCAGGGAGCAACCCAGTCTTTAAAAAAAAAAAAAAAAAAAAAAAAAAAAAAAAAAAAACAGTGGAGAATTTGTAACAGCTTGGTCTTGGTCTTCATGTCAGTCTCCTAATAATTGGAGCAGAGGCTCAGTTGCCTGCCACTGGATCCTCTTCCCCTAACTGGATTCCCTGGTTGGGCCTCAGTGGGATAGGATGCACTTAGAATTATCGCAACTAGATGTCCTAGGGTGGGATGGTACCCAGGGGTTGGGGGGCTTCTGGAGGAGGAATTTGTAAGAATAAATAAATAGATAAATCAATAGAGAAAGAAAGAAAGAAAGAAAGAAAGAAAGAAAGAAAGAAAGAAAGAAAGAAAGAAAGAAAGAAAGAAAGCAAGCAAGCAGAGAAAAACCAAGGAAGAGAGCAAATGTTGACCTCCTGTCTCCACGGGCTCACGCAAAATTAAAGGTAGGCTTTGCTGTTATTCCACATAAGTCATGGCTTTGCATGCACTTACTCTGATAATTTCACAGAAGCTCAAGCCTCTGGTTAGATAATGTTCCTATTGCTAATGTCAGAGAAATAGTGCTGAGCACAGGGTATGCCCAGCTTTCTGTACCTAGCATAATTGTATCTTCTGCTAAACAAAACACATTAAGTCAAATGAAGCATCAAAGTCGGTGATCTAAGGGAAATGAGATTTCCATCAAACGACTTGCAAGCCTGGGTCCTATTATAAGAAAGTAATCTTTAGATTTTTGTCATATGGACATGAATGTAAAACATCTCAGTAGCCCCTTTTAACACACTTTGGTATTAAAAATTAACATTACAAACTGGGCAAGGAGGCAAGGCCTGTAGCTACAGCTTCTTGGGGGATGAGGCAGGAGGATTATGAATTTAAGCCTTGCCTTGTACTATAGAGAGTTCAAGGCCAACTTAGGCAATTTAGTGAGAATCTGCCTCAAAAATTAAAAATAAATATAAATAAATAAATAAATAAATAAATAAATAAATAAAGGCAAGGGGTGAGAGCTGAGGCTGGAGATATAGCCTAGAACATTTTCCAAGAAAAAGAGAGAGGGAGATAGGCAGGCAGGCAGGCAGGCAGGCATTATTTCTTTGAGCCATCCCTTAATATTGAATGTTTCCAAAATTGAATTGAACAGCTTTGCATCACTGACAGAAGCAACTTTGGGGAGGAAAGAGTGATTCTTGCTCATCACTGCAGAGGATTCCCATGTATCATGGTGGAAACATGGCTGACCCACTCAGTTCTATGAGGAAGAAACCCATCGCACAGCTGGTGGGTGAAGGAGCAGAGAGAGTAGGGCTGAAAATAGAGGTGTGCTAACATCTGCAAAGGCACACCCTAGTGACTTACTTCTTCAGGTAGACCCCCCCCCAAGTAAAGGGATCCACAAACTCCCAAATCAGCATTGCCAGCCAGAAACAAGCGTCCAAACGTGAGCCTGGGACAAGTTGGGGTGTGAGGCTCATTGAACACTGAGCAACTAATTAGTGTAGTTTGCCATGTTGATTAGCCACTACATCATTGTTCAGGAATTTTCAGAGGTAAAAGAAACTGTGACTCTCTTACTTTTATTTATTTATTTATTTATTTATTTATTTATTTATTTATTTTACTTTATTGATGATTGAAGAACATGCAAATTGCTGGAATCCGATGAGGTTTCTGGCTGGTTTGATTTTGTTCAACCCTCTTACGACTGAATCTAAAGGATAAGTTACCTGTGTGTACTGTACTGTTGATGTGCTTTTGTATTCCAGAACATCCATGGGATTAGTATTGTAGTTTCTTATTCTTTGATAACGTTTTTAGATCTTCTTTAATTCACTGATCATTCTAGACAAAGTCATTTAAAAGACTCTTCGAACTACAATTCTCTGTTTAACAAAATTTAAACACTTGTTTCCAGGTGTCCTCTTGAAACAATAAACCCTGCTTATGAGTGTTTCACATTATGGGGAGCTCTTATTTCGCACAATTAAATGAAGTCTGTTTCAAACCCATCCTCATCTTCAGTCCTAAGATCTCTATCAAACAAAGCAAAACAAACATAAAGTCTTAAGAGCTGGGAAACTTTGGAGAGCAATCTGAGCAATCAAGTTCGAGCAGGCACAATTCTGTGGGGAAAACCTCCCTGAGGAGAGCACTCTATCACTGCATGTCTCTCCTCTAAGGCATGTCCAAGGTTACAGTGTCCTAACAGAGTGGGTGCCCAAGTGGATATGAGTCTCACTTGCAAGAGTGGAAAAGTCTGCAATTCCGTGTTTTTAAAAAAGGCAAGTATCATGTGAGAGAAACTAAACGTGACTTTTTCCCAAAGGCAGTTCTAATTTCTGAATTGCACATGTGAGAAATAAAACAAAGCCAGTTATATCTAAAATGATAATCCATTATGATAAAGTTGGGTTTATTCCAAAAGCACAATGTTAATTTTACATTAGCTGTTCAATATAGTTCCCCACGTTAGCAAAAAGCATATAATCGGAGAGGCCGAATTCAGAACAAGCATCCCAGAAAAATGAACCCCTGATAGAAACTCTCTTATTATGACAGAAATTATCTGCAAAAAGTACGATTCAGGAAGCACCATGCCAAAGTGTTCCCACTGAAAGAGAGCATTGCATCAGTGACAAGTCCGATTAACACTGCTGGGAATTCCTAGCCATCATTTGTGAGAAAAAGTAAATGGAATGTATAATAGAAAGACAGAATGAATATGTTATTATCTGAGGCAACAAAATTGTATTTCTAGAGATTCTGAAAAAAATCACCAACTGTTAGAATTAAAAATGAAGTTCATTATTCTATAGCAACAAACTAGATGATAACAAACAAACAAACTGAAAGGTGTTCTAATGGCACCAGAACACCTAAGAACTAGAAATGAATGTAGCAAAGCATGCTAACAGGAAGTCAGAGTGTGCCTCCCATAGAAGCTAAAGAAAATCAAGGAAAATCTGTTAGAACCTTGCAGGGTCCTTTATTTTAACTGGCCATACATTTAAAACTCTCATTTTATAATTTGTATAAATGTGAGGAATAATTACATTTGAGAGAAAGTTAGGGTGTTAATACAAAACATTATTGTAGTTCTGATGTATGGGCACAAAGACAAAAAATAAGCAAGTGGATAATACTGACCAGAGATTGAGAGACAAATCAAACTGTTCCCAAAGCTGTCTGAGATAGTGTAATTGGCTGAACATATGGGGAAATAAACATATTTTACTGTGTTTCATATCTGCACAAAGATCAACTGCATATGAGTCAAAAAGTAGCAGAAAAGTCTACCTCAAGCACAGCACACATTAAAAAACAAATGAAAGAAAATCTCTTCCAGCTACATATAATTATCAAGATGAGAACACATTTCAATATCTATGACAAGGACATGTATACAGAATATAGCCTATAAACCGATAATGACAAGAAAATATATTTTGAAAAATAAGTCAAGAGATTAGAGAAATGTTCAACAGTAGTGATATGGAACCTGAAGAGACAGGACTCCAGTGGAAGGGTAAGGACACTAATACACCTACAAAACTTTCAACTCAAAATTGTTCCTGCCTTAAAAATAAATGCAGAGACAAAGACGGAACAGAGACCAAAGGAATGGCCAACCAGTGACCAACCTATCTTGAGCTCCATCCCATGGGCAGGCACCAATCCCTGACATATTAGTGACGCTATGTTGTGCTTGCAGACAGAAGCCTAGCACAGCTGTCCTCTGAGAGGCTCTACGAGCAACTGACTGAGACAGATGCAGATACTTACAGCCAAGCATAGAACTGAGGTCAGGAACCCCATGGAAGAGTCAGGGGAAGGATTAAAGGCCCTAAAGGGGATGGCAACATCACAGGAGGACCAACAGTGTTAACTAACCTGGACCCCTGGGAGCTCCCAGAGACTGAGCTACTGACCAAAGAGCATACAGGAACTGGTCCAAGAACCCACCCCCACCCCCTGACAGATATGCAGCAGAGGACTGCCTTGTCTGGCCTCAATGGGAGAGGATGCACTTAATCCTGCAGAGATTTGGTGCTTCAGGGTGAGGGGATACCTAGGAGGGAGCCACCCTCTTAGAGGTAAAGGACAGGGGGGCTGGAGGAGGAACCCTGTGAGGGGAAAACTGGGAGGAAAGGCAGCATGTGGGATGTAAATACATAAATAAATTTTAAAAAGAGATTTGAGGACGAATTTTTAAAATAAAGATGCCAAAAGATGTTCAACCTCATTAGTAATCAAGCAAATTAAAACTGAAGCTAAAATAAATTAGCAGTGCCTAGCCCATAAGCTATGATTCCAGTGAACAACATCACACACTGCCAATCCCATGAAGCAAGTATCACAGCTGTTATGATGGGTAGAAGTGCTTGTCCACATAATTACCTCATAAAGTTCCTTTACAGTATCATTAAGAGATCATTCTCCCACTCTGTGACTCAGCAGAGTATACACCAGGCAGAAGTATGTACGCATATTCATTAAAAGACATGTATGAAAATGTTCCTGGCTGCATTACTCACGGATGTAAACAATCTAAATGTCCTGCACAGTAGATTGAATACTTTATGACATATTCCCTAAACAGAGTTCTATATGAAAATGAAAATGAACTGTTCTTGTTGGATAGATACAACATGAATGAATCCCATATTACATATTATGGAACAAAAGAACCCACGTGCTAGGGGTCCCTGCTACTACTCAAGAATACTACATTCAACACCAGGAAAATGCATAGACTGTTAGAAAAGCACTATGCCTGAAATTAAATAATACAGAAATTCAAGTGAGATATTGATTGGTTTACCTTGAACTTGTACATTATTTCTTGTTGGTTAATAAACTAAATATGAGGATTCATTTTTATATATTTAAAAAGTATTTTTCAGTATTTCATACATCTCTTTCAGCATCTTTTTTATTTTAACTAAAATCTCATTATATCATTTACCCTCCTCCCTTTCCTCCCTCTAAAATAAACACATAGGTTAATTATAAACACATAAATACATCCTACTAAGTACATTTATTATTGCTTGTATTTATGACTTCAAGGCTGACCACTGGTACTGGATGATCAATTAGCGTGCTCATCCCTGGCAGAGACTATTTATCCCTGTCTTAGCCGTTATAAGTTGCCCATAGTTCTTTATTTATAAGTGGGACCCCATGAAATTTCCCCCTTCTAAGTCAGTATAACTATTGGCATTGTTGTTGTTCAAGTCTTGTTTAGGCAGCCATATTTTTGCAGTATCATGGGTATAGCTTCCTTGTAATTTCTAGGAGACAATCTCACAGCAAAAGTCCTGGTCTGCTGGCTCTTACAATCTTTCCATCCTCGGTTCTGTGATGTTCCCTGAGCCTTGAGAGCAGGAGTTGCTTTGTGGATGTGTCTGTTGAGAATAAGCTCTCCATTATCAGTTGATTTGGGCATTGTGATCAGTTTTGATTGTCTGTGATGGTCTCTGTTTATTGCAAAGAGAAGCTTCTATGGCCTGGGATAAGAGCTACGCTTATCTCTTAGTATAAGGATAAATTTTAAAAAGTAACTTGGAATTATGCTGGTCTAGTAAAGTGGAAGTAATAAGTTCTCTAAGATAAATGACTTCACTAGCCCTGGACAGTTAGCCAGATTTCTACTACCAAGCATAATTTATCTTCTGTTGTCCAATTAGAAAACTGTGGCTTAGTACCCAGATATGAATGCCACTATTACACCTTTAGGGCTATTTTGCCATGCTGGCCATTTTTGTGGTTTATAAGCATCACTGTGTACCGATAGATCTTCCTTAATCAGGGATGGAACAGGACCATGGAACATTTCTTAAGTGTTCCACGGCCACAGTTGGTTAACATTTAGGAGCTATTATAGTTATATTTGAAATAGGAAAGTTTTACAGCTCATTACGATGTTTGGCAAAATAAAGTAACCTCTGCCACATCTTACTAGGAATTTACAATGACATGGCTTAGTCTCAGAGAAAGTAACATGATATAGCCAAGGTATTGAATAACTGCAAACCATAAACAAAACAATACTGTTGCTTTATAAAGTTCCAGAAAAAATGGAGGCTTGTATTGGAACGGTTATTCCTTCTGTCTCTTCAGCTTCCTTGGCAGGAAGAGGAAGGAATTATTTGGAGAAATGTCTTAGTGGATGAAATAGCAAGTATCAACTCTAGCATTTAGGAAAATTCCACAAGCCTACAAATCAATAGCAGAGTAACTTTTAAAAACTAATATGCAAATCATAGAGAATTTCAGTAACTGTGATGAGATACTTTAGATCAGGATTATGCATAGAATTTAAAGTCAACAAGTTGTGTATAATAATAATACCCCCATTGTTTATAACTGTATGACAGCATCCCTTATAACACTAGAATTTCCTACTCCTATGCAAAAAGCTATTAGTGAATAATAAAATATTAATGGTAAGAATATAGCTGCATCCTTGGCATCCGAGCAAGTTTAAGCCATTAGAAAATCAAATATACATGCTAGTGAAATGTTCAATTGCCAGAAAAAAAAAATCCAAGTAGAGGAGTCATTTTGTTTCCTTTTAGTAATAGCATTTGTTTTGGGTCTAGATTTTGTGTTGGAAGTCTAGAAACATTATATAATGAGAGGGCACCTGTGTTGTGATAAGTAAATTATTTGTAATACCTAATCCCGTCCACTATTCTAGTGACTTAAACATTATTCATTCCAAACATAAAATGTGGATAGAAACTACTTTTTAAAAAATGAAAGACATTCTCTGACCTTTTCCATCTAGCTTGTTGTTTACCAGGAGATCCTTCTGTTTCCTGAACTCAATATTTGTTCCTAACCCATTCCCTCACTGGTATGTTTGCAATGAGGATGCTCTTAAAAGGACTTTGGGTTTTTTAAAAGAAGGCAGGGGAGTAGTTTGGGATGAAAGTATAAAATAGTGGGATGCAGTGAGTTAAGTCAGAGTCTGGCTTTATGTTTGTCTTTACTTTCCTTTGTGCATTTATGCTCACAAGAACTTTATGAGGCAATAAAGGAAACAATAATATATATTTTTATAGGAGAACTCAGTCACATAAAAGTGAATGCCAGGTGACCCAGCATTTTAGTCTCAACCATGATTAGATTCTGGTTCTCAGGTTCTTCCTACTCAAACCTCAGCCCCTTCAGACATAGTTTCCAGCTCTGACTGCATGGAGTGACAGAAAATGCATGGCCTACTTGAAACTGAAACTGGCCTGTCACAGCACTCCTTGACTTTTCAGAACTCAGGATTTCAACCCTGCCGTCAGAGGTTTCCCAATAACAGAGATCTGGGGAAAGGGTAAGGTATGTTTCCAGGACAGCTACTGGATAATTATGTACTCTATAGAAATGAGAAGAATAGAATAGGCTGACAGAGCAGCCTTTGCCTTCTTATTCTATTAACTGTTCCAAAGTCTACTCATGATGTTTTCTGTATCTAAAGTTATAGAAATGTTTTGCTAGCTGCAAAGTGACTTTAACACCTATCTTCTTAAGATTTTATTATCTATGCAAACCCTTAAGATAAACATACCTTAACTTCCTGCCATTTTACACGAGTTTCCTACTGTCCATCCCAACACTTGTAAGTTAAACTATTCTCGCTTTTCATTGGAAACTGAACTTCTTTTGATATTTTCTTAAGTTTTTATTTTATGTCCATGAGTGCGTTGTCAGCATGTATGTCTGTACAGCACATACCTGTAGTGCCCACAGAGGATTTTGGATCCCCTGGAACTGGAGTTACAGATGATCATAAGCCATGGTGTGGGCTCTAGGAATTGAACTCAGGTCCTCTGCAAGAATAAAACTTCTCTTAACCTCTAAGCCATCTCTCCTGACCTATTTAGTGTTTTTAAAAATAGAACTAATGCATTTCCTCTTAATGATATACAGTACATTTGCCAATAATCTACAGGCTTAAAAATAATAATGCAATACCTGGAGGAACTTTGTTAGGAGTGGAGGAGGAAGACTGCCTATGGGATACGTGCATTTGCCCTGGATCTTGAAATAAAACCTAAGTGATAGAAAATAAGAAGCTCTGGCCAGTCATGTGTGCTCCTTCAATGCTTTGAGCCATTCACTGACCTTTGGAGGATTGCTATTATTGGTAGTAGGTGGGGGGTAGGGGACACCCAGGAACTCTGTCTTTTGCAAATGAAGAGTTTTGATGTGTGATTTCTGCTTATATGTATAGTCTTTGTTCTCTTCCCATTTTGATGAATATTTTTTTAAAATAGTTTTTTCTCTTGAGTAACAACCCAGGTTGAGTCGTTTGGTCCCTCATCTGTTGTTTGCAGGGGACTAGGGTCACAACAGCTCTTACACTTAAGGCAACCTGCAGTGAATGCCATGCTACTGGAATTAATGAAAATACCCAACATCAGTAAATAGATATGTATGCGCAAAATTGTGTGGGTGCCTGTCAATACATTATGCTCTATAACTACTGGGATACCTAAAAAATGAGATAGACTGTATGTCAAAATTTAGCCATTTAAAACATTTTATACTTAAGAGAACCTTAAATACTTAGTTAATAGGCTGTGGATAGACAAGTCTAACGTGTTCTGCAAGTTTAGGACATTCTGTTTGGACACGGGGCCCCTATAACCTCATATACCATGGCATATTTTGTTGTTGTTATGGAAATTAGAAGAAATTGAAATATAATGCTGTAACGAATTCATTCTAAATCTAAATTTAAATTTTAAAATGATAAAACAGACAGGTTTTCATTTGACTTTTTCAACATACTAACTAGAAGCTTCTTCCCTACATGCTAGCTTTCATGGATGTAGACAATACTCTACAAGCTGCTGCGGGAGAAGTGTCATTAATAGTCTTAACTAGATATGAAGCCTGAGATCTACAGTAACAATGACCTAATATGAAACACTCATTCATGCAGTAGTAGCCATGAATGTTATGGAGTAACCAGCAGCTCTCTGATTGGATTTAAGTCATGTTCCACAACAGAGAATTTTTTACCTGGTATTATAAGACTGCCCCAAAATCCATGGCTAAGGAGGTCATATGCTCTGGGGTAGAATGTATTACTGTTATTTTGCTAAATGATCATAACATCAAATTGCTTTATAAATAATTATCATTATATTGATTTATCTGTGAAGTTTTCGCTCATCAGAAAAGCTTGTTATTGCAAGAAACATGTTAACATAAAGACTCACAACTAGTCAAAGTTCAGCAAATAAGTGTGCATCCAGTGGTTGGTTATATATAAGACATCTATACAGACCTGACCACCTAAGACTCAAAGAACTGCATGAAACAGTCTCTATAAGAGCCAGTTGTCAGAGAAGATTAGGGAGAAACAGTGTCTTCTGGATACATCAGGACAAAGGCTATTGGGTTTCTGAATTCATAGCCACTGTGGTTTCCTGCACAAGATCTACGAAAGATCAAGCCTGCCAGCATTCCAGCATAAATCTGGGAAGGGCTCACATCTTGGAGAGTGTGAGAGTCTATTTACTCTTGGAGTGACCATGCTCTACTGCATGGGTATACATGAGAATGTATATACAGATAACACTAATTAGACTCTCTAGTTTACAAAGGGAAAAAAGAGAGAGATGAAGCTAGGAGGGGGATGTTATATGTCTGGGAAAGTTCTAGAGGAAGTTGGAGAAGGGAAGTGAGAAATGAACTTGATCAAAATAGATTGTTTGAATGTGTGAAATTTTCAAAGAACATATAAAGTAAGAGTTAAAAGTGAGACAAAAAATAAACAAAACAAGCAAAACTCAACATGTCTGCCATTCTTTTTACTCTCTTCTTTCAGACCCTATGTTCATGTGGATTTTAAGAAAATGATATTCAGTTCTGGAACACTTGTCTAAACTTGATATCCTGGATTCAGTGCTTTGAAGACCACTCAATGTGAGGCAAGTCTTAGTAACTCAGTCCTCTTTTTCCTGCTGCTGAAAACATCTCTTGCCCAAAGCTCATTCTGTGGAAACCGAAGCATATGCTTGCCACTCTAATATGGAGAATAGTGATTTCCCTAGTGAGAAATCATTTTGAGGGTCAGTATCACTTTTAAAATAAAAAGAAAAGATGCTAAATATTTGAAATTAATATAAAATACTTAAAATTAATATAAGACATAAAAATGTCAGACTTAAGTATTTTAAGTAACAGGCTTTAAGGACAGGCTTCTTTTAAAAAGAACTGAGAAGTGAGGCAATGTGCTGCAAAATGAAAACAAGGAGATGACAGTCAGAAGACATGGCTAACCTTCTCCAGGTCAACAACTAGGATGGCTGGTGAGTTCTGGGCCCAAGTTAGCCAAAAACACTGCTTGGTTTTTTACATCATTTCAATAATCATTTACTAAACCCAGATGAATTTTGGGGTCATGTTGTCTCTAGGCCTCAATTTCTTTACAATAAAATTAAGAAGTGGTCCTTGTCCTAGATTCCTGTCTCTAGGGAAAGGAACCCAAAAATGTACTTAGGAAACGCTCCCTGGGCTACTTGGATAAGTCAATTCCATGAATCATTAAGCTTGAAATTGAAAACTTCTTGTATGCCTTACAAGTCTGATATATAACTCTGCTTCTAGGCTTCCTTGTTCTTGTTGAGGAGACACAGAAAAAAATCTAGTTTGAATACATATCAGTCACTACTGTCAAGGACCATTATAAATGGAGTAGAAGTTGGGAAGATAGATGGACAGTACAGATTTCAGGAAAGAATAATCATTGAAAGTGTCCAGCAAAATGGTGAGCACCAACCACAGAGGCCAGTCAGGGCACTGTGCAGCAGTCACAACTGGAGGCCTCCATCAAGATGACAGAGGTCTCAAAGGCAGCTGTGGAGCTCTTGTCTTCCTTGAGGACCACAGCTGGAGTGACCCTTTGCTGACCAACATACCAACCTTAGAATCCCTTTCAAGTATGAAAGAGGAAGCTTGATGGAGCTCCTTGCCTCTTGTCAGCATGCAGATCACCAGCAGCAAGCTGAAGAGGGGCCTTTAGCTCATCTGGGAACTACTAAGAAGAACTAGAATGTTCTTCTCTTAGAAGTGCAGACCCTGAAGGCTTTCTTTTCCTAATTGTCCTTTCTTTACCTTTTGTTGATTCAATCAATCATATTTTCTGTTTAATAAATATGGTGTCATAATGTGTTATTGTGTAAACATAAAAGTGGGTTGTAGTAGCTTGTCTTTATATTAAACAATTGATTAAAATATGTCAAGACCTAAAGTACCTGATCACCTACAAATTAAAATACCAAGAACTGGGGCAAGAAGGAAGAGTAAGAAAAGGAAGCAGAAGAGAAGGAGGAAGAGGAGGAAGAAGAAGAGGAGAAAGTAGCAGAGATAGAAAAGTGGAATAGTTTAGCTGGGATAAGAAAGGATTCCTGAAATTTAAAGGTATAAACAGAGACATCATACTCTTTTTGTTTTTTAAATCTCGATCAAATTTCAGCTTCAGCAGTCTATGACTTCTTGCTAGACTCCATTGTAACTCAACATTGGGGGAAAAAACAAAAAAACAAAAAAACCCTGAGCTCTATCATAAGAAACAATGTACATTTCACCAATTTGGTCAGTTTCTCTATTTCTTAATTTCATCAAAGTCTATTTCTCTGCTCTGCTATTCCCCGAATCTGAGCTTCCTCATGATATATTTGAGTAGATGAGACTTCCCCTTTGTTGAAAAAAAAAAACAAAACCAGCAAACAAACAAACAAAAAAACCCACCTCTTGATTTAATCAATGTGAGTCATCACTGCTGGAACAATTGTAAAAATGTTAGGAGTGGAAAAAAAGAAGTAAAGTACAGCTTAAAACAGGTAAGTACAGACATTATACAATCGTCTTCATCACACCAGTGGGAGCCCAGTCCTGCATGCAAGAGACCAGCTTGACCTTTGAGATTGTGCCTCAGGAGAGAGAATAGGTCTAGGGTTAGATATAAAAATCCAAAGCATAAAATCTGAAAACTACTAAATATTTGTATGGCAGACTAGGCAATAGAGCTAGGACGCATCTCAGTGTGTACATTATGTACAGCAAGGCAAAACATGCTAACATGTCAATCAAACTACAAGGCAGACCACCCATACACTATTTCTATAAGCTAGAGACACTAGAGGCGAAACAACACTATATGGAGGTACTACGAATTGAAGAGATAAAATGCATGAGTGAACCTTACAAATTTCATATAGCACCTTCATTTTTCATTTCTGTGGACAAAGATAAATAGCTTTTTATTGGCTTACTTAACATACCAAACTTGTAAATCCAGTAATAATTATACTATGCTATCAATACATCCTTCAAGGGTTCAAGAAACTAAGATACTCTAACAAAATGACCATCATATACAAATATTTATATAGTACAACACATGTTTAGAGAGATCTTCTCTCTATAGTACAACATATGCTTAGAGAATTCCTTGCTCTACAATGCCATATGTATTTAATGAGGTCATCTTTCTGTGGGACTTCTTCCTCAGTTAGAGTTTCAAACTCTGACGTGGGCATATCCTTGGATCACAAACTGGAGGATGCCATGGTTTCTCTGTTAATTAGTTACTCTCCTAGTCACTATGAACAAATACCTAAGAGTCACAACCTTAGGAATCAGAACCTGTCTGGGTTAAAGATTTAAAGGATGGTGAAGGCAAGACAACTACTGCTCCCCTCCATGGTGGCAGAACTTGTGACACAACTTGTCATAGTAGTTCAGTAAACAGACAGCCTGGGCTGGAAATGACCTGGCTTATAACACAGAAAGTCTGTCCCTCATGATCCAACTTCCGAATTCAGCTGGTGACCTCACCTCCTAACAATTCTACAGTCTCCCAGGAGAGCACCACTAGCTGATGAGAAGTAGTCAAATGTAGGCTCCTATGAGGGCAACTTACATCCACCCTAGAACAGTAGCTGGCATCAAACCTTTACTGTACGGGTTTTGCTTTCTTATTAGCAAGACAGGAATTGTACCTCCTCAGTAAGCACATCTTATGTAAACTAGCTCTTGGACCCAATGCACTTACGAGATCATGAGAACAAAATGTCTGCAATATATATATATGATTCTTTATATCTGTGTCCTCGGCTTTTGAAAACAGCTTCCCTAGCAACCAAATTTTCAGTGAAGTTAGAGGAGTACAGTTGGCACAAATTTGTAGCAGATCTCTTTTAATAATGTACATAGACTTCTAAAAACTAAAAATTCTGAACAGGTTCCAGTCACTGTAGTCATGATAGAGGGTTTGGTGTCTGGTGAAATCCTCTGACATTCATCCCCTGCTGATCTCTCTTCTAACCTTCCTAACTTTGTCATCCTTTAGGTTTCCCCTTAAGCCCAATAGTTAAAAGTAACAACACAGATGATTAGCTGTCCCATCAAGGTGGCAGCTTCAGAGCCTGTATGTCAATGAGCGTCAGGCTAGAACCCTGCGCCCTGCTTCCATTTCTAAGGCTTCTCTCCCACAAACCACAGGGAATCAAGTCTAGCCTGGTGAGATCCAGCCTCAGCTTGAGGAGGGTCCTGAGAAAGGCAGGAATGGGAATGCCGCTGGTTCAATGACTTGGAGTCAGTAGTAGATGCAAGCTTCCAATTCAAGTGCTCCCTCATTACCTGAGAACTCTCATCATTCTTCCTTCTTCTCCTTTTCCCTTCTTTTTCCTTCTTCCTTTCATTCCACTGCCTTCTACTAACTAGAGACCCTGAACCAAGTATTTTATTTACTAAATCTACATCATCAAGGCTATGAACATTGTTAATAATTCATTTTAAAAATCCTTACGTTTATGTAAATTTTATGAATCCAGGATCATTAGCCCCAACCCCTAATTCCTTAAAACAGAAACTAAACACAAAGCAAAAGGACATTTCCTTATAGCTTTTCCACTGCCTGTTATTCACAGGTAGCTGGGCATAGCTCTTGCTGTTTCCTGGTGCAGCAGACAGCAGTCTTTAGTAACTACTTTTATGTGAAAACAGAAGGGTGACAGACTACTAAGGGTAAAATGACTTCTTACAAAATTTTAAAATTTATCCAAGTAAACCAGCTAGCTCTCCCTAATATCTCTCTAGATATTGTTATCTCCAATCCTTCAAGTAGCTAGGAAAATGAAATACTAAATTTTCATATGCCTATACATCATCTTTTAATTCTCAAATCTTTGTTTTCTATCCTAGCAATTCCATGGACTCATTACTTTGTTTCTAGATTATATATAAGCGTATATAAGGTAAACCCATATATTATTGCTTGTTTTTATAGATTCCTTTTCTTCTTGAGATTATTTTAACTCTCCATCCTTGATGTCCACAAGTTTATCCTGGATAATTAATTCAGCAGTCATTGAACTAAAGGGTACTTGTATCTTCTCATATAATTCCAAGTTTGACCAATCTTGTAATGAACAATTTCTATAAAGAACCATGTAGGCTTTTAGCCCTCTGTTGCTTTGTTGTCTAGATCCTTTCCTATGGTCCTAAAGGCCAAGCAGAAGGCCTGCTCCTCACCCACCATAGCCTCATGACCACCTTCATTTCTCATTCCCAAGAACCACATCTGTTTCATTTATTACAAAGTGGTTAGCTCTGAATAATGGGGGAAGTGTATTCCCTATAAAGAGAGATTGAAAGTAAAATAGAAGAGACAGCAAATCAGTTTCAGGGCAACAGAAACCATCCGTGGGGATCAACAGCCTGCCGAGGCTCCAGAGACAAGAACTGTGTCACATCTTCCCTTATGCAGCTATGCCAGACCCAGCACTTGCCCTAAGGGAAGGCATTATCTCACTTGGGAGATGAGAGGGGAAACTCATCCCAAGACACCAGAGCACAGAGTCAGTCTGGTGTGCAGCACTGAATTGTGCAGTTCCCATGGGTGAGGCTTCACTCTCCAGTGCACTGCTGACAGCAAAAAAATGGTGCTTAGCACAGCAGTATGTCAGCCATTGTGGTGTACAGTGCTAGCAAGAAGAGAAGGGATGGAAAAGGCTGAAACAGTCTCTGAAATGAGGGTTCCTAGGTGACTCAAGGTTTCAGCCTTTAAACTGCAGGCTTGTGAGAGAGAAGGGTGCTTGTGGTACTGAGATTTTCTTCATTCTACAGAATTTGGTTCAATTTCATCAAGATATAATTGGCAAAACTTGAGCATACTTATAATGTACACACATACAATACAGAATTAATTTAACTCATTAACATATATACATCACATCACATAAACTTTGTGATGAGAACACATAAGATCTCTTAGTAATTTTCAGATACATAATACTTTAAGCCTAGTCATATATGATGGAGCTCTATAGGTTATTCATCTCATAAAAATGAAATCATGTATGTTTTTGCCAACATTCCTCTCGCATCCCTGGCTCCTGGCAACCAGCTTATTTTCTACCCTATGCATTATGAATTTCACTTTTTAAGGATCCTACATATAAATGAAATTTTCAGAATGAAGGAAGCAAATAACATAGTGTGAAGAACCTATAAAATGAATGAAAAGCTTAGAAGTAGTAAATATGACCAAAAATTAATACCCCAAATATATAATGAATAGAGATAAATCAAGCACAAGAACATGCACAATTAAAACTGGCAATGGACTTCAATTTTTACTGGACATTCCATTTTTATTAAATTTTTTATTGAAAATACATTGTTTATACACTATATTTTGATCTGATAGTTTTCACTCCACCCTCACCAATAGACATTTCTTAGAAAAACATAGGGATTATTTGCAAATGTATGAAAAAAGTTTTTAGCTTCACTAATTATCAATGAAATGCACGTTAAAATCACAATGGGGTACCATCCTCATGCCTATTAATACTGCTATTTTGAAAATGACAAAAGATAGTCAATGCTGGTTAAAATGTAAAGAAAAGAGATCTTTTATCTATTGTAAGTACAAATTTAATATAGACCAGCCATTAGACAAAATAATATAAAGGGTCCCCCACAAATTGAAAACAGGATTACTAAGATGTGAAAAAAATGGGCCAGCAGTGAAGAGCACTAGCTTCTTCTCTTCCATAAGACCCAGGTTTGAATCCAAGCACCCACACAGCAGCTCACAACTGTCTGTAACTCCAGTTCCAGAAGATCAGATACTCTGTCCCGGCCTCTATGGGCACCAGCCACACATGTGATGTGGGGAAGACTAACACAGAAGCAGTAAGCTTGGCAGTGGATTGGCAGTGAGAAAGTAAGAAAATAACAGTAAATGGGGCCTAGCTGCAGAACCAGGCCTCTGTAAACGCCCCACTATTTCAAGGTTCCATTTCCTCAAGGTTTCACTTGATCCCAGACAGGGCCCAAGGATTCCAGCAGATGAGCTCATGGCAGATATTTTGTGTTCAAACCATAATGGGGCTATTTAAAAATTGACTTGGGTGACTGAATTAGAGAAACAATTAATTATGGAATTATACACACTCTTCCATTTTTACATTAAAAAAACAACTAAAAGAATTTAAGTTAACTTTGTTTAGTCTACCTTCACAATAGTCACAAATAATATAAAATATCTTGGTATAACTCTAACCAAGCAAGTGAAAGATCTGTATGACAAGAACTTCAAGTCCCTGAGGAAAGGAATTGAAGAAAACCTGAGAAGATGGGAAGATCTCCCATATTCATGGTTTGGCAGGATTAACATAGTGAAAATGGCCATCTTACCAAAATTAACCTACAGATTCAATGCAATCCCCCAAAAAATTCTAACACAATTCTTACAGAGCAATTCTCAACTTCATAAGGAAAAACAAGCCACCCAGGATAGCTAAAATAATCCTGAATAATAAAGGATCTTCTAGAAGTATGTCCATCCCTGATTTCAAGTTGTACTACATACCAAAAGTAATAAACACACCATGGTATCTTCATAGAAACAGAAAAGTTGATCAATGGAATCGAGTCAAAGAGCCAAAACTAAATCCACACACCTATGGATACTTGATTTTTGACAAAGAAGCCAGATGTGCACCTTTGAGTACATTTTCCATTTGGCTCAAGGACGGGGATAATATGCATAGCTCATTCTGCACCAAACTCACTGTTTACCTCAAGGAAAGTCACTCTTCAATTATTTTCGTTGTATGCTGATTTAGCAATTACTTGTGGATCATAATTTCCATTTTTAAAAAAGTTGGCAGCCCAGTTATGGCTATTCAGATTGGTTATCTGGCAGGTGTTTGCTTGAAAATGAACAGAAGTTGATGCTTCAAGTAAAACAACTGTCAAGATCGTCTGTCAATGACAAAATTCAAGTTTAAGAAAATCTGTATAAGGTGACAGCAGATTGTGGTGAGAAGGTGGAGAAAGAGGAACAATCTTCCCTTGCTGATGGGACTGCAAGCTAGTAAAACCATTTTGGAAATCAGTCTGGCAGTTCCTGAGAAAATTGGAAATAGTTCTACCTGAGGGCACAGGTCTACCACTCCTAGACATATACCCAAAAGATGCTCCAACATGTAACAAGGACACATGCTCCACTGTGTTCATAGCAGCTTTATTTATAATAGCCAGAAGCTAGAAACAACCCAAATGTTCCTCAACAGAAGAACGGTTACAGAAAATGTGGTACATTTACATAATGGAGTACTATGAAGCGATTAAAAACAATGACTTCATGAAATTCACAGGCAAATGAATGGCACTAGAAAATATCATCCTGAGTGAGGTAACCCAGACACAAAAGAACACACAAGTTATGTACTCACTAACAACTGGATGTTAGCCCAAAAGCTCACAATGCCCATGATACTACCCACAGACCATATGGAGAGTAGAAGGAAGGAAGACCGAGGTGTGGATGAACTGGGGATAGCTACTGGAGGGTCCCAGACACCAGAGAAACATGAGGCACCCACGACCCAACAGGGATGACTTTAGCCTAAATGCACAGAGAAGGGGGTAATAGAATCTGTTGAGACCACCTCCAGTAGATAGACACAGACCCTAGTCAAGAGTTAGGGCTACTCACCCATCTCAAAGATTTTTAACCCAGAAATGTTGCTGTCCAAAGGAAGAACAGGAACAAAAAAATGGAACAGAGACTGAAGGAAGTGCCAACCAGGGACTGCCTCATTTGGGGAGACATGCTCAGGGAACCTGGTGGGGGATGGTGTAAGGACTAAAGGAGCAGAAGGGGATTGCAACCCCATTAGAAGAACAACATAGGCTGACATGATCACCCAGTTCTCCCAGAGTCTAAACCACCAACCAAGGAGTGTACCTGGAGGGATCCATGACTCCACATACATATGTAGCAGAGGATGGCCTTGCCCGACAGCAATGGGAGGAGAGACCCTTGGTCCTGGGAAGGTTTGATGTCCCAGAGTAGGGGGATGCTGGAGTGGTGGGGTGGGAGAGTGTGGGTGATTTGAGGAACACTCTCATACAGGCAAAGGGGGGGAAGGGCAGATGTGGGATGGGGGTTTGTGGAAGGGTAACCTGGAAGTGGGGTATCACTTGAGATGTACATGAATGGAATGTGAGAGAGAGAGAGAGGGAGAGGGAGAGAACCTGTATATACTACCATAAGCCTGACAGCTTCCCAAAATTAGGTGCATTTCTGATAAGCTCAGCACCGATATTGACAGATAGGATTCTTAATCTTGGGGTTATTAAAAAACACTTATGAGTCTAAGTAAGTTTCAGTAAGGTAATGAACACAAAGTCAGTCAGAGCACTTTGGGCGGAGAGGAAGTAAAACAATCTTTATTTGCAGAGCCTCTGGGGAGCAGAGTGAGAGAAACCACAGCACAAAGCCAGAGCAAAGCAATAAAAGAATTTGGAAAACCATCACAAAAATCAGTAGCTTCTATATAACAATACCTTATAGACTATATCTAATAAATATACTTATACAGAGACAAAACATTCCAAATAAATATAAAAATGCAATGCCTGTGTGAGAGCACCTTTTTTATTAATCATTTTATTTATTTACATTTCAAATGTTATCCTCCTTCCTGGTCTCCCCTCCCTGCACCACCACCACCTTCTGCATGTGCAACAGAGGACTGCTTCATCTGGCGTGGCATCCTGTGAGAACATCTTATAAACACATCTCTAGGGGAGAAATAGCGCTGAACAAATAAGTAGAAAGATGTCTCTTGGTTTTGGACAGAAAAGTTTAACACCATGAAGATATCATTTTTTTAATCCATGTTCATTTAAAATTTAAAATGTATATGGAAGGGTTTGTGGAAAGGAAAGGGAAAGGAGAAATGTAATTAGATTGCAATCTCAAAACTAAATAAAACAAATTTGTTCTTATTCCAAAGGGGGAAAAAAACCTAGCTACATGAAGAAAAAAATGATAATAAAAACATTCTACTTTAGTCAAAAAATGGTAGTGGCCATGTGTAATTCTAGCCCTACGAAGCGTTCAAAGAGTTTGAAATCAGCCATGACCACATAATGAATTCCCAGCCAAACTGTGCTTCATGGTGAGGCCCTTTCTCACAGAGCAAAACTCCAAAGCTTCTATAAGGAATACCATAATCAGTGGTTGCAAAGCAGACACTTTCTTGCTAAGACCAGGAAGGCCAAGACATGCCTCTGACCATCTCTGTCAAAACATACCTGGAATTCCAGCCAAAACGCAAGATAAAAACACTGGTAAATACAAGCCATTCTGATTGGGAAGCGAAGAAATAAAACTTTGCTTATGGTTAACAAAATCACTTTACACAGATAATCTGAAAGAAGCAAGAAAGAAGCAAGCTTATCTTGGCCTCTGATAAAGCAATTGTATCAAGACTGTAGAATACAGGACAAATTTCAAATGCCAATTTTTTTCTTACATATCTCGATTAATGTTCAGTTTGAAAAAAATACCAATTGCATTTGCAACAAGAAAGGATCTAGTTATAACTACCTACCAACTACATAGCCCTTTGGAAAGGATAAGATTTCTGGAAGCAAGACTTTGGAAGCAATGTATTGTACCACGCCTATTGAAGATTTAAAAGTTAATATTTACATATAAGATAAAATGTACAATATTTGTCTTTTTACGTCTAGGTTACCTTATTCAAGATGATTTTTTTCTAGCTCCTTCCATTTACCAGTAAAATTTAGATTTTCATGTAAATGTACTACATGTTCATTATTCATTTACCCAATGACAGACATCTAGGATGTTTCCAATTTCTGGCTATCATGAGTAGAACAGCAATGAACATGGATGAGCAAGTATCTCTGTAGTAAGATGTACAGTCTTTCAGGTATATTCCCAGGAATATACCTGAATCCGCAATGCATTCATATATTCTTATGAGATGACGAATGCTAGCTGGAGCTCACTCTGACTTCAGGTGAGCCAGCATAAGACATACCAATGTTCTGCTGTGTAGAAACTCAGGCTGAGGAGCCCGGTAAAGCTAATTCCTGGAGAACTTTAGATGCCAAGCGAGACACCAAGTAAATGTGATAAAAAGAATGAACAACAGGGAGTCACTGCAAGTAAGAGAGCTGGGACATATTTCAGGAAAGTGACATTTTAGGGAACTGGAAGGGACATAAACTATAAAGAAGCGTGGAAGAAAACAGAACCAGGAAATGAGTTGGACGATAACATAGAAGGCAAACTTCGTGCAACAAGCCTAATTAAGTTGGATGATTTTAAAAGAAGAAGAGAAAGAGAAACCCAAAGGGGTACCTCGTGATGAGCTTTGAAGGCACACTAAGTTCTGATGCCATCTTTTAAGTCACTTGTAACTTATATTCACTTATTTTGACACTGAGCCTTGACATCAAAGAACACAGATTCAATCCCCAAAGCACCTCTTCTCATTGAGTGCATTACCTCTGTTTCTGCCTATGAACATTTAACAATGTGAGGAGAACAGAGCATACACAAACTATATTTCTGAGTTAATCCTATTATGTCATACAGCCTTGCTAGTTTAGCAGTCTATCACTTTTGCTCTTTGCATAATCACCCAGCCCAGGAAGAAGTTGAAGACTTCAACCAAGAGTCCACAGATGTGTGCAGCAGTCTACACTCCAGAGTAAGCCTCCCACCTCCTCCTTAACACAGCATCCTCTGGTGAGTTCCATTTTCATCCCCTCTTGCAATAAGATAACAGCAATCCTAAAGCCTTCCTAGCAACCTTAATATAGGCATGTATAGAGCTTCTTTGTCAAGGACTGAAATGTCTTGTCTCACTTCAACCCATTCTTCCCTCCTGGGTTGTATATAAGAAGCATTTATACCCCACATAACCCTTCAGTAATACTGACCTTAAACATTGGTGGAACACTGTCCTCAAGGCAACACACGGCTGTTACTATCTTAATCTCATACAGACCTTCAATAATAATCAGGCTTGTTGAGCTTTCCCCATAGAAAGACTGCAGGGAGGATTATCAGACCTTCAGCTCAAATGACATCCACTTCCTTTCGATTGTCCCCACTGCAGCTGAACATTTCCCCAGCTGTACATGATCTGGGGAGGCACTAGTGTACGTAGGCAGAAGAAGGTTCACTGGAGGAAAGACTCCACTTGATCAGCGCTCAGGAGGTCAGCACCCATGCAGGGCAAGGCTTATGGAGGATAAGCTCTTATAAGAAACCCATTGGTTCAGCAAATTGGGCCTGGAGGTTTGGTCTCTGGTCCACTTTGGTCTTCAGTTTATAACCTACCTGAGTTTGCAAGAGCTATCCCTGCAATAATAACAGTATCCAACATCAGAGATGAGGAAACTCATCCCTAATTAGGTTGAGGAAACTCATACCTAATTGAGAATGAGATTGATTTGTGGTGACATAGCTTTAATAAAGTATGAAATTAAGATCTAAAGCCAAGTATTTTTCAGAAGGCTATATTTCCACTTGGCTATGTAGTAGACTTAGAAGTATCTAACTATACTCATAATGAAGACTTGTAAGTTCCATATTTACTGTATATATGATACTAATATGAATCTGTTTAGAGAGTTTCAATACAGCCCTCACGGCTGACTTAACTGTAGATTATCACTTCTTCATACCTAGGCACTACATATACATCCCAGTAGCTTCTGGCTGGGATGGGGCAAGGATGCACATTACTAACTTAACTGATTATCTAATAATGAAGACCCCAAGTCCTTTGAAAGTATAAAGCTCCTGCCATCTCTTTTGTGCGCTCATGTGAGCACTATGGAGATCCAAAAACCTGTAAGACGTGATTTCCTTTTATCATCATTAGCTTTTTAAATTGATGGATCTAATCCATCTCTCTGGGATAATGCAGACTGATTTGAGGATTTCTCTTCCGTGCTAGGCTGCACTGTGACTCACAAGGAAGGGCTTAGTTGGCACATTCATTAGCTGAGAAAGCCAATTTCTATCTAACACATATTAGCTTATCTGGCTCCAGCACCATAATTCAAGATCTTTTGGGATGCTTGCTCAATCATTTTCATACATTTATTTTCCTTCTCAGCTTGTCTTATCTAGAAACTGGACAGTTCTATTCTCCATCCTACAATCTTAAAGTCACAGGAAGAGGCTAGATAATGAAAGATTAAGGACAGTTCTTACTTATGCTGTGAGAAAACTTCCTCTACTGAGGCTGGCCAGGGAACATTCTAGAAGAAATCTTCTCCATCTGTGCCATCCAATACGATGGCCATTGTAGCTACTGAGAATTTGGAATGTAAAGACAAAACTTCTCATTAAAGTTTAATTATACTTTTATTGATAGAGCTATATAGCCATATTGTATTGTGTATTGTATATAATGTATCTTATAGCTAATGTTTACTTATAAGACAACACACAACATATTATGAACTGGCATTTTAGTACCAATGCTTTGCCCTAATTTCTGTAACCATTTACCAATTAAGAATCTTTAGGAGGCTAGCGAGATGGCGGCTGGTATTACTCTTGTTGAGGACCTGAGTTCAATTCCCAGCATTCACATTAGGTAGTTCACAACCAACGGAATCTCCAGCTCCAACAGAACTGGCACCTAGGGTTTCCACAGAAAGTTGTACACACATGCTCATACACACTTGTACACACGTGATCACAGGGGCACACATGTTTATACATAATTAAAATTTTTAAATATTTTGAAAGAATTTTTAGTTGTCTCCAAGTGCATTTTATCTGTATTGACATAAGGCACCATAAGACATTACCAAAGTCACATGTTATGTTTGTGCTTCTTAAACACTGTATTAGACAAGAACCAAAGAAATAAATTATTAGCCTAGACACTTCACTCTGTTATGACGTCATCTGTTACTGTTTCCTCTTCACAATGTCCACAGATCACATGTAAAATTCATTCCAAACTGTGTGTTAATAGCACACGTGTTTGTGGCTAACAGAATGACTTGTGTCATGTAATGGAAAACATAGGCATGTGCACACACACACACCATCACAGAAAGCTCTACTGCCAGCACTGAGTCTAGACAGGAACTAGTAAACTGCAGCTGTGGGTGGTCCACGTCCAACTTGCCTCTCTCCATCTGTATGGCTGCCAACCTAAGATCTGTTTTTACATATTGAAGTAGTTGCTTAAACTAAAAAGACTATGGGACAGAGATAGCATGTGCCTCCCAGCTCCCCAAACATTTGCTATCTCTATGTTGATAGAGAAAAATAAGCTTTTAAACACTGTCCAAACATAAGATATATTCTATCCCTCACCTAGTGAAACCTAAAACCAAGACCCTAATAAGATCCACAGAGAGAAAGTTTAGAGGCTGAATCAAAGTGAAATGGATTAGGAGCTATCTTGGACTACACAAAGTCAAACAGATAGAGGCTATCTTGGGCTACACAATTGAGTATTTTTCACCCTGCACTGAAAACTAAAAAACTGTTCCTGTCAGATGTATACAACTAACCAGCTCAAAACCAGCTCTATGGAGGTGTGTGTGTGTGTGTATGCGTGTGTGTGTGTGTGTGTGTGTCTGTGTGTGTGTGTGTGTATGTGTATGTGTGTGGTGTATGTACTTTTGTTTCATTTTTAGTTTGGGCTTTTTTGTCTTATTTGTCTAATGTTTGTTTTAATTTTCATTTTTGTGTTTTTCTCTTCCTTTTATTCTTGAAAGAGAGAGATAAAAGGCATAAAATTGAGTAGGGAGGTTGGTGAGGAGGTTCGGATGGAAGTAGGAAACAAAACACATGATCAAATATACTGCATAAAAATTTAATTAAATATATACATATTAAAACAGACACTTTCTAGGTGCAATAAACACATAAATCACAGGCAGTGCTCTGTCCGGGACCTTCTGGACAGCTTCACTTAAATGAAATTCTATAACAATGAGATTGTTCTAGACACCAGATCAGTGCTTCCCTTGCATAGGGCCTGGGAGACAATCACATGCAAACACCAAAAAGTTCTTTGAAGAGACTAATCTTAGGCATCTTGAACAGACCATGATTGCTGTCAACAATAGTTACCCTAGAATATATATGATTACAGCAGAAACTGTCCTTAGTAGATTGTTGAATGTATTCTAGAATCTCATTTAAAAAGCAATAAAAGTATTGATTTGCAATACAGCAGTAAATTCCTTTTCTTTGTGAGGGTTCATTTGCCCTTCCACACTGTGACTGCCTTTCACTGGTCCCTCAAAACTCAATCGCACACAATGTTATGACCTAAACAGGCCAGAAATGAGTCAAAGCAAATAAGTCTTCTTCTATAAAATTTTTATTTGTTCTGGTATTTTTTTTCCTGTACTAAATTGACTTTAGCTTACTCTATCATTTTTCTCTTGAAAATATTTACTTCAGGGAAAAAATACACAACCAAAATAAATTGTGAGACACTTGACCAGTTAAGTCAACATCTCTGGAGGTAAGGTCAGGAGGCTGACATCTGGAGGTAAGGTTTGGAGTCTGACATCTGGAGGTATTGTCTGGATACTGACATTTTAACTTTATCTTTGGTGCATATACAAGGTTGAGAAGAACTTAAAGGAACACACCTTTAAAACTAGAAGATATGCTGGCTCTTAAAAGGACATTGTCTCACACTGCCTTACTTTCAGATAGGGAAACTAAGATATGTGATGGCACACATTAATTGGAACACTTTATTGAGGGACACTGTTTCTAACAGTGTCTCCCCTTGCTGACTGTCTAGCTCATTGATACCTTTTACAAGTTATGATAAATGTTGAAAGAATTAAACATGGCCAGAATAAGCTTACACAGCAACCACATGGCACTTAGGTTAATGGTCGCAAATGTCTTTGAGGCCAAAGCTGAATGAGGGAACTCAGAACCAGCAAGCTACAATGTTAGTCTCAGTTTCTCCTGAGGCCACTAATCAGTGAGGCAACAAGTTCTTGCTTTGTCCTAAAAGATACTGACTCGTTAGAGAAAATGGAATCCATCCCTTTCTGCCGTCTGATTTAATAGTGTCTCTATTTCTTTTCTACATCAGTGATTATGTGGAAATTAAAACAGCCTAGATAAAATGGGGTTCTTTTATTCTTACTAATGCCAAAGGAGTGCTTTACATATAAATATTGATAAGCTAATAAATTAAAATTGCAAGTTTCCAAAGACTTGTCTCCAGACTGTATCTTCTTAAGTGATACATACTCAAATAAAGGAAGGAAAATTTATTAAAAACATGTGGTAGGCAAAGCATTGCCCCATCCAGCCCCCAAAGGTCCATCTCCAAATTGTCAAAAGCTATGTTAACATATAGAAAGGAATATTAAGAAAGCTGATGCCATTCAGCAAAGGCTGCTTAACTCAAAACAAAACAGGTATTACCCTGAATCAGGAAGGGGGCATATAGCAATTCCAATTGTTCTTGAATGTAAAGGAATAAGGCAGAAAATGAGTCTTGTGACTGTGGATCATGTGACTTTCTGATTTGAAGACGGAAGAATGTGAACAAACTCCTATTTGGAAAACACACACACACACACACACACACACACACTGACACACTCATTCTTACCTGCAATTCCTAGGAGGGACGACAGCTCCGTAGACACCTCTAGATCTCCAGATCTAGACAGCCTATCTAATAAAGAGATGTATCAGATTAAAAAAATCTGTGTTCCCTTAAGCCACTAAAATATGAGTAGATGGTTAAAAAAGAGAACATTGACACAGACTGCACCTAGTGCCTGGTGTTGGTAGTCAACACTTGTCATGCCAGCATTTGTGAGACTGAGGCTGAAGAATTACAGAGTACAAAGCCCCCTTGCTACATAAGGAAATCCTATCTTAAAACAACAACAACAATAACAAAAACCTAAATGAAAACAAAAAGTAGAAAACCTCTGCAATATATTGGTGTAAAAGTCAAATGATGCAGCCCAAAGAGGAACACTCATACAAAGATACCTACACTCTTGTGCTCACTGCAACAATAATAACAGTAGCCAAGATATGTAAATGTGTGTCCACTGGTGAGTGAGTAGTAAACAAAATGAGATGTACACACACCATGGATCAGTATTCAGCTTTAGTGTTTTTCTAAGGAGATTCAGCCATGTGTATCAGCATGAATAAATTTAAAAGGCACTACTTTAAGTGAAAGAACCTAGACCAAAAAAAATTGCATTTCCTTACTTACATATAGAATCTTTAAAAGAGAATTCAAATGCGTGGACTATAGAATATAAGGTCTTACTAGGAGAAGAAGGACATAGAGAAGAAGGAGATACCAGCACAGGGATGCAAGTCTTGGATGAGAAAATCTAGAGCACCAACACACAGCATGATGGCTATGCTAACAGGATGGAGTCAAATCCTGGAAATTTACTGGATAATAGATTTGAGAAACACAAAGCTCAGAGAAAGAACTACTAAAATAAGGGAAACATTAATGTACTTGGCTGTAATTATCACTTCACTATGTAAACAGACACCAAAATGTGTTGCATACATTAAACATATATAATAATTAATAAAAAATTTTACTGGAAATGTATTCAATCTATTCTAAGTAAAGATTATAGCTCTTCTAGAAAATAAAACATAGAAATAAAGATAAAGACAAAAGTAAAAGGAGAAAATATATGGAAAGACACAGACCACGACATCGAGTCATGATCAACAACTCAGTCTGAGAAGTAAACACACTGTCTGGACAAATGGTCACTGGACACCCAAGTACAGAAGTGAAGTTAAGAGTGAACTCTGAAGGTAGATAGAATGTTCAGAGTAATAAAGATGCAGGGTTCATCTCCTAATAGCTTTATTAAAGGGTATGAAAGAGAATCAGAAGGAACCAAGACTTCCTTATAAGTCCAAATGCCTAAGCAGGGAAACAGAATACCCAGAATACCTGTAACTGAGAATTATTAAAAGAAACAAAACATCTGTGAACACAGGGAGCAGTATGCTTAAGATTTGATTCATTGCTGAGCAGTTCCAGGGCACCAGCTCTACACCCAATTCCAGAACATCCAGAGGCAGCTGGATTCCCAGGAGCCCTAACACGCCCAGGATCCTAGGTGAGGAGGCCAAGATCCCCTAACCCTAAGCAGGGAGTGATTGAGACCCGTGGGGACCCAGGAACTCCCTCATGGCCAGTGACTCCTTCTAGTCTGTGCCAGTGACCCAAGGTCACAGGGTGCCAGCTCTGCACCCAATTCCAGAACACCCAGAGGCAGCTGGACTCCCAGGAGCTCTTACACCCAGGATCTCAGGATTACAGGATCACAGAAACAGCTGGACTCTAAGGGGTTCTGACACAACCAAGATAACAGGACAGACAGGCTCAAGTCAGAGACAGTGAGTGCAGGTAGCACTAGAGATAACCAGATGGCGAAAAGCATTCACAAGAACAAAAGCAACAGAAACCAAGGCTACTTGGCTTCAACAGAACCTAGTTCTCCCACAATAGCAAGTCCTGAATACCCCATGACACCTGAAAAGTAAGGGTTAGATTTAAAATCACTTCTCATGTTGATGATAGAGGACTTTAAGAAGGATATAAATAACTCCCTGAAAGAAATACAGGAGAACATAGGTAAACAGGTAAAAGTCCTAAAAGAGAAAACACAAAAATCCCTTAAAGAATTACAAGAAAATACAACCAAACAGGTGAAGGAATTGAACAAAACGATCCAGGACATAAAAATGGAAGTAGAAACAATAAAGAAATCTCAAAGGGAGACTACCTTGGAGATAGAAAACCTAGGAAAGAGATCAGGAGTCATGGAAGCAAGCATCACCAACAGAATACAAGAGATAGAAGAGAGAATCTCATGTGCAGAAGATACCATAGAAAACATTGACACAAATATAAAGAAAATACAAAATGCAAAAAGCTCCTAACCCAAAACATCCAGGCAATCTAGGACACAATGAGAAGACCAAACCTAAAGATAACAGGTATAGAACAGAGCAAAGTCATCAAGAGATATGGCCAACCAATACTTCAAATCCAAAGCCAAAAATAAGGCTGAACTGATAAACACAAAAGATATATATACACACACACACACACACATAACACATAATGAGATGGTAGGAGAAGCATCTCGTATTGTGCCCTATGTGAAACTAGATCCTGCATATCCCTTGCCTGGCCTCAGTGAGAGAGGATGCAACTAACCCTGCAGAGACTTGATGTGCCACTGTTGGGGGAGATCCAGGGGGCTCCACTCTCTCAGAGGAGAAGTCCAGTGGGGGGAAGGACAGGACTGTCTGAGGGGAACTGGGAGGGGGTAGGAAACAACCAGGATGAAAAGTGAATAGATAAATTAATTTTGGAGGAAAAAAACTAGGAACACAATTTTAGATTTAAAAATTGCCATGTAACACTATAACAATTCTCATTTAATGAAGCAAATTTTCTAAAAATGTGTTTTGACAATACAATCATAATCTATAGTGTTTATAGACATAAATTATACTGTTTATATACTAGTGAGAGAATTTTAATTATTTCTGAAGATATTCATTTAAAAATTTGTTCTGTAAACATTTTGTTTTGTTTAGTAATCTTATTACCAAAAAGCTTGTGGCATTAAAAATAATAATAATAATAATAAGAGAAAAAAACAACAAGTATTTAGTAGTAAACTAATATGTAGGGAAAACAATCACAGCTATATTCAAGCAAAAAAACAGAATTTCTAGGCAGATTTCCAAGTACAAGTTACCCACAAATATGTCAGGACATGATCTAAGCTGTTATTAACTTGTATCTGTCAAGTGTCCCTGTGTTCAGTGTTAGGGCCTAGGTAAAATGTTAAGGCCTAAATAACTGTTGCCTGTCTCTTCTGACGTTTTGTGCTGTTACTGATGTCATAAGGAAACTTTCTCTTGTGCTATTACTAGAAAACTTTCTTATACCCAAGTTGATTGCACATTCTGTTATGTTCTGTGCTTTGGTGTTCTTAGAAACCAATCACAATAGAAGTCAGTTGTAACAGCTCCATTTGTTCACCTAGCCAGAACTACTCACTTTAAATTCAAGCCATAGAGACTCCAAGAGCAAGAAAAGTGCTCCAGCCCACAAAGATATCAATGTCTGATGTAGAGCAGAACCTAGACTTCCAAACTTTGGGTAAATTTGTGTGGAATAAAATTCTTCATATGACAACAAATGTCTAAGTAAGGGAAAGCTAATTAAAACACAAGTCTCCGTCACAGGTACCAACAGAGCACCAGAATTTGATCTCCAAAATCTACCTCAAACAGTTCACCATCACCTATAACTAGCTCCAGAGGAATGTGATGTGTCTGACCTTCTTGGGCACTCATTCACATGAACATACCCACACACGGGCACACACACTGTGATGGCGGCTCTTAGTTGTCAACTTGACTACAACTGGAATTGACTAAAACCCAAGTGACTGGGCATATCTATGAGGGACTTTTCTTCTTAATTAAATCATTTGAAGTGAGAAGAGTCATTTGTAATCCAGGTGTTTGAGATGGGAAGATAAAATGTAATCCAAACCTTTTGAGGTGGGAAGATCCACTTTTAATCTGGCCACACTTTCTGCTGGAAGTCCATATAAAGGACATGGAAGAAGGAAGCTCTCTCGTTTTGTGCCTACATGCTCTTGCTCTGACTAACAAGTCTATTCCTTCAGTGGCATTAGAGCCCACGTCTTCAGGATTCTGGCTTATACTGAAGACCAGCTGAGACATCCAGTCTCATGGAATGAACAATTACTGAATTCTTAGACTTTCCATTCATAGGCAGCCATTTGTTGGACTAGCTGGACCACAGCCTGTAAGCCATCCTAATAAATGTCCTTTGTGTAGTATATATAGAATTATATATAATGTATGTATAATATAAAATATATCATATATGTATAATGTATATGTATATATATGTATATATATGTATATATACATATACATATACATATACATATACATATACATATACATATACATATACATATACATATACATATATATATATATATATATATATATATAG
>NW_021604604.1:1425369-1426034 GCF_004785775.1 Grammomys surdaster
GAGAGAGAGAGAGAGAGAGAGAGAGAGAGAGGAATGAAGAGAGACTCATTCTTTAAGTTCTGTTCCTCTAGAGAACATTGACTAATACACACAGAGACATAACTTAAAATAAATCTTAAAAATAAAATGTGAAACTACATATAAAATGCTTAAAGAATCTACCACAGTTGCTTATTCCCTCCACACTGAAAAAAAAATAGTTATGAGGGGGTAGTGGATCCAGTCTGAGTTGAATTTCAGATCTTCAACTTTCTAATGTGTTAGCAAACATCTTAGTGTTCTCATCTGATAAATGGAGATAGCAATGATGCATTTCTTCTAAACTATGCTGACAGTTATGAAGTCCTACTTAATGAGGTTGTTTACAATTCACAGTGCCTGGCATGTTATACGCACATAATAGCTATCAGTCTGAATCTTTCTTATTTGTTACTTTCAATATACAGGTATTTATCTCACCATTAGGAACATAGTGGCAGAGAAAACAATCTCTCTCCTTATGAAGATTTCACTCTGAAAAGAATAATAATATAAAAGATGATAGATGATGGATAGATGAGATATAGAAAGATAGACAGGTAGATGATAGACAGACAATGGGTGGATGGATGGATAGATAGATAGATAGATAGATAGATAGATAGATAGATAGATAGATAGATAGA
>NW_021604604.1:1426044-1469978 GCF_004785775.1 Grammomys surdaster
AGATAGATAGATAGATAGATAGATAGATAGATAGATAGATAGATAGACAACTAAACACAGTAACTTTGATGTCACAGTGGAAACTTAATCAGGACTCCTCATTATGGAGGCTACTTGTAGCAGACACTGTTTGCTAGTACTTGAAACAGATTGCTCATCGTTATTTTGCATGAGCCACTATCAGTTTCAAAGCTGAACTTTCTCTGGAAACTTTCTCAACTGAACAGAAATTTACTCACCCAGAGACTGTCCTCATCATTACCATCCTGAGCACAGCCAATGATTGACTAGTATGTGCACAAATGGCCTGGAGATAAAGAGCATGAGGTTTTTTTCTGCAAGCAAGCATCCTCCTGAGTGTTTCTCTCTGACCCTGAAATATTTCACTTCCCTTCTTCTGGAAGCATTCTCTCAAAAATGTCTAAGAATACATATGAGAGTCTCCACTTCTATGGTTCCTGACCCAAAGTCATTTTAAAGCAAAACTCGTTGTAAAGTGATATTTAAGCAGAGTTCTGAAGATGAGAGCCTTATAAAGGTTTGGGAGAATAGTGTAGTGGGAAAGAAAATGCCTCTGTGTGTAGAGAGCTTGACACATTCAAGAGGCAATATTTCCCACTGGGTTTATTTACATTTTATTTGAACAGTAAAGGAGAAAAAAAAACATTCTTTGCTTTGTCTGTTCTGGACTGGAGAAAAAGAGCATCTGATTTGTCTTTTTTTTCTATTTTTAATTCTATTTATTAGGAATCTTTTTTCATACAATTTATTCTGATCATACTCTCCCCCCAACTTCTTCCAGATCCTCCCCCATCCTCACCCACCCATCCAACTTTATGTTTTTTCTCTTGTTAGAAAATGAACAAACAAAAAAAGAAAAAACTCAAGGAACACACACACACACCATATAAGGAAACAGTAATATATAAGCAAAAGAGTAGTAAGAGAAAAGAATGCCTAGACAAAGTAATATGAAGCAGGAAGTTACAAAAATAACATTGAACTGGTTTTGCTATTCATATGTAAGAAAATACATACAATATTTATCTTTTGTGACCTGGGTTATATCATTCAGGATGATTTTTTCTAGCTCTATCTATTGTAACCTGAAATTTTCATAGTTGTTTTTTATTATTATTTTTAAGACAGGATTCTTCCATGTAGCCCTAGCTGACCTGGAACTTACTCTGTATACCAGGCTGACATCAAACTCACAGAGATCTGCCTACCTCTGCCTCTCAAGTGCTGGGATTTAAGGTATGAGCCACTATCACCAAGCTATTTTTATTTTTTAATGTAAATAGATTCTTCTTTCATAAAATCCATTCCAACTACAGTTTTCCTTCCCTCATACAGAAAAAAAAATATATACTTCAACAAATGGTGCTAGTTAAACTGGATATCTACTTGTAGAAGAATGCAAACAGATCCATACTTATCACCCTGTACAAAATTCAAGTCCAAGTGGATCAAATACTTCAATATAAAACATGATACATTGAACCTGATAGAAGAGAAAGTGGAGAATAGCCTTGAAAGCACTGGCACAGGGGATGACTTTCTGAACAGAAATACCAATACCGCAGACACTAAGATTGACAATTAATAAATGGGACCACATGAAACTGAAAAGCTTCTGTAAGACAAAGAACATTATCAATTGCACAAGCAGCAGGCTACTGAATGTGAAAAGTTTCTGATAAAGGGTTAATATCCAAAATACATAAAGAACTTAAGAAATTAGACAAATCTAAACAAACAATTTTCAACAGAGAAATCTCAAATGGCTGAGAAACACATAGAAATGTTCAACATCCTTAGCCAACAAGAAAATGTAAGTCAAAACTACTTTGAGATCCCATCTTATACCTGTCAGAATGGCTAAGATCATAGCACAAGTGACAACTCCTGATGGTGAGGATGTGGAAAAATGGGACCACTCCTTCATTGCTGGTGGGAGTGCAATCTTGTACAATCACTATGAAAATCAATTTGATGGTTCCTCAGAAATCTGGGAATAGATCTACTTCAGACTCAGCTATACAACTCTTGGCCATTTACTGAACATTTCATAATCTTTTAACAGATGAATATATTCCATTGTGCAACTACACCACATTTTCATTATTCATTCAACAATTGGTGGACAGCTAGGCTATTTCTAGTTTCTGGATGTTATGCATAGAGAAGCAAAGAGCATAGATGAGGCAGTGTATCTGTACTAGGATGTAGAGTTCTTTGTGTATACATCCAAGAGTGACATAGCTGGGTCTTGATGTTGATGTACTCCCAGCTTCCTGACAAACCAACACATTGCTTTTCATAGTGGTTGTACAAGTTTGCACTCCCACCAGCAGTAAATAAGTGCTCCCCTTTCTCTACATCCTTCCCAGCATGCGTTGTCATTTGTTTAACTGATCTTGACCATTCTGATGAGTGTAAGATGGAATCTCAAAGTCGTTATGATTTCCATTTCCCTGATATCTAAGGATGTTGAGCACCTCATTAAGTGTTCTTCAGTTATTTCTGTTCCATCTTTTGAAATCCCTTGTCTAGCCCCACACCTCATTTTTAATTGCATTTGTTTTCTTGGTGTTATTTTTGTTCTTTATGTATTTTAGATCTTCACCCTGTATTAGGTGTGCAATTGATAAAATACATATATTTTCCCATTCTGTAGCTTGATGTGTTGTCCAAATTATGGTGTCCTTTGTCATTCAGAACCTTTTCAGTTTCATGAGGTCCCATTTATTAATTGTTGTTCTTAGTGCCTGTGCTATAGGTGTTTTGTTCAGATAATCTTCCTGTGCCAATGAGTTCATGCCTATCCCCAGTTTCCTTTCTATCAGATTCAGGATGTCTGATCTTATAGGGAGATCCTTGACCATTTTGGAGCTAAGCTTTGTGCTGGGTGATAAGTATGGATCTATTTTCATCTACTCCCTATGTGGGGCTATCCAGTTTGAACAGTAGTGCCATTTCCTGAAAATGATCTCCGTCCTTTATCTAGCATGTATTTTTGGATTCTTTGTAAAAAAAAAAAAAATCAGGTATCTCTAGGTCTGCACACTTACATTTAGTTCTTCAATTAGAGTCTACTGACCAAGGTATGTATTTTTATACCAGTGTCATGCTGTTTTTATAACTATAGCTCTTTAATACAGCTTAAAATCTGAGGTAGTATACCTCCAACAATTCTTTTATTGAACAGAATTGTTTTAGCTGTACCCGGCTTTTTGTGTTTACACATAAAGATGAAAATTATTTTGATGATGTTGAGGGAACCATAGAGAGAAAACAGATAAGTAGAGGGGCCATTTAGGAGATTACTACAAATGACCACAAAAGTCACAAGACAGTTTAGACTCTGGATTTAATGTTGAATTTCATAATAAAAATTGGTTTTAATAAATTTAGAACTAAAAGATAACTATAGTCAGAATCAAAAAGTAGGTAACTCCAGATTTTGGCAAAGGCTAGGGTGGGTGGGAACCAACATGAGGAGATACAAACATAAGGAAGACTAGGTGAAGTAGTGGATTGGAAAGGAAAAACTTTCCACATGAAACAGTGACAAGGCAGGCAGGCATTTTCATTCCTTCTTTTTAAAACAATCTGATGAGTATTAACTCATGAATCAACATGAATCAATTGCCCCTATGTTTTAAACAGCAAAGAAAATGTCAGTGTCTGTAGGGCAATCAATTTCTGTGTTCTTAGGAGGAAAAGCTGGAAGTTCTTAGTAACTGGAGGAACCACTTCTGTGTTACAACTGGCGTACCAGTTGTAATATAGAAATCATTAATGTGCTTTTCAGCAGATGGAAAGAAGGCATACAAACTATAGGCTTGCTTTCCATATTGCCTTTTTATCTCTGTAATCTGCTTTCCCTACCAAGTTCAGCAGCCTTATTCCCAAAAAATTTTAAATAACCTCATTCTCAAACTCAGCCCAGTGAGTCAGAAACATGACTCAGGCAATTGAAAGGAACATGACTTTATAAACTAAGAGTGTCCTGCTGTGCAAACTAAGCTGCTTAAGAAGAAACTATACTCTTTTTATTTTTAAGAACATTAAAATTGACATGATTTTAATATTGATTAAAATTCTGTTGAATAATTTGGCTCTGAGTTTCTTCCTACTATCACTAATCTAAATATTGTTGCTTAATTACTTTAATAAACATTTCTTCCCTTGGTTTAACTAATTGCAATCTCATTCATCTTTTAGTAGTCAATTGATTATAAAGTAGCAATAAAACTGTATCTAGCACAAAAGTGGCAATATAAAAAACTAATTTATAAATTAACCTATATAATTTTAACCAAGAAGAAGTTATAGACTTAGGGGACTTACTTTAATGTCCACATTCCAAAGTCAGGTAATGAAACAGTCCACAGTGGAGCATCCTCCACGGACTCTACAAAGCACCCACATTATGATTTCCTCTTATGCAAAAAAGTATAATTACAAATACAATTTCTGTTGTCTATAAGAAAAAGGAATCATGAACTTCTTAAAGTACAGTGTACAAAGTGTATTTCTTTTTATAGTTGATCCACAAAAAAGCGGTGCAAAATCTCAAAGGTGGTTTAGAAATCAATGAACTATATCCTTGGTCAAGAAGTGTAAAAGAAAATTTTCAAATAAAAGCAAAATATACTTTGTTGCAGTCTTTGTAATTGATAGAATCTTTCATCCATTCCTTAGGAAAATTACATATCCAACTCACTATAACCAACTTTGCCCCCTGAATTATAATCCTTATAATTTTTAATCATTAATCACCATTTTTTACTTCCCCCATGAACCACATAATTCTGGACAAATATATATCTTGTATTGCAAATAATACAGAAATGCTTGGATAAAATAAGCCAGGTTAATAAAAATGGTGAGTTTTTGTGGCAGAACCTTTCCCAATGAATAAAGATTTCAAGGGACTGGCCCCAATCACTGAGAAGGAGGCGGGACTTCCAGGTCAGAGAGAGGAAAAGGAGAGGCAGGAGAACTTCCGTTTTTGCCGGGAGAGAGCATGGAAGCATGAGCATGGAAGCATAATGCAGGTAGCCGGAGGCTGTCAGTTTAAGTGGCGGATCCACCAGGATTCACCACCGGAGGATTTATAACAGAGTAGCTTATAAAATTGGGATGCTAGTTTCTGCGCCCAGCGGTTGTGTTACCTGTTGATTCTAAACTAAGATTGTGTGGTGGTTTCCTTCACAGGGCCATTCAACTGGCTTCCAGGGAGAGAGATACAGCAGCCGGGCACCTCAGCCAGCCACAGGAACTTGGAAGTGTGGCGCTTTCTGGGCAGCGCCCCGCCATGGGAGCTTAGCGAGCAGGGTGGAGAGATTTCAGAGCTCTGAATCAGAGAGTCTGCTGGGCTGAGAACAGCCTGGCCTGTCCGCTGGTGCCTGGCCGGCGGTAGCATGTGTGCCTTTTTTAATATTCCACACAAGTTTTGTCTAGGGAATAAATTTCTGTGCGTGTGTACATATGTGTGTGCAGATAGATGTGGAAGGCAAGTACAGAAGCAACGTTTTCTGTAGATACTTGACTCAGATTTGTATGATTCGAGTTAAGATATTTATTCTTTCATTGATTAGCTTCTTTTACTGATTAGCTTCGAATTTTGTACTCATTTCAAAAAATAATAGTAATTTAAGTTCTGTTTTCCATTCTCAAACTCTTTACTTCCTCTCTCACAAGTTCATTATCTGGAGCCAATAACATGATGATTTAGAAAGGAGATTCAGGACAGCTCTACTGAAAGTAATAAGCTTTCACAATGCTTTAAACAATCCGATGGTCATAGGCAAGGTGTATCAAAGGGGAAAATGTATTGATTCACGGTAACCTTGAGTAATCGATCGATTAAAGACAAAAGCAATCAGCTATTCTAGGAAACGTTTCTAAATTCGTGTTTAGAAAAAGTTGTTGATTTCAGTGCTTTTCGGATATAAAATTTTGCATACAGTATTTGCTATCATGAGAGTATAAAAATGGAGGTTACAGGACACAGCCTGAATAAATTGCTCTTATCCTACAAAAGACAGAGTTTGTAGGTGAACTTACTAACCCAAGGGAGCTTTCTGCAGGAAAGGATACCAGAGAGCTGAGAATCTGAGGCAGCTTGCAAGCCTTCTGGCATCCCAATTAAACGGCCTAGAAAGGGCACAGGGACAGTAGTAACGAAAGGGAAGTGCTGCTTCTCATACCACACTCAGGAGAGAAGCTGTGCTGGAGTCTGAGGAAACTGCCAGGAAAGGACTTGCAGCCTCTCCTTCCCCACACACTAGAGCCACACGGAACACAGAGGCTGCAGAGACCAATGGCTCCCACCTCTACCCAGCACCTAAGGAGCTTCGGAAAGCCAGAGAGATCTGAGAACTTCAGCTGTCAACTCAGCACAACTGTGCCAGCAATTCCATACCTTAGTGTTCTTTGTATTTCTTACTATTATATAGTCCCTATTCTTGGATATATTCCGTGTTGGTTTATGCATGTCTTCAGCAAATAGTGCTAAGGAAAGTGGTTATCTACATGTCAACGAGTGAAACTAGACCCTCATCTCTCAACTTTTACAAAAAATAAACTCTAAGTGGATTAGGGGCCATAGCATAAGACCAGAAACTGAAACTGCTACAATAAAAGTGGAAAGTATACCTCAAAATACAGGCATAGGGGAGAACCTTCTGGATAGGATTCAAATTGATCAGGAAATAAAGAGACCAATCATTTACAAATAGGCACTCATGATATTAAAATGATCTTGTAAAGCAAAGAATACTTTTTTTAAAGGAAAAGTAGTCCAATTTAATGAGGGAAAAACTTTATCTGCTATACACTCACCAGTTAGTATCTAGAATATAGAAAGAACTCAAAAACTAAACACCAAAAAAATAACCCAATCAAAACTGGGCTACAGAATAGTTATCAAAAGAAGAAATACAAATAGCTGAAAAACATTTTAAAGGTTCAACATTATTAGCTATCAAAAATTTTAAATTAAAACTACTTTGAAAATCCCAGTCAGAATTGATATCATCAAGAAAACAAGTTACCAAGTAACAAAAAAATGTTGGTATGGATGTGGGAAAGGGAACACTTCTGTACTACTGGTGGTAGTGGTGTTAGTAAATACTAGCAGAGCCTCCACATACATCAGTGCAGAGGTTTCAAAAATTTAAAAGTCCATTCAACCCAGCTATATTTTTCCTGGGTATATACCTAAAGGAATCTCTATCCAACTACAGAGATATTTGCTCATCCATCTCCGCTGGATAATACTGATAATAACAAGAAGATGGAACTGGCTTAGATGTTCATTAACAAATGAATGGATACTGAAAATGTAGTACCTATATGAGTGTGAAAAAGTAAACTTATAAAACCTTCAATAAAATAGACAGAACTGGAAAAAATTATACAAAGTGAGGTAATCCAGGCTCAGAAAGACAAATGCTATATGTCTTCCTCATACGTGAATCCTGCTTTGTATTTTTAGACTTTCTTAATGTGAAGTACCTGGAAGAGGTCATGATGTTAGAAAGAGATCATGAAATTAAAAAATAATAGAATCCATATGGGAGTTAAAGGCTTAAAGTAGGGGTGAGAATGGGATAAATAGAGGAGAAGAACTAGAGTTTGTTTTAGTGTGTGTGTGTGTGTGTGTGTATGTATGCCTTTTGTAAACCAGTTAAAATACACAATGACAACAACAACAAAAACAGTTTGAACAGAGATAACCTGGATAGGTGGACAATGCTATTCCCAAAAGTAATGGATTAGTAAATGAAAATCTCATTGGCAGATATGAGATCCCTCCCTATGTGTTATGATTAAGGAGTTATTGATTATTGATCCCTCAGAACTTCTAAAACAATACAGGCTATTTCAATTGCTCTTGGTTGCACACAATAACTAGATAGTAATATAATAGCCTGTTGTTAAAAACACAGCACATTTTGGTTTCACAAAAGAGAAATCAAGCTATAACTGAACAGGAAATTTCCTTCCTGCTGGCTAGCTTGTGTAGTGTCAAAAGGTGGAGGAAAAATAATCATCAATGAATTTACCTAGCAGTGGATATTGCATAATGCAGTGTTAATAAGACAAGATGCGCTCTTGGTTGCAATAGTGACATAACTGTTATGGGGGTAACCAACTGTTTTTCTGCTTGGATTTGAGGCCAAGTACTTTAAACATTAAGAATTAGAGGATGATGGCAAGTGCTATGGAAAGTAATTTTCTGGACATGACATAACTACTGTGATTAATTCATGAATCACAGTAGTTACGGTTACCTGCATAAGACCTGTTCAAGATCAAGTCAACTATTCTAGCATGGGCTTGGGAGAGGTTCATGAGACTCCACCCCAAGCTCAGGAGCTGTTGGCAATTGATGATTGTATGGGAAGAGAGTCATTTTTCTCTGGGGGCATGGTAGATTGAGTACAAATTGAACTCAATGTATTATACAATTTCTTTTTAAAGAAAGTGAGAGGACCATAGGGGTGAAAGTGTTGCAATTTAGATGCGTATGATCAGGATACACTGTATATGTGTATGAAATTGTCAAAAATACCGTTTTTTAAAGAAATTATATAGCCCAATGAAACTCATGGAGCTTGGATTCCAGGAGCCCTGGCACCTTTCTTATGACAGGATAATGGCAAAAGAAATGTCTTGATGGTCTCGGAATTAAGACTGTCACTTATCATAGACAGCTGGCCTGTTGTAGTCTACTGCATGTTATAACCAAAAGTTGTTCCTATTTTCAACTTTGTGAACCAGCTCAAACAGCAATTTTTTGGCAGACATTCAGGATTTCATGATGTAATTTTTGTTTCTTTGCCTATCTCCTGTTAATCTCTTTTTCCTAAATTCCTACTTGGCCTACTGATAAGCTAACATAAATCTGTTTTTATCCCAGAATATGAAGAGAGAAGGCAACACAAGATATAAAAATTATATAGATATTATGCATATTACAATTGTTACATATTTAAATTGCAACTATGTTAAAAATACAGCTGGGTGAAGGAGTTAGTATCACACCCATATTTTTAAACTGGGTATGATGTGACCATGTATAATCTATCCTTGAGGTAGTTGAGACAGGAGACTGAAAGTTCTAGGCAGCTTTGGCTACACAGCAAGTCCTGGGCCACACTAAGTTGCACAACCAAGTCTTAAAAACAACAAAAAGAACTCGTCTTATTTGTAATTGTTTCCAATAAATTTTCAAATTGTTTTGTTAAAGTTGATTGCAGTAGAATTTATATTCTATTTATTTATATTCTCTTTTTTCTCTTTCTTTCCTTTCTTTCCTTCTTCCCTTTCTTTTTTTCCTTTCTTTCCTTCCTTTCTTTCTTTCACTCTTTCTTTTTTCTGAGACAGGCTAGCCACAAACTCACCCTCATTCTTTAGTTCTGGATATCTCTGAAGCTAATCCTCCTGCTTCCAGTAGGTGCTGAGATTACAGGCCTGTGGTACCACATCCAGCTTGATTTTTAATTTAAATGCATATTTAGTACGTTGGGATTCTTAAGTAATCAAGGGAATAGAGTACATTTGATTCCATTAGGACTCAGTTGATATAAACATTTCAAAAAATCTATTGTAGTATATAACTATCTAGAACTAAAATAAACAAAAATTATCTGTGGCACCCATATTCAAGTAGGAGAATATATAATGACACAGATAAATGCATCATGAAACTGTTAGCTGTTCATGTGATTATCTCTTTTTTCACCTGATTAGCATATCTGTTTTGCTAGTAAAAAGGCTATATTTTTTTATTATCACTTTATCTGATCAATTTGTCCTTAGACATTTCTTACCATTCTTATCTTTTCTTTTGAAACCACGTTTTTTCTCTTTCCTTGAACTAACAAAATTTCTTCAGCCTATCATCTTCTGTTTCATGGATGGATCATATAGTGAGAACTCTTCAAACACAATATTATCTATGCCATTATCTAATTTACCAAATACTTTTCTTCTTAAATTCTAGTCTATAAAAGCAAATCTCACCCAGACTGATACAAATGGCATTACGTAAGAAAGCAGTAACAATAATTTAATGTAAAAAATGTGAATTTTTTTCTAAAATTCCATGTCATGAGATATCTTTTATGTGTTGCATGTAAGGATTCACAATGAAACTGAGCATGCGTTCAGTCTTCTTAGTCTTTTTGCAGGAAAGAGGACTATGTCAACCAACCCTACCTTCAATTATTTAACCGTAAAATCCCAAGACATGAGATGTTTTGATTATATCTTCTTCACTCATATAGTTGATCACTTATGTTTGGATCTTATTATTGAGGAATTTAATACAAGTCTTAGCTAACGATGCCCATGGTGGTGAAGAGTTGAGGCAACTAATTTCTTCTTAATTTGTTTACTTTTTATTTCATGCATATGGGTGTTTCACCTGCTTGTACGAGCATGCCTGGTGCCCTTGGAGGTCAGAAAAGTTTATCAGATGCCCCTGGAACTGATGTTATAAGCAATGTTTAACTGTCACATGGGTACTGGAACTTGAACCCATGTGTTCTGCAAGAGCAATCAGTGTTCTTAACCACTGAGTCCTAGTATCCATTTTCTTAAAGTTAATTGCAGTCTTATTGTGTCATTATATTTATATCTTATTTGTAAATTTAAAGTTAGTAGTCACAACATAGATAAGTAGATAATTTTCAAAACTCCAACTATATTCTCATAATCCCTTGATACATCTTAAGACAGACTCTCTTATTTGTAGGCCTTGATTCATTTGATGCACATAGGGAATATTTGGATTCCTTCTCTTCCTCGGGATGTTTTCTCCTCACATGCTTTTTGAATCCGTGTTTGCATTTAAATCCACCCTGTGGAAATATTTTTACTTTGTTAAATGTGCCTGAATTCCATTCACTTTCATAAATTTCACCACATGTAACAACAGCTGACACACCAACCTTCACATGAGATGGTGGAGGCACTGGAATGAAGCATCTATGTCTTAGTCAACCTTCTGTTCCTCAATGCCGTACAGCATCAGTTTAACAAATACTTGCAAGTTAATAGGCCATCTAATTCAGTCCTTATACGCTGTTCTGGACAGGTGAGAAAACAGGGCGCCCAGCAATAAAATGTTTCCTAAAAGCCAAACCATGACAAATAAATCAAGATGTCTAATTCTTGTCAATTCTTTTTGTAAAGACAAAAGAGAAACAAAGAATGTGAGATTGGGTCTCTGCCTTGTAAGGGCATACCGTTTCCTAACAGCAATGTATTAAGTAGAAGGCATAAGTTAAGAATGGGATTCTGGTCCAGGCTTACCTCCACCGTGGCCTCTGCCTCCTCCTCTATCTCCCGCCATCTCTGACGCCCCTCCCTGGCCCTGGGAGCAGCCGCGGAGCCGCCACCCAGACCCTTTTGCACAGGAAGCGGGATCCGCCCAAAATAAATCATAATGAGTTATGCAGAAAAGCCCGATGAAATAACCAAAGATGAATGGATGGAAGAAAAAAAAAGCTCAATAACTTACATGCTCAACGAGTACACATGAACCAGCTCATCATGAACTACCTAGTCACAGAGGGCTTTAAGGAAGCAACAAAGAAATTTCGGATGGAGTCTAAATAGAACCAAGTGTGGACCTAGAAACTCTTGATGAGCGAATCAAGATTCCGATTCCGGAGATGATTCTAAAGGGTCAGATCCAGAAGTCCATTGCCTTGATCAGCAGCCTCTACCCAGAGCTCCTAGCCACAAACCGGTATCTTTACTTCCACCTTCAGCAACAACACTTGATTGATTCTGTCAGTGTGAGACAGAAGCAGCATTGGCGTTTGCCCAGACGCAACTGGCAGAGCAGAGTGAGGAAAGTAGAGGATGCCTCACAGAATGGAGTGTACATTGGCCTTGCTGGCCTTCAATAGCCCTGAGGAGTCGCCTTTTGGAGACCTCCTCCACATGATGCAGATGCAAAAAGTGTGGAGTGAAGTTAACCAGGCTGTTCTGGATTATGAGAATCAAAAGTCCACACCCAAGTTTGCAAAGTTATTGAAACTGCTACTTTGGGCTCAGAATGAACTAGACCAGAAGGAAGTAAAATGTCCCAAAATGACAGACCTCAGCAAAGGTGACTGAGGAGCTCAAGTAGAGCCTGTGCATGGACCCAGCACTGTCAGTAGGCACAGGACTCTTTCTCCTCTGGCTGTGACTGGCAGATTGTCACTGCAGTAGAGAACCTTTACCCCTGTGCTTTTCTTTGGTCCCCATTATTTAAAAGGGGGGAAATGGTCTCTTTAAACACTGGCAAATCCATGATAGAAGGCATCACCTCTGCCAAGCCCTGTATCCTGAGGGCTGCACACACTATAGTTGACTATCCCCATGCTTCCAGATTGCTGGTTCCAGAAGATGTGGTTTGCCACTGTGTGCTGCACTGCTAGGGAGTGTCATCTCAGCTGAAGGCCTCTCATGGGACAGCACATGAACAGTTCTGATGTGCTTTTGCTACCTGCTATGTGCAGGCAGGCAGGGTTTTGACTTCCTAGGTCTCACCAGACTTCATGGTTTTCCTTATCCCTTCTTTTCTTTTTCTTTCTCCTTTTGTTCCTTCATAGGAAAGAATATATAAATTTGTAAATCTTAAATCAAAGTTTAAAAAAACAGAATGGGATTCTGATGATAAGAAAACTAGTAAGAATTAGTCAGTCATTATTGAAAAATCATGAAGGAACAAGTAACTGCTAAAACTAAATACAATAGTTAACAATCAGTTAGAGGGATGGCCCTTTCACAGGTCTTATGCATGCTGTCGTGGGAGTTCACATGTGCAGCCACGTGAGTGCATCTAGAAATCACTGTTCCCTTGGAGTCATCAACCAACCCAGGCTCTTCAATCTTTCTGCCTCTTCTTCTGAGATGATCTCTGAACCCCAAGAGGAGTGTGATATAGCTGTTCTACTTAAAGCTGTTCTATACTCAATTATTCTCCGAGACTGGACTAGTTGTAAATTTCTGCATTAATCTCCACCTACTACAGACAAAAGCATAAAGGTTGAAATATACATTGATCTATGAATACGTCCTTAGGAGTCAGTTTACTACTGTGTCCTTTGAGCAGGATAATAGCAGTAGGTTCTCTCTTAAGTCGGGGGCTTGTTGATTCATGGTTTCTTGACCTGATAATAGTGCCAGGTATAGATTTCAATCTTGTGGAGTGAGCCCTAAATCCAATCATAAAGTTATTTGTGTAATACTGCCCTGATATTCACATGACTATTATACCAGTGGGCATGTCTCGTCAAGCCAGTAGTTACCGTAGCTTGCAGGGTTCCCAGCTCAGCGAGACTCATGATTACCTTCTCCTGCCGTTGTGTGCACATCTTCCCATCTTCTAGCACAATAAACGCTAGCGAAAGGGAGTGAAGCTTCCAGATGAATACCAGCCTGATTTCTCTACATTCTATGACTCAAGCATGTGGTGTTTCAAACAATTGTATATTATCACAAAATTCTGGATGGAAATAATATCATTGGCAGTAACACACAATTTGGGGCCTTTGGGACCTCACTGACAAATAACTCCAAATGATGTAACCCATTCCTACCACTGGGCTTCTTGTTTGCCGTATCAATAATTAACCAAAGAAGTGTACCACAGGGTTGCCCACAGGCCAATCTGGTGGGGGTATTTTCTCAATTAAGGTTCCCTCTTCACATATGACTCTACTTTTTGTCAAATTGACATAAATCTAGCTAGAACAAGCACACAAAGTTTGTGCATTGGAGGAAAGGATATATTTGAGAAAGAGTTTGCAAAGCAGGTGAATAAAATCAGAACACTTTGAAACCAATTCTCAAAGAACTAATTTTTAAAAGAAAGAGAAAAGAACATGGGAAAGGAAAATAATTACAGGTAATTTCACACAGTAGCAGGGTAAGCAGGAAGTGCCATGGAGGTTGAAGAAGAGAAATTACAACTGGGGACGGTCTAAGTTACTGATGAAGAGGCAAGAAAATGGACCACAGGTTTTAAAGACCAACTTCCTGACGTAGATGGAACTGTGGAGACCAATCTAGAAAGCTGTTAATTTTTTTTCCACTTCTGAACCTCAGTCTGCTATGCCAAGACTCTTTCTTTGGATGATTACTTAGCTTTTAATGCTGCCTAAGTCTAAGACAGATAAGGGAGACCTGAAATACTGGGTAGGACTTGCAAGCTGTTAAAAATGCTGATAAAACATCACCTCAACCAAGATTAATGTTAATAAATTCCTTTTAAAAAATAAACAAATGAAAGAGCCTTTGATAAGACAGTCCCAACTTTTCCTTCCTGAGTGGGGATGTATATTTTAACTGTGGACATGTTGTGCTTGGGGCATGCATAAATGGTTGTGATATAATTAAATAGCAATCTGAAAATTGCCCTCATCTCCATCATGAAAACCGAATCTATAAATAAACACCAGCACAAGCAAGAAATGGTTTAAAATGAATCTCTAGTCCTGGAACACTGAGACTCAACTCTCATCTGTAATCAAATGCTATTATTAAGTAAAAATAGGGAGGGAAATTGAAGTTCTTCCTTCTACATTGAATAAGCCACAACTATGTGGTTATCCCTGGATAAGTCATTCACCTCATCTGTTCTCATTTGTAAAATGAAAAAGTGAACTATGTGCTCCTCAGGATTCTAAATTACCCTCATTCATCATCCTTTTATCATTTTATTTGAGAAGCAATAAAACATAGTAGGTAAAACACTCAACTCAGAAACTCAAAATCTACAATTTACAAGTATGTTACCGTAGGCAAATGGCTTATTCTCATTGTACCTTGTTTTCCTTAAAGGAAACATTAAATTTATGAGGATTATATCGAGATGGGAAACTTGTTTGATACAGGGTTTGGCATAACATTTGCAGTATGTACGTTTTAGGCACTATTTTTCCCCATTCTGATATACACTAATGGTAGAAAGACAGATTCAGGAAACTAAAAACCATTACCGTGAGAGCTCTGTCCCAGTGGATCTGAGTCCTAGTTTAGACTAGCTAGTAAATCAGAACATGCAAATCATTCAAGTTATGTGACTACAGGCTATGTACATATGGCCCACACATTCATAATTCTCCCATTAAAATATGAAGACACATATATTAGTAACAACAATTAAAGAAAAGGGGGCCATTAATATGAAAGAGAGCAAGAGGGGACATGTGAGTGTTTCAAAGGAGGAAAGAGAATGGAATACTGATGTAATTATAATCTTTAAAAAAATTAAAGTTAAAAATTAGTATTTTAATGCTTAAAATCATAAAGGAGGGATGGTGATATTGCTCAATGACAAGGACATATTCCACCAAGCCTAAGGACCTGAGTTCAATCTGCAGAACATATATGGTAGAAGGGAACTGAGTACTTAAAGTTGTCACCAACCTCCACATCTGTGCCAAGACATTTGTACACACACACACACACACAGATACATACAACAACAAACAAACACATGTCTTAAGGTTGCTATTGCTGTGATGAAGTATCATGACCAAAGAAATTTGGGGAGAAAGTAGTTAATTCATCTTATACTTCCACAACATTATCACTGAAGGAAGTTAGGACAGGAACTCAGACAGGGCAGGATCCTGTAGCGAGAAGCTGATGCAGTAGCCATGGAAGAGTGCTGCTTACTGGCTTGGTGAAAGTGCAGCCCACTTTCAGCAGAAGAACCCAGCATTTTAGAGATGCTAGAACCATGGGATGACCAGCAAGAAGCAGCAGCAGTGGAGTGGAGCCAGTTGGAGCAGAGCCCATTCGAGCCTAGAAGACAAGCTGTGTATGCTGCAGATGGTGGAACCAAAAAAGTGATCCAAGCCCAGAAGATTTGTGAGTGAAAACCAGATAATTGGACATTGGGTTTTTTTATACTTCTGAAGCTTGGTTTTGCTTTGTTCAGATTGTGACTGTACCCAAATTCTTCCCTCTTGAAGAAAGTGCTTAATTTATTTGTGATTTTATAGGAGCAAGCCAGTAGGCAACATCCCTCCATGGCCCATGTATCAACTCCAGCCTCCATGTTCCTGCTCTGTTCCAGTTCCTGTCCTGGCTTCCTTCAGTGACAGACTACAATGTGGAAGTGTAAGCCCAATATATCTTTCCCTGCAACTTGCTTTTTGGTCCTGACCTTTCATTTGACACAGTAGTAAACTGACTCCTAAAGACGTATCCATAGATCAATGTATATTTCAACCCTTACGCTTTTGTCTGTAGTAGGTGGAGATTAATGCAGAAATTTACAACTAGTCCAGTCTCGGAGAATAATTGAGTATAGAACAGCCTTAAGTAGCACAATAGAAACCCTAACTAACACAATACATAAACACACAAATGTAAAATTTAAATACTACATACTCTTTAGTTGTGTAACTACTAGTGACCTCACCATGCTCCAATGGATACCCCATTGTGTGGTGTCTTGTTAGTTTCCTACTTGAGAAATAGAGAAAATGCCATTAATATCATAGATTATTTTAGTTCTTACTTTGGAGTGATACGCACATCACCATGGTGGGCATGTCAGGAAGAGCTGAGTAGTAGCAACCCTGTCACTCATCCTCCTCTAACACCATCTAAGTTTAGACCAGCTCAATCCATCTGGTTTGCATACTAGTATTATTCAGCACTTTAATTGCATGTTGCAATTTGTTCTAATACCACACTTACCAATAGATTTCTTCATCTGACACTTTTATGATTTGCAGAAACTATTGTAAATATTTGTACTGATTTCTTTACTTTTTAGAATTTCAGCCTTAATGAGGTTTCTTTTTTGTGTTTCTTTTAATCTTAGTATTAGAATGTTGTTTTCGAGGGTCCACTAATAACATTTTCTTATAGCTTTTTACTTAGTCAATCTTCATTCTTGAAATACACATTTGATGAGTTCTTGACCTTGTCTGAATTTTGTTTTTATTTACCGTAAATATGATGATATAGATTTCTTGGACCTAAGAATTATCCTTCATTGGTTCTGAAAGATGCTAATGCATTATATTTTTAAATGTTTGTATATAGGACAAGGGTCAACTTGAGGTATTGTTACTTGACGATGTCAACCTTGGTGTTTAAAGTGGGTCTCTTACTTTACCCAGACCTCCAGGAGTAAACTAGGCTGCTGGCCAGTGCGCTCCAGGAATTCTCCTGTCTCTGTATAGCCAATACTGGGCTTACATGAATACAACACTATGCCTGACTTTTTGTGGACATTCTAGGGATCGAACTCGGGTCCTCATGCTTGTACAGAAGACATTTTATTAACTGCCCCACTTCTCCAGATCCATGGGACATTATTTCCTCAACTATGTGGTCTTCTTCATTCTGTTCTGTCAATCTAATTTGGACAGCTGTATATTAGTACTTGATTTAACTATACATGTGTCTCAGTCTGGCAGATTTCCCTTTTATTTTCCTGATTTGTGTTCCACATGACATCCATGACTTCAAATTTACCAATTCATCGTCTGAGTTTATTATATCTGACTTTTACATTTAGTTGCTATTCTTGCATTTCTTGATATAATTTGCTTTTAAATCGATGTGCATATTTCATGCTCCCTCACTTATTGCTACCTTTTTCCTTCTCACTTTTTACATAGTATTTATTAAGCATCATATAATGTTCTGTTGATGATCATGTTCGCTGGTATCTGGACATCTAAAACAGCTCATTGTATTTAATTAAGTAAGTAATTAAGTTTAATTTTTTATAACTTCCTAATGTGCTTGTCCTGTTTTATCTTATACAATTTGACCAAGTCTAGTTTCTTGGAATTCCAAAATCTTGAGTCATAGGTGGCTTCTGAGGGAAAATATGTGGTTGACGTGGTTGGACACCACAGAAAAGTCTCCAACAAGGATTATTTTAAAATCATGGCTCAATTTAAATTTCTTCTAATATTCATTTCATTTAAATTCACACTCTAGATCTAAATACTCTCAGGCCTGAGGCTTAAAGCTACATATCTTACAGAAAAACTGTACTGGCTCCCCCCAAACCAAAGGCACTGTGCTCATTTGGAGGAGAAATGTACCCCTCAGGCATTTAAACACTTGGTTTTCAATTGATGGAGCTGATTGGAAAATTTAGGGGGCATGGCCTTGAGGTAGGAAGTAAAGCACAGGAGACAGGCTTTCAGAGTTTAAAGACTCAATAACATTTTGTGTTTGCTCTCTCCATGTTTGCAGTTCAAGATATGAGCCCTCGGCTTCTGCTCTAGCTTCCATGGCTGCTGCCTTCCAGCCATAGTAAGCTCTTATCTCTCTGAACCATAAGCCTTAATAAACTCTCCTTCCCTAAGTTACCTTGGCCATCATGCTGTTTTATCCCATTTATAGGAAAGTAATCAAAACAGGACCCGAGGAAGGGTTTCTTTGTTTTATTTACCTATCAAGTATGTTTTATTTGTTTGTTTGCTTATCTATGCCATTTACTTTGAAGAATGTAGTCTCTTTGGAAGCTTAAATTTAGCCCCTTTTGAATCCATTCCCCAAACTGGGCACCCTTGTCAGGCCTCAGTGGGAGATGAAGTATCTAACCCTACAGAGACTTGATGTGCCAGTGGGAGGGGGGAATGGCCAGGGTGGGGCTCTCCTATCTCAGAAGGGAAGAGGAGAGGAGGTAGTGGGGAAGGCACTGTGTGATAGAGGACACTGGGAGAGGGCAGCGATTGGGATGTAAAATGAATGAATAAACTAATTAATGGAAGAAATTTAGCCACTTTTGAATAGCCTTAGGTCTGCTCTTCCCAGAGCTTGCCACTAGAAATCTATTAATACTCAAGAGAAGCATCCTGCTATCAAGATTTGCTCCTATATCAGCCCAAATATCCACGCTTAATGTCTCCCTCCCCTTGCACTCCTTGTGTGTGTGTGTGTGTGTGTGTGTGTGTGTGTGTGTGTGTGTGTGTGTCCTGTTCTATCACTCTGTCTTTGGGAGTCGCTCATCAAACCTCTCCACAACATGGAGGTTACGGGCACAGGTGCTGCCATGCCCAGCGTTTTCCATGGTAATGAGAGTCAACCTCAGGTTCTCATGCTTGCCCAATAAGAGCGTTTTTCCATTGAACCAGTCTTCCAGCCCCACCCCCAAGCTTAATTTCAACTATGTGTTCTGGGTTGAGATTTTCTTTAGGTTTCATTTTCTAGGGAGAATCCTTACATTTTAAATATGTGCTTTGATTTCATATTCAGTTTTCAGTGAAAATTGTGTTCATTTGTACCCAGTTATTCAAGATATCCTAATCTATCATCCTAGCAGGCCCACACATCTGTGTACTGATAACTTCCCCTGAAGAAGCTAACAGTGCATTACATCTCCTCCTAAACTACTCCTTTGCTTTTTAATATGGTTGTTGTTGTTGTTGTTGTTGTGGCTTGGGTAAGATTAGATTGACATGTAAAAGTTTTCATGATTCTCTAAAGTTCTCTGGGTAAATTTCCACTGTACTTTTGTTTGTCTTTACTTTTCATGACACATCTGTTCATTCTGCCTGCCTTCTCTTGATTCAAACCCACTGTGATTGATTCAGGTGAATTTCTTGCTTAAGTTGGTTATAGGCAACATGGTTTTTGTGATAAAAAATGAATGCTCTCCTGGCTCAGCTTCTGGCTTCCAGGACTACTGTTTTTGTCTGCATAGAGTATGGCAGCCCCTCCTTTCTGATGAGCTTTCAAGGCAGGGATCTCCACTGAGCTGACTATTTTGTAGCTCTGTCTTGCTTCTGTCTTGGAACAGTATGATCTTTTTTTACCATAATTGTATAAATCCTACATTCAGATTCCAAAATCTCCTTAACTGAAGAAAAGGCAAAGAATGGAAGGAAGAGATTTCTTTCTTGTACCCTTCCACTGGGTGCTGTGAGCATATCTCCAGCTAAGAATATAAACACTCCAAAGGAAGAAAGAGAAAGTACTTTTTGTTTCTCTATACCAAACTTGAGCATGAGAGAAAAAGAAGAGTCTGGTGACTGTAACAGTGGGTGTGTAGATGCTGCTCAGGGTACAGTAACACTACCATGCACATTTAATCAACAGGATTCACACGGATCAGTGCTATTACACTGAATGCTAATTAAATGTGCCATGCCCTGACACCTAAAATAAGGTGTCACCAAATCCAACCTCAAAGAGTAGGGATCAATCCCACTGCAGTGTACAATTTACACAGAAGTTCACTCAAGGGGAAATGTGTTTTCTAGCTGTTTTCCCACAATGTAAGAATAAGTAGAAATAGACCTGGGAAGCAGTGACACTATTAAGAATAACAACAGAGATGCTATCTCAGCTATAAAGCACTGTACTTCAAGTAAGCAGCTACACAGAATTTTAGAAAAGTGTGTCCCACCCCAGTAAATGATGTGGGAACCAGATAAATAGACCACTACCCTAGCTCTGCCAACAATTAGAAGTGTGATCTTAAACAAATCACAAAACCTGTTTCAGCACCACTTTCTTTACACATAAAACAAGATAATTGGGCAAAATAAATTTGGATTCCACTCAAGGTACAAGTTGTATGTGTTTTAAAAATTATATATAAAGCCTAAAGAGATTGCTAAGTTGATCTAGTATTTGTATTGCAAGCATAAGGAACTGAGTGCTCTCAAAAACATGTAGATATTTAGAGCTTGATACTAGTCAAACAGCCTCAACTACTCCAAGGTCTAGGCCCAGAGAAAGTGAATATCTTTTAAAACAAGAGGGTGGTTCCTGAAGAACAACAACATCGACTTCTGGCCTCCACACTCATGTGAACATTTGTTCACAGGTACCTACACACCACACTTGCACCTAAATGATCAAACATACATAAGTAACAAACAAATAAATACATGATAAGTGATATGTCTATGGCAGAGACTATAGAGGTAAGCCAATATAATGATTGGTCTTTGGTGCTATATCTGAGCTAAACCTAGGCACGAAAGCAGTCAAATTTAAGTGCCCACTTCTCAGTTTCCCCTCTGAACACCTTCCCAATATCTCTTCATGCCGGCTGTGGAAAAGGATGCTGAAAACAGATTGTAATATGAAGATCTTTTGTCTGTTATGTGTTTGTAGCTATTGACAAAGCGCTATCAAATAAGAGCTTCAAGAATTCAAGGAACATATTTTATAAAAGAAGGTTGATAACCACTTAATAAAACATTGATCACCGTATTTAAGATGTGTAACAATTACCTGAGATTTTACTGTCAAAAATCAGAACCTTTTAGGAGCACCTCAAAGTCTTTATTTTTGTGGGCTTTCAGGCAATCCTGATGAAGGAAGACCTGAATAGCACTCTGGAAAGAACTCTAAACGCTGTTTGGTTTGTACAGTTTCCTGTGGAGCTAAAGAATGGTATTTATGGAATTCAAATGGCCCCAGTCATTTTTTCAAACAAACATAATTTTATATAATCCTAAAAGTAATCTTTCCCCAACAGTTCCTATTTCTGGACAACATAGCTACACACACACACACACACACACACACACACACACACACGGCAAAGCTTAAAATAGGGACAATGGAGAAGAAATTATACTGCCAATTGGGAGTTTAGTTAAGTTGTAATAATACAGCAAAGAATGTCCAAAAGGGAGTTTGTCTCTTTGTTTGTTTGTTTGTTTGTTTTTTAGCAATCTGGTATGATAAAATAACTCTCCACTGATCTAATAGTTATGCAGCCTTGATGGTTAGTGGCAGGTAAGCAGTTATCTTTTTCATACATTGTGTTGTTGAATCTTTGGTTGTCTCAAATGTGTGGGTCACATCATGAGCTCAAAAGCTCATTCACCTCTCCCTTGCAATCTGACCATTTCTCTTACAGCTGCTGCCCATTTCCCTATGAGAACCTACATGCTTTAAATCCCGAGGAGCATGCTGTTTGGCAAAAGATCGAATCACCTGTCTACCTTGCTACCTGATGTAGGTGGGCTGGGGTAGGGGAGACATGGTCATCTGCATCTTCTCTTCCCCAGAGCTCTCAGCGTCTTTTTCATACTTTGACTGTCAGAAGACGACTAGATCACTTTAAAGTGAAGCCTCCATCCCCCTCCACATGTTTCATACACTGTGATTGTCCAGTTAAAGGAATAAACAACTTTAATCAAATGTATGCTTCATGTGTCTTCTGCAGGAAGAGAGAACGAGTATTTCTTAAAGAGACTGTATTTGCAGAGCTCAGCAACAGAATCAAAACAACTTTGAGTATTGTGTAAATAACTTTAATGAAAATGTTGACTTTGGTGTCCAAATAAATGGGCCAGGTAGAAAGTAAGATACCTCCACTGCAAAGGGAAATTATAACAGCAACTGTAAACACTGACAACTACTTTCTTCTCCATATACTGCACAGAGAAAATTCTATTAAACAAATACTATTTTCTTCAAGAGATATTTAAGGCATAGAAGGGGAAGGATGGATTAGGAAACAAATGATTGGTTTTTTTCATAAATCATAATCTGTTATGAACAAGTTAAGTTAAGCCTGCTCACCATAATTCCACACACACTTATGACGGATACAAATTACCTCATAAGTCTTTTCATCTCAAAAACATGTTATAGGTATAATCCCAGATATTTTTCTTTTTGACAAAAGTATGAAGAGGAGATATTTCTCTTCCTCAGCATGCTTATTATTGGCATATAGGTAGACTCCTAATTTCTGTAACTTAATTTTTTATCTTGTCACTGTCGCTGAAAGTATTTCTAGAAGTTTTCTGGTGGGATTTTTAAATCTCTTATGCATAATATCATAGTATCTGCAAGCAAGGATAATTTGACTTTCTCTTTCCCTTTTTTAGCCTTTAGGTTCCTTGTTTTGTCTCATTACTTTAGCTAGTGCTTTTAACACCATACTGAAAAGAACTAGTGATAGTGGCCAGCCTGGTCTCCTTCCCGGATCTAACTGGATTACTTCAGGTAAGCTTTTATTATGCTGAGGCACTTTCCTTAGACCTATTTGGAAGTTTCTAGAATTTCACAAAATGATGCCAATAGCTAATGACATTTCATATTCAAAGACGAACACTGCCCTAGTCAGATAGTCTGTCTACTGTGCTATGCTTTAGTAAGTGTTGCTTTTGATGGTGAAGCTGTCAGAACAGGAGTATGACTATCCGACGACTCCATCTCATACAGCAAACTCAAGAGGCTAAGGAAGAGTGCAGGTGCTACCTGAATACTGGTTTATGAGAACCATTGTCCTTATAAAAAGCCACAAAAGTGCTCTGGAATAAAAATAACTATTGTAGTTTCAGTTATAACATGAGCCCATTATGTGATCTGAGATGAAGAATCGCTTTTCTTGCCTTATGGTACCCTCCAGCTCTTACAATCCAAAATCCCATGAAATGAAGATGCTGACTCTGGCCCAGACCTCACATCCAATTCCAGGTACCAAGCCTTGGTTCAAAGAAGTTCTGGATAAAATATTCAACCTCCATAACATCTCTAGATAACATTTCTCTCTTGGTGTAATTTGAAGGAACATTTGCTGTTTCTATTTCTTTGCTTCACAAGCAGCCAACATTTTCCCTTCAAATTAGGCTTCCCCTCCCTCCTCAGTCTCTGATTGCTGTGTTTATCCTGCTGTATTTTGACTGCTTCTATTTCCATTTCATTTTGCACAGGAGGACCAACTTCTGTCTTGATGAATGAATCTCCTGAGGGAAGTCATCCATTTTTATAAATATTCCAAGAAGGTAATTTCCTGCTCAAAATAGAAAGCTGACATTTTTGTCTTTATGCTTGTATTTACGGGTTGACTTTAGCATGAAAGCATGTAATTAAGAGACAAGGTCTTGAGCTAGGCTGAAGAAGAAAAGGGATAGAAAGAAAGTAAAGAAGGATAAGGGCAGACAACAGAACAGCAGACAACAGGAGATGGAAAAATCTGAGAAGTACACAGATCACCTGCCAGGAGTGCAGTATGCCATCTTGACTATATAAACAAACCACAAATAAAACACTCTTCTTCAGCAAATAACAAACAGTATGTGCCTAAACATGTTTACTTAAGAAATTTGTAAGAATTTTTAAAACTGAAGTGTAAATGATGTCACATGGCATTAGTGAATTAAACCACTGAACTTGGTAGCTACATTGTACCAGTGGAAATAGAACCCTAGCCCTCTGAGTATCAGCTGCTCACTGACAACAGTCTATCCTGAAATGTCTGTTAGTAAAGAGGATGTGAGGCAGTAAATACCAATGCAGGAGATGTGCACCATCACCAAAATCAATCAGCGGTATTGCTGGACGTGTCTATCCACAAAGAAATGCATGATGGAACTATAATGTCATGTTTCCTGCTTACATGCACAAAACCTGCTCAAAATTGAGTCAGTCAAAACCCCAGCAGGGATGGAGGCAGAGATCATGAGGTCTGCTCCTAACTAAGGAACTCTTGAAAACTGATGCCTGCTGGGGAAAGAGGAGTTGGTTTTGTTCAAAGATACAGCTCCTAAGAGGCTATGGATGCTTCAGTACATGTCCTATACCCATGAACATACCAGCAGCACTCAGTGGGTTAGGAAATTAGGAGGTGGTAGTGATAGGGGAAGTAATAGGAGGGTTTTATGGGAGGGAATGAGGGTAGATTTGACCAAAATGCATTATATACTTGTGCAAAATTCTCCAACAATAAAAAAATACTAAAACTAAAATCCTTACCATCACCCGCCTTATGGACTAGGTGATCCAGGGATGGAGCAGAACACATCCATCACCACTGCAGAAACATAACTTGATGCAGAGAAGTCTCTGAAAATGGGGCAATATGTAAATTGGGTGGCTTCCTGTAATGTTTAACTTTGCATCTATCCAATATTTAAGTAACGATTTTGATAAGCATTGTACTGGGAGCTAACGATAACATTGGAGTTCAAACAGGCCTATGTCTCATGAAGTCTAACAGAAGAGCCTGACACAAAGTAATACTACCATACAAATAGAGACATAGAGATTGTTATAACCAGAATGACAAAATTGGATGGGATGAAAACAGGTAACACTAAAGCCAAACCCAGTGAAAAGACACAGAAGTCGCTACAAAAAAACGCTGTTGCACAGCTTGCCCAGTGGCATGGCAATAGAGACAAATCCGGAGACTTAATTGGGCCCACTGCTGTCCTGAAATGCAGGGGCCCAGTACAGCATAGGAACTAAAAGAAAGTCATGCAAGTGTGCAGAGTGTGAACGTGTGCAATGAAAAAGGTGAAAGTGCAGGAATGATCAGGACCCTGGGTCGCAGGACCTTGGAAGTCCAGAAAGCAGCTGTGTGTATCTAACAGGAAGTGTCTCAATTCTCCTAACTGCAACAGGAAGCAGAGAACTGAAAGCACATGTAAAAGGAGCCATTGGTAATGCTGAATTTGAATTTGTTTGAGTAGAGGTGTCTGCAGATAGTAAGAAAAGCAGACAAAAATATCTATGATCTCAAAGAACAGGACTTGGATAAAATGGTGGCAAAGAAAGAGATGGCCAGGAGGACTTGCAGGTTTCTGGCTTGTGTGAGTTGGTGAATAGTGTCACTCTCTGGGATACAGAACACAGAGGGGGCAGGCTGAACTGACTGGCAGTGTGAGACAGCGAGGGTGTGTTGGCTCTGGAGTGCCTTTGAGGCATGCAGACATGACACATTCAAAGTAGATGTCTGTAGGTCCCAACTGCTTTCCTGTTCTCCTACTTCCTCTTCTCAAATATTTCAAACATGCTTTTCAGGAATTCCAAATACTATTTACTCCATTCTATAGAAAATCCCAGTTGCATAGTGCTACTTTCATCCTCCTGCAAATAGGAATCAAGCCACTCAGATAAGACTTAAGACTAATTAGCCTTCTGTAACACAAGGAATCTCCTTCATTCTCAAGCAGAAGAGCCTTACCTGAAAGGCTAGAACATCAAACAGACTTCTCCCTGCTCTCCCAGGAGCAGGCAAACAGCCAGGTGATTTTACCTTCTGGAAGCAGAGCACACCTGTGGCATATTATTTACACTTCATAAAGATTCTGTGGCTCTCCGAGGTCAACAGCAAACAACAGAGGCCTAGATTTCTGCGGAAGTCTTTCCCCTTGAACTAGCAGAACTCTTTTCCATATCCAAAGTAGCCAAATATCTGGGTGGAGGCAGGGAGGTGGTTCAGCAGGTTGTGCTCCTTTGGCAAACAAGCCTAACAACCCAACTTCCCATCTTGCCCCACATGGAGGAAGGAGAGGACTGAAGTCTGAAAACTGACCTCTGACCTCTACATGCATACCATGCTCCCTTTCTATATGTCTATTAATCCATCTATCCATTCATCTGTATCTATATACATTCATCCATCCTTCATCCATATCTATTTCTATCTATCCATCTATCTTTATCTATCTATATATCTATACATACGTCTATCTATCTATCTATCTACCTATCTATGTATATCCACCCATCTGTCATCTATCCATCTATCTCTATTTCTATCTGGCCTCTCATCTCTCACTCACCGTTAGTAATATTTTTTTGGAAACTGTATGCTCAATTTATTTGTTCATTTATTGATTTGTGTATGTGTGTGTGTGTTACACATGTGTGTACATGTCTTTGCGCAAGTGTGTCAGAGAATAATGTTAAGTGTCCTCTTCTATCATTCCCTATTTGATTCTCTGGAGACTGGATCTATCACCATGTTTTTGATCCTTTAGCAGCCAGTAAGCCCTATCATGTCTTCTGTCTCTACAAATGCCCCCCAACCCCATCCCAGTGCTGGGCTCATGAACAAGTATGGTCACTTTTGGCTTTTTCAGAGTGATAGGAATCCAAACTGAGGTCCTCATGCTTGTGCACCAAATGTTCTTACCCACTGAACCATCTCCCCATCCTTGAATGATTTCCTGGATGTTGACCCTTTGATATATTTATAAACTCTAGACATCACTCCCTGTCAGATGTAAAGTTAGCAAGGATTCTCTCAGCCTGTAGGCCGTCTCCTCCTTCTACTCATTGTTTCCTTTTTGCTGAAATTTTCCAGTTCTTGCAAACCCATTTGTCAATTCTTGCTATAATTCTCTATAGCACTAACATTTCAAAGAGAAGAAATTCATCAATTACAGCTCTTTCAAGAATTGTTGACATAGTCACTTTCCCAAACTATTGATGAGGTTATGAACTGCTCATAGCGTAGTGAAGCAGCAGCATCCACTAATTTAATACAGATATTCATCAAAAAGATACTGCATGTGTAGTCTATTTGCCAGGCTATGCACTATGCTTGTTATTCACCTCTGTATATAAATAAAAAAGAAATGTGGCACTCAAAAAGTTTAGAATATAAAACAGCAACTAAAAGGAAGAATTGTTTGTGTGAAATAGCATTTTCTTTTTTATTTTAATTTCATTAAAAAGAATCTCATCTTAGCTCTTTGCAATAAAGGGTTCAGAAGGACATCCTTTCCATCTTCTATATCAGAGATTCCATAGACACTAGCCGATACAGAAAAGGTAAAGGCCAGTAACAAGGCTCTATTCTGATGAAATAGAAGACAACCCTCAACTAAAGGGTTCTACTTAACATACAAATTATAGGTGATTATCTTGGAGGGAAAAAGCAAGCTCTATGAAAATATCTCACACACACAAAAAAAAAAAAACTCAATGAATGTGATTTGTGATCAAGACTAGAGAGCTCAGCTGGACTGAGTAGGACCAGTAGGACGCATGAGTTAGAACGATGGGGAAGGAAGAGTCCATGTAATGAAGAAAACGCAGTGCACTGAAGCAGATAAACTGAAGTCTGCCCTGCTAAATCACCCCATGCCATGGCATTAATCTGAATCCCATCAGATGTTTGAAGTAGAGGGTACTAACATACTTTCATTATGAAAATTCTACTCAAACATTAACATGGAGACAATATTGTTGAATGACAATAAGAAGATGTTCAGAAACATTTCTGAATATGACCAAAGCTGAAAGTTTTTTTTTAGTTCCTCGAAGTACTAATTTTTTCATCAAAATTTGTATCTAGGATTACTTTCTGTGGAATCCGGTTTTATGATCTATTCCTTCTTCATAGTTGCCAACTGAAAGTTTCCTCACTCCATGCCTGGCTATGGAGTTTCTAGAATGAACCAAGCAAAGCTGAGAGCCCATGAGCCAAAAGCCAAGTAATGTGCCAGCAGTCCAGCCTTGTTGCAGGCCAACAAACAGTTTTGATCAGTCCTCTTGAAACATTAAATGTAGATCATGGTCTTGATTTTACCATCAAGTAAACATGAGCACAGATAGCACTATAGATTGCAAAGGTTCCTTCCAGATGTCACTGTGGCAAGGCCTACAGCATCATCTCAGGAAGTGCAAGATCTGCATCTTACTGTAAGCAAAGGTCATGAGAAAAATGAGCACCGTGATAACAGCACAACAGTCAGTGTCTGTCATCAGTGCCTAACTCTGGTTCTCTGTGAAATGTAACAAACCACTTCAAAGGTTTGGTGCTAAAACAACACATATAGTGTACATGTCTGTGTGCGTGTGTGCATGTGTGCTTGTGTGTGTGTGTGTGTGTGTGTTATAGCTAGTTACATGTAGATTGGATTCAGCTGGGCAGCTCACTAGGCATAAGTCATTTAGACAGATGGAAACTGGGCCTAGAGTAATATGGCCCAGTAATATGGTTGTCTGGATACCCAAAATGATACATGCCTGCCTGACATTTCACCTGGAACAAGCAGAAGCAGTGGTATAGAAGACCCTTCCTTACCATATCATCTCCAAATGTCTTGTTTGAGCCCCCATGCAATATGGGAACCACAGGTTGGGTCAACTTCTTACAGAACTACTGGCTTTCCTAAGAAGAAGCATTCTAAGAAACCAGAGTGGAAGCTGTAAGTTTTCTTAGAGCTAAGCTCTAGAAAATGTGCCAGAGCAGTCTGGTTATACTCCATTGGTTGCAAAAAGGTAGCCAAGACTCAGTGTAAAAAAGACAGGAAAATATTTTTTTTTAAAAAGGCATGAATAGCTGTGTCACTGGGACAGAGATATCCTTGGAAATTCAAGAACACACTTAGAAAAATACAAAGCAGAAGTGTCAGTAAGTGACAAACATTCATTAGGAATACCTTCTTTCCTGATTCACAGTGCATCCAAATGAAGTTTAAACGGTCTTCAAACCCTGAAAAATACATCATTAATTAAAAGGCAACACCTATATACAATTGGCTGTGCACTGCCATGAATTGACCTATGGCCACTTCTAATTACTCATACTTATCCCCCCCCCAAAAAAAATAAGAATTTTTTTAATCATGAGAAGCAATATCTCTGAGTGTAAAATTAAATAATATCTTACAAAGAAACTAATTCTTTTCATAAAAATGTCAGAAAATTTATATCACAAATTTTCAGAATAAAAGTTTTCTTCCATATTTATTTTGCCCATACTCATTTTCTCTTGAAATGAAAGTTGAGAAAAAAAAAAACCTAAGAAGTTACTTAGAATGTCTCCAAAAGTGCACCAAAGTTATTAATTACTTATTCTACATAATGTTCTCTTGAGAAAAATAATGATAATTATCTATTATTATGGAGAGCAATAATGGGCTTCTAAAGACCGACTTGCTCAATTGTGTGCCCAAAGAATGTGGTTGTTATCTAACGCATTCCAGACTCAGCTCTCCCGATGTCAGTGTGAGAAGTCTGTGCACTTCTGGGAAAGCCATCTGTCCACATTTTGAAATATCTTTTGTCTTGTAAACATTAAAATTAACATGTTGAGCTAATCATTTGCTAATTTTATAGATCTCTGTTTGCTCTAGTTAGCCCCACTCCCTAAAAGATACACAAGAAAGCTCCAGAAAAATGGAACACCATGCTTTATTTACAAGAAATAAGTCACTATTTAGCTCAGAAGAAAAAAGTGCAACCCTGTAATTATGTTACATATTTTAGATGCTTTGAGCACACATTAAAGGCAGCCATAATGCAGTGTTTTAATTGCATGTTATGATCAATGAATGTACTCGGACCCAGAACAAAGTGTGTGATGGGGCTTTTCCAGCTCAAAACATCTGGTCTGCCCACGCTATCAGTTCTCTTTTCACCTTCTATTAGCACCTAAAGGGGAAGGGCTGCAGCAGTCACCGTGGCTAAAAGCATAGATCATTTCACAAATCATAGAGTTGTCTTATGAACAAATCTGCATTATTCAAACAGGCAACTGATTCTACCATGTTCACTAGCTTGAGTTTATTCCACTGAAATTAGATCATTTCCCTTGCTAAGTCATTCCTAACCTAAGCAGACCACATACTGATTTCCCGAGACTAATCTATCCAAATTAATTAGCAGATTAAGAGTCTTGCACTAAAATTTTCTCAGTAGAGGAAATAAATCCTATCTATGGAGTGTGAAAACAGTTTTCATAATAGAATGCTGTAAAGGAAAACATGAAGGAACCGGGTGTGTTCCCTTCTGTCCACCACAGGTACAGCAGCCAGCCTCACAAGAAGCACGCTCATTTGAGGAAGGTCTCCAGAGTAGAAACAATTTGGTGTGAATGTGGACACAGTCTAAAAGCGAACTCTTTGAGGAAAAAAGAAAAGGCAAGTGGACAGAACAGACTTGACTCAAAGTGGGCAGCTAGACCTTAAACAGTAGTCCAGGCTGCACAAAGGAGGCTTGGGAGCTGTGAAGACTGTAAAGCCCTAATATTCCAATCAAATCCATCTGTCCTATGTAACTGTAACCCTTTGTTGGCGTTTCTTCTAGGCTCTGCCCCACAGTTACCAGGCAACAGCCAGATGTGACTAGCTCACTGTAAAAGGGGCTGCTCCCCCCCCCCTCTCTTGCTCTCTTCCCCTCTTCTCCCTCTGTCATCTTTCTCCCCACTCCCCTCACTCTTCTCTCACCATGTGCTCATGGCCAGCCTTTACTCCTCTTTCCCTTTTCCACTCCCTCTCTCTCTCCTTCCCCCTCTTCCTCTCCCCCTCTCTGCTTTTCTCTGTCTCCTCTGCCCACTCAACTCCCCTCCCCATGCCCCATGGTACCTTAGGGGAAAAAAATGCCTCAACATGGGCCTGCAGAGGCACCTTCTTTCCCCACACCATACCATGCCTCCACCAACCATATCCCTGACTTCCTTTTCTTTTTTATAAAACACAACCCCGGTATGTAGGATTTTTAGTTTCCAGGTAGTTGAGTGTGCAGCAGAGTTTGAGACCATTGATTTAAAGATTAGCTGCTGTGGCTATATTGGCTAAACCCGGGGCAAACCTGTGATTCTCAGATGTCAAACAGGAAATCGTGCTTTGGGTGCTATGGCAGAATAAATGTTTATGCAGCAGCCTCTGCTATAGCACAGCTGAAAAACTAATTACAATATTTTAAAAATATTTTTCTGAGAGTAAAAAAATTACTCAGTGATTAAAAGAATTTATTGTTCTTGTAGAGGACTCAGGTTCAGTTCCCAGCACCCACATGAAAGCTCACAACTACAGGCAAAAATTCTCATTATCATAAAATAAAATCTTTTTTAAAGCCAAAATAAAACTTTGTTATTTTATATAGTACAACTATAGTGAACAACAAAGAAGGTAATATTCAAACATAAGAGACCTCTTTCACAGAATCCATTGCTGTTGGCATGGAGTGACAGGACCACAGCGTTGCAGAGAGTTTCCAGAGTCTGAGACATCTGTTTTGGAAGCTGGATGATATTTACATGAGTCTTCATGTACTATTTATACTGTGTGTGTATCTTATTTACACTGTTATGTAAATTGTAAGCATCTATGTGTTTGCATACAGTATTTCACATTTGTTTTAGGAGGAAGAAAGGAAATCTTTCCAGCAGACAGACTTATGGGCTAAGAGGGCTTGGCTTACTGGCATCAGCTGCACTGTAGCATTCTTGCAGCTAAGCTTGAGTAAGCTATGTAAATTGGGCAGTGCAGATGATGCAGTGGAAATCCATATTGAGTGTATGTTGAATGCATGAGTATATGACTACGCACTTTATGTGGGGATGGTGTAGTACCCTCAACCAGAAGTTCCTGATATCTGTTCCTCTACTTAACATCTCTTATCTCAAAAGGCCTAAGCCTTTCTATCAGGCTCTGAGCATAATGTACTCTAGTAATTAAACTACCTCAGGGGTTTAGTTTCAGACTAGTAGATAATTTTTATTTCTTCAGTGTGTAGCCCTGGAATCAACTTAAAAGATTAGATTGCTACTTTCTTTTTTCAACATGATATTTTTAATCATCATTTGGAAACTTCACGTCATGCACCATGATCATACTCACTTCCCAGTTTCCCCAGATCCCCTCCAGCCCTTGTGATCTCCCACACCACCACCAGAAATTTTTTTTTTAAAAAAGAACAAACCAATTTGTGTAGATGTATGCTCACTGGAGTGTGGTCTAACTCCCAGTAATCAGCCCCTTAAAGAAAATTGAGTCCTTCTTGTCCCACTACACACACACACACACACACACACACACACACACAGAGAGAGAGAGAGAGAGAGAGAGAGAGAGAGAGAGAGAGAGAGAGAGAAGTCATCAACTGTGAATAGCTACATGGCAGCATCCTTATCAGAATTTTTAAGAGTTCTCTCCAATGGCTTTCTGTCTGAAGTGTAACTTGGGGGATGAGGGGGGCTTGTCACAGAAGTCTTCTATGTCCCTCTTTCTCAACGATGAGGCTGCAATCATCAGAACAATGCAAAAGTAGCTTCTTTACCATTTACAGACAATGAAAACATGGATCATGGTATCTGACAACAGAGACATCCACATGTTCTCCACCCTGAGCACATGCCACAGACCTCTTCTGGCAGGCAGTACAGATCACAGACGTCAACATATCCCTCAGCCACAGTCCAGTCCATAGCCCTCAGCCATAGCACAGGTCAAGCATATCAACATGGATCTCTGGGATCATACTGGACATCAATATGTTCACTGTGGCAGCCCAGCTTACTGGGATACTCTTAACCCAAAGAATCAAGAGACAGACAAGTGGAGGGATGTCAAAACTAGATAAGTAGGTGGAATGGTATAGAGAGGGCAGGGACAGGCAGAAGTGGTAGAGAGGGGAGAGATGGGTGGAAAGGATAGAGAGAAGGATGGGTAGAGATAGTATGGGGGGGGTTACTTTTCATCTTTGTGGTTCTTAACCCTTACGGAAAATACGTAAAAGTGTGGACCAAAGCTAAGAAATTGCAAAGTAAGTCACATAAGAGCCAGTGTTATGGCTCAGCAAGACAGAAATCTGTCACCCATCATGATCTCTGAGCCTGATCCTGAGGATGATGTCTCATCCTTCCACATGATGGAAGGAGAGAACAAGTTCCTGCAAACTGCTGTGATCTCTGTGTATCCACTGTGGAACATGTGCATGCAAACACCAAAAATAAATGAGTAAAAGCATAGTTAGTGTTAAAGACCTGTCACTTAAGTAGATATGCTCATGTGAAAATGGACAGGTATACTTTAAAAACTGTAGCATTCAAAATAAATGCTGACACAAATTAATTATATAAATATGGGATGGTTTATATTTAATAAGTAAAGCAGATAAAATAAGGGGACTTAAATAGGTATCTGAAATGTCTTCAAACTTTGAGAAATTGCTTTGGATAAATTCCAAAAGGAAAAGGCACCAGATGCCATTTGCTTGTTCTAGTGACTGTGAGAAAGAGTAGTTACCACCGCCCTCACTTCAAAGTAGCCCAAGAGCTTCTGCTGGCAGCTCTGCTCCACTGTTGACTCATATAGGACTCAGTGCTAGCCAACACATCTGAAGCATTTCAGTAGTCCTAACAGGCTGGGCCATCTAGACACCAAGTTGTGCCTGACACAATGCTTCTTCCATAGGGAAGAAAAACAACAGCAGGCAGGGTTATCTGCCTTGCCTTGTCAACCTCAGTTAACTCTATCACAATGCTCTTTTGGATCTCAATTTTGAAAATACTAATTCAGTCACTGTGCTTGAAACTTGGCTTTATTCCTAGGTATGCCGAGAGTATCTATATGTTTAATGGGGACATGAAACAGAACAGCCACGGAGGACAAACAGCTCAAGCACACCGCTTCTAAAGACCATATCCTCGAATATGGAAGCATGCTAAGTTATACTGAGTTCCAGATTCTTGGAAGTTACCTTTAAATAAATACATGTCTCTTTGTCTAAACATTTTCATATTTTCATATTTTGATAGTAATTAAAGGAACCTCTGAATGTTTATTTTGCTGTCAAACAGAAACATGTTCTTTTAAGTATAAAGTAACGACTAAGGTATGGTGAGCGTTGCTGGGTAATGAAGGAGAATGGCAGCCGCAGAGCTATCATACCTACAGAGGCACAAAACTGAGTTACAGCTCACTGATGCACCTGCACGACTCTGAGCCAACAGAGAAGTACACACATGAAGGTGTGGCATGTAAAAGGCAGACTTCTAAGTTGCCTGGCAAGATTCCCCTCTTTCCAGGGGCCCCTCAAATATGACAGGACTATGGCTGTGATAGATCTCACTTTAATGCAATATTAGGTTACATGGAAAGTTGAAAGAATTTTGCAGATAGAATCCCAAATAGGTTGATTTCAAGTCACAAGGGAGATTATTCTGGATGTATTCTAAGTAATCACTAAAAAGTCATTCAAAGAGGGAAAAGGGTGTCCTGCTGGCATTAAAGAGGCAAGACTCTAGGCTGTGCGAGAAATGAACAGCAGGACCCAAGGAGGCTTCACTAGGCTAAGAGTGATCTCTGGCTGACAGCCAGTCAAGACAGGAATTTCAGTCCTCAATCACAAGAAAGTGAGGTTGGCTCTTATCTGTATGACCTTGGAACAAGACCCCAGTCTTCATACAGCCACAGCTGAAATCTTAAGATTTCCTGAGACCAACGGCCAGTTAGGCTACACCTCCTATTCCTCCTAGGCCACTGACTTAGGAATTATGAGGTAATAAGTTACGATTGTTTTGACACATAACTTTGTGATTTTCATGGTGCAGCGTAAGAAAACTAATAATATATTGCCTTTATGAGGTCAGAGCAGCCATCCTGATCCTCTTATCCAACAAAGTGCCTCATGATTTGATGGACAGAGCTAAATTGAGATCTACTGAAAGCTGAAGGGGATGTAAGAGACAAATAAAAACACAGATGTCACTGCCGGATGATGAGGTAGGAGTGGTCAGTGTTGTCGCCTTCAGCAAAAGAGCTATTTGGAGAGAGAAAGCCAGGAAGGGAAGGGAAAGAGAGAATGTAGATATGAATCATTAGCGCAACTGAGAACAGCAGGGAGTCCAGAGCCACAGAGCATTTGATGTCATTACAAAACCTGCAGCAAGAATTTCCAGGAAGTTTCCAATCCAAGGATATAACACCAAAGATGTTACACTTTGATTTCAGGGTCTGAATACAAAAGGAACTTGGTGGCATCCAGTTCCACTTACTCCAAAGGAGGAACAAGTTAGTTTGTTGAAGTTTCCGGAAGTGATCAGTATCAGTGAACAAACATATTATTTTAAGATTTTTTCCAAGTCACATGTTCAGTCTCCAATCAAACACGAAGTATGCTAATTTCCAACAAAAACAGCAGTGGAGGCTGGTTCTAAGTTTTCCCTCTTCCTCATTTTCCTATACTGAATTCAATGTAGTGAAAATAGTGTTCTAATTATTATTTCACTTCTAAATTAATTACTTCAAACTTAATGATTCCCTCATGAAAGCATTCAATCATGAACTTTCCAGGACTTTCTGGATCAGTGCATCTGGAAACATTTCACTATTTTTTTTAAAAAAATACTTAAATCATGATTTGTCACAGGCAATCACTGATGCAACTTACAGTTCTTGTAGATGATAAGAGGCTTTACACTTGGGGATAGTCTACATCATATATCCTATTTATAAACCCACGTTATACTGCTTATTTGGTTTTATAAATTAGTTTATTCTGTCTTATCATAAGAAAAGGAGTTGGCCTTTTTGTTGTTGTAATTCAATTGGTTTTTGAGATAAAGTATTCCCTCACAGCCAGTAAGAAGCACATTCCCTCTGTCCATCAACTGAACTATGTCATCCATCCTCTACCTGTATTTACTAATTTCAAGTTCGAATTCAAAATAATAGGTCATATATGCATTCATGTCATTAAAGTGTGCTCTTATTTCTCTCCCAGCCCCATGCCCTTCTCCATCCTCCATCCTCCATCCTCCTATGGGTGGTCCTCCTCAAATAGTCCTCCCTTCTGCTTTTTTAATCACATGTATTCTAAGACCCCCTCCTTCACACTTCATCTCAAGCATATTCTTTGCTTCTTCCACCTTTCTCCTCTCACCACACTAAAACAGCAACTCTCTACCTGCGGGTCATGACCCCCCCGGCAAACCTCGAACTCCAAATATATTTACATTACAATCAATAAGAGTAGCAGAATTAAAATTATGAAGTAGCAACAAAGATAATTTTATGGTTGGGAAGACACCAAAATATGAGAAGCTGTATTTTTAAAACGGTAGATTTAGGAAGATTGAGGACCATTGCACTAAAAAAAAAAAAATTAAATTTAGATTAAATCTCAAAAGAAACCATTCAGTATTTGTCTTTCTGTGTCTTGTTTTGATTAAGACATTATCTCCAGTCTTCTACATTGTCCTACATATGCCATGATTTCATTTTTCCTTATGACTGAAAACATGTTGTTGAGCTTACCACATTCTCTATATCCATCCATCTGTTGATGGACCTCTAGGCTGGTTTCATCTCTTAATCATTGTGAATAGTGCAACAATAACCATGAAAGTGTATGTGTCTCTGTGTTGGCTGAGGGGTCAGTCTTTGGCTACCTATTCTGGAATAGTCGTATAATAGAATGCTTTTATTAAAGCATCTTTATGGAGTTTCAATAGGAATAAGTAAAAAAACAAAAAAACAAAAAAAAACTACCTTGCATGGCTGCCCTGATTTTCATAGATAAGATTTTATATAAACTATAAAACTCTAAATGCAGTAATCAAATAAACTTTTATATGATTCCAGAATGTTTTTCTTAGATTTTAGCCCACATGAGGGTTCTTTGATAACACGTGAGCTCCATATACAAGTCAAACCTCTCGAATTCACATACATGTTATTCTGCCATAAGACAAAAGTTTAAAAATCCAATTAAGAGGCTGGAATACCAATTTAGAAATACCTAGAATTTTTTCCTATGGTTCCTAAAATTTATCACTCTGATGTATAAATTTTATAGTTAATAAACTGACAAAAGGTATTTATTTGCTGATGGATAAAAATGAGTAAATTTCATAATCTTTTTCAAAGGGAACCCTCTTTCAAGTGGTTAGACTATCAACAAGTCAGAACCACTTTCTGTGTGGAACATTCCAGAAAACTATACACTGTTTCCTTGTGGCTCGTATGTTTAGAAAATGTCATCAACTGGGAAGCTCTGTCATGTTTTACTAGTATCTTCTCGATTCTCCTCCTCCAAGTAGTCAAGCCCCTGTATATCAGGTTGGGCTGGAGGGAGGGACGCTTATGTGGGGCGGATGGGTGCAATGCAGGGCCTTGGTCATCGATGACTGCACAGGCAAAGAACACACTTGGGAACAACTTTGGAAAACTGATGTAGTTTATTCTGGAGGGGATAATTATGCCCTTGGAGAGGTGAGCAGAGTCTCTTGGGCAAGGTTGTGTGGCCATGTACAATTGGACAGAGCAGGGGTATTGAAAGATATTTCATCTGCATACTCAGGGATAGGGGATCCGAGAGAGAAAACCTTATAAGGTCAAACAAGGAGCACAGTCTAATAATTGTCAGGGTAGCAACTTCTTACTAGGAATGATAGTGGGCAGCTGACTTTCTGGTGCCAGGTTGGGAGAGGGGAAGGACCAAACACGTGCTGTCCTCATCTGAGGTATTCAGGGTTGAAGTTCACCTCTACACTTCCCCGCTTTTAATCCTGGGCCATATGGTCACACATTCTCCCCAGTGTGCTTCTGAAAATAAGCATGGCTTCTCTATTATATCCTGCCTGTACGGAAGATTCTGGGTGGTACTGACCAGACATTCAGCTTCTTCCCGTTCTTTCTAACTTGGAGACAAATCCTAGCTGCTGGATTCTACTTTAGGCTTTCTATGAACTTGCATATGATCTTACAGATTTCTAAAACTCAAATGTAGGACCTTTCAGTACTAGTGCCAGTACGTAACTAGCTAATAAAGAATCCCCTCTCCATCCTAAAGAAGAAATTAAAAAAATTAAAAAATAATTTATTACAAGTTGTTTTTAAAAAGTGATTTGGTACGTGACTAAGACCCTGCCCTCAGAGGTCTTCTGTGTAATTCTTAGGTGGTACATAATAATATATTAATATGTAATATTGGTGAAATAAATATTAGCATATTAAATGAATTTTAAAGTTCACCAAAGCAAAGGCTGGAGAAATGGGTTAGTAAACATGCTGCTTTTCCAGGGGACTGAAGTTTATTACCAGCATCTATATGATGGGTCAAAACCTTCTGTAACTCCAGTTCCAGGAGAGCTGACACCCTCTTCTGGCATCTGCAGGCACCAGACTCACATGTGGTATATACACATACATGCAGGCAAAACACCCATGTGCATAAAATAACAATTAAACTTTAAAATCAACAAAAAACAAAACTGTCATCTCAACATCAAAGTTGTGACAAGATGAAAATGGCCAACGAAGAGCGTGACTCTTGGCAACAATATTGGCTCATCTTTGTTCCTGGTGCTACATTCCCAAAATCTTCATGTATGAACAAAAACTATGTGAAGCAGCAAATGGAAGATGTTCGAGCCTCCAGTTGCTTGGAGACCATGCCTTAATACTTAGTGCAATTCACGAGTAATAAAGAGCAAAGAAATGCCACGTTCAAAAATACCCATCCCTTGATTCATTGCATACAGCAGACACTTAAGTTATGAAAATAGTCTTATGTTTCTGAGGGAGTCAATATTAGTTGTTGTGACTACCTGGTGTTCCAATATTTAAAAGTTTCTTTATTGACTACTAATTAACTATGCATTGTTTGCTCCATACACAGTCCTTAGCCCCACCCACAAGAAAATGCCAAACCTAAAGGCAGGTTCCATGGTCTGTCTTTCTGTGTCCTGTAACAGTCAGCCTATGGTCTTTAACGTATTTGTTGAATTGAACTAGAAGCAAATATAAATGCTTTAATGGTTAATTCTCGGTAATGCCTTTGTCATCCATGAGTCTATGGAGGCCGTACCTATTCAAGCTACCACATTATATATCACAAGTTTGGAGACTATCAAAGTTGCAGACAAAGGTTGAGAATCAGTCTTACACCTCCAACAAGCATGTTCAAAGGAGCCAAAATTCACTTTTAAGAGTGGGTTGTAACCCAAAAATACATCAGTGTTTCTAAATGACTATTTATGAGGGCTTTTAATTAATCATCTCTGCTTCTTCAGTGAACACTGCACTTTATATGCTAATAGAAAGAAATCATCATACCTTGTGATTCTATGACTAGCTCGTAAGGTTCACTTGACAAAAGACATAGCCTGACCAGAGCTACCCTCAAAGACCTGACCTATGATGAACTCTTTAGTGTGGGAGACTGTTATTTGTTAACCAGTGCACTGACTCTCTCTTATAGTGCACTGACTTCACTCATACAGTGCAACTGACTTCGCTCTTACAGTGCACTGACTTCCCTCTTCCAGTATACTGACCCTCTCTCTTTCACTGTGCTGACCCCCTCTTCCAACTCACTGACCCTTCTGCAGTGCACCGACTCCCTCTTCCACTGCACTGACTCCCTCTTCCAATGCTCTAACTTACTCTTCCAGTGCACTGACCCCCTCTCCCAGTGCATTGACCCCCTCTTACAGTACACTGACTCCCTCTTACAGTGCACTGACCCCCTCTCCGAGTGCACTGGCCCCCTCTCCCAGTGCACTGACCCCCTCTTACAGTGCACTGGCCCCCTCTCCCAGTGCATTGACCCCCTCTTACAGTGCACTGGCCCCCTCTCCAAGTGCATTGACCCCCTCTTACAGTGCACTCAACTCCCTTTTACAGTACATTGGTTTCCCCTTTGAGGATCCTCCTGCACTTCAATAAAGTTCAACTGGGGTTCCTTTTAAATACTTCAATAGACAAAGGAGCTTTTAAAGATGTTACTATATTCTCTACATGCAGATGACAAACCTAGTTTTTCAAGTAAACTCTGACTTTGGACTAAAAAGAACTCTAACACACTGTCTAAGACAGTGCATGACACTATTAAACAGAATGTTCTTTTATACTTTTCTAAGAACTGCACCATTAGTGGAACAGAGTTTCCAGAGAAGGCTCCAAAATAACCATGTTTCTCTGGTTAAATAAACCAGGAAGTATGGAAGAAGGAGAAATGACAAGAAATTCCCTTCAAGAAAAAAATCCCCAGGGTGTAAGAGGTAGGACCCCATGATTCTGACTCTTCCTACTGTGATCATGTTTATCCGTGACCCTCCAACACTTCTTTACAGCAATCCACTCCTTAAACATTTCTCACTGTGTCAGAGTTGAGAAATGGGCTGAACATGAGATGCTGGACAGGGTCTCAAATCCCTCTGTTCTTTACTGTGGACACTAGGAAGTGATCAAGACAGGACACACAGGATCACCCAATCATGGATGCTTCTAGGCTTTCTGGATGTTGATATGTTCAGCTGGTCTTACTGGATAGCACCTCCTAGGATATATATTTTACCCAACTAGCAGTATACAGTTGTAATTTCCAAATGGATAGGATACTCAACAATTCCTGCCACGTGCATCTCTAGTGTTACTTGGAAGTGTCTCAGATCCCCCAAGGAATCGAATTGAAGATGAAGTAACTACCAAATGTGTGAAGGCTAGAGTGTAAATACTAGAGAACTGTTTAATTAGGAGCTAAACAACTCTGCTCTTTATCTGCATTTTCCAAATCCAGACAAGTAAGTTATGGAATAGCTCTGACTATGAACATAGAAAAGATGGCTTCTCTTCTAAGTGCTGGTGGGGCAAGGCTAATGTTGCTGGGACTCAGGACAGAAAAATTAGCTTCCCAAAAGTGTATAAACTTTTTATGAACATAAAGTGTCCTCCATTGTTTTGTGACATTTCTCTTCTTCTAACCTTACTTAAAGTAACATACAAATAGGAACTATTATTGTTATAATTGATAAAAAATAATATTTTGTGCTATCATAAGAGTATACAAGGGAAGCCTTTATGCAACTGAATCTTACTGGAGGTGAAGGATACACAATTTCAAACTTCCATTAAACAACCAGTTTACTGACTGCCGATCTTGTATCATGCACTGTCTGTGACTGGCACTGGAAACCTATTAACGAAAAGCAATATAGTTCAGACAGGAGAACATGATATACAAGAGAGATTATAGAATTAAATTCAATCATGCTATGAAAATACACTTATTCCAATAGCAATTTATAAAAATGGGGTGGTACTTTAAAATCAAAGAGTGCCTTCACCTGAGCAGACAACCTGTGAGCCAGTTTGGGGAAATTAATAAAAGCCAAGTAGAGAGGGACATGGAATCACAGTATTTAACTAACTTTATCTGTTTTGCTGGGAGCTTCACATGAGCCATAGGCAACTTGGAAGTCTTTAAAAGATTCACTTGAGTTGGCCTTTGGAATATAAAGTAATTTGGAAGCAGTAGACACCTAAAAGAGAAAAACAGGTCACTTCTAGGCTCTTATTTAGCTACCTTTTTTTTTATAAAACCCAGCCCACCATTTTAGAGCAGAATATTGTTTATTCTATGGATTATTAAAGTGACAGATGGTGACTTAGAATTTTAAGATCTAATAAATAAGTGTGAAATAACACTGCAGGCAGAATAAACATTACAAGTTAAAAGGCTAAGGAAAAGATAAGGATTTTATGAAAAATTAATGATGGAAAGAGCTTGAGAAGTACGAGGAGGGACATTCATTAATCTGGATCAAGTCAGAGCAGACTGCAAACTATGGCCTGGAAACGGCCATGCCCCAGGCTCATGAATTCTGGTCCTACTCTGGGAATGGATGTAACCAAGAACTGGGCATCCAGTAAGCAAGAAATTAGGTATGAGCCTAATCTGTGGGAAATAGGATAAGAAAAACATGCAGACCTACCTCATTAATCTACCAGGTGGAGCCTTCCTACTGAGCATACAGTGTGTCTGCCCTGAGATTCTCTGTATAGAACATTGAAGACCTCCTAATGCATATGTCACCAACAAAGATGTTATCAAAGAGAGAGAGAAAAAAAAAGAAAGAAAATTCATGCAAAAATCTATTGGGTTCAAAGAAATAAGACAATTCCTTGCATGAATGTCCTAGTTTTAAATAAGGGAAAGTCCACTCTAAATCTAAAATGTATCAAATCAAATGAAGAGAAACATGATCTGATGAAAGAGATGTGGGCAGAGATTTATCCCCAGGTCAGTCTCAGGATGTCCTGACAGCTCTGATGAGAGACGTTCCTCTCCTTAGCAATAACCTCTCCACATCTCATTTGCTGTCAGTGTTCTAAAGAGTCCCAAAGATAAGTGGACAGACCTCACTCCCAACCTTTGCAGGACAGAGTCAACCTCTGTTTACTTAAATTCACTCCTACATTTGTTTCAGAAACTTGTCTTATGAATCTACTCTTTTAATTAGTGGTTGTATTTTTTTTTTCAGGAAATTTTATGACAGATTTTCCACTGGCCAGGTTTTCTATTTTGGTCATCATCTGGCCTCTCATGTTTTTTAATGAAATGAAGATTCTCAGGTTCACTGCCAATATCTGTACATCTGTGGATTAACCACTCTGAATGTACTGTAGATTGTTTTATGCAATTAGCAGCTGCTATCTCCTTTGTGGAGAAATTCTCTGCAGTTCCACAAATCCATATGGTGATTGAAAAGTCCTTGAAGTTGAATTTTATTCATAAGAACACCATGTTTTGTTTAGATAAACATTTCATTCGTTTTCACTGTTCCTTTACCCTTGATCACTATCTGTTAAGTTCATGATAAGAAAACGGTCAACTGCTTATTTAGGTACAAGATGCCGAACCAAATCCTCACCAAAATGCCAGGCCCTGTGGTTCTAGACATAAAAAAATCATACATGAATATCTACTAGGATGCTAATACCCAAGATTTTGGTTGTATCAAATTCAAACCTTCCTTGAACAACCGAAGTTTACGGAACTCTAGCAAACCACATAACAGGATTTTTAAAAGCTTAAGGGTGTTGTTATCTTTTGAAATATAAAAGCATAAATTGGCACTGACTAATGAGCTAAAAATGACAAAAAAGAAATACAAACTCCAGAAATTCCCTGAAAACTGAAAGTGTCAAAAAACCAATTTTTTCCAGAATGTCTCATTTTCTCTACCTTCCTACTGATAAGAGAAACCAATTTTAAGGAAAAATATCCAAATTATTCAAAACCTTAGCAAGCAATCACAGGTGAATTAACCATTAGAAAGCTCATCCAAATCAGCTGGCATATTTGTGTTAGAAAATCTCCGCTCAAGAATAAAGAGTCTTAAGAAATGTCTTCTGATTGATAGTTCTACTCCAAATTAATAGAGAATTAATGCTCGATCAATTTTTGTTGCTAAATTCTGATGAATATATTTGAAATAAAACTCACTATCACACAAGAATGTATTAACAAAGTACACGGCAAAATTTCTGCTCTTTCAACAAACAGTAAATACTAACAGATTATATACTAGCTGATTATGGTAGTTCCTGTAAAAATGGGTTAGTTACTTCCAGCATGAGTTGTTACAAAGTAAGCTCAGCTCACTGTGTCTCACCCTGTGATCTCTTCCATACCCATCTTTCTTC
>NW_021604604.1:1470378-1522736 GCF_004785775.1 Grammomys surdaster
TAATCTTTTGAAAGTAGATAATTGGGGTAACAAGCCCCCTCTTAAATGCTTTCTTCTACAAGAGCTGCCATGACCATGATGTCTCCTCACAACAATAGAGCAGTGATAAGATATGCGGTGACTGAATGGTGAGAGAGGGCTTTGAACCAGATACTTGCCTGCATTATAGATTGCATAGACCGTACAATCATCGTTATCATATTAAGATCTGTTTTCCCAAATGATTTCAACTCAACCTTCTGCTTTTTAACTCTTCGTGAGAAATTTTTATAATATTGTAGCATATGCAGTAGATTATACACGTAATGCCAATAGTTAGTATCTGAAGAGGTACTTCTTTGCATTGAACTGCACCTAAGGATTTATCAAATCATATGAAAACACTAACAGTCTGAGAACAGTTTATATGGCCAGTGGTGTAGCTCAGGGAAAGAATGCTTGCCTCTCATGCACAAGGCTTAGTTCCAAATCTGCCTAAAGAAGAATCAAGGACAATCTCCTCTGCTTCAAAATAGTCTGATCCATAAAATTAATAATAATCTTCGTGTAATAGTTTGGATTTTGAGTGGCCTTCTAAGGCACATATGTGGTTGGTTTTGTCCCTAGGATGGCTCTGGGAAATGGTGAAACCTTTGGGAGGTAGAGCCCAGAAGAAGTCATTGTCTCACTAGGATCTATTCTTCCAAAAAACTAGGATGCTGACCTCTTCTCCATCTTCTTTTTGCTTCCCAATCATGACATGAATAGTTTGCTTGCTGTGTGCTTTACCCTCTCACCAGAGTCAAAAACTAGTGAGTCCACACAGCCATGACTTTTGGCTTTTAAATTAATTGTCACAGATGAAGGAAAGTGTACATAATATGCTACTTATTTACATAACAGACTAAACTCAAAGATACCCCCACACCAGAAGTGACCATTAGCAAATATGTAACCTCTGAGGCATACATGATCTTCAAAGATCCCCAACAGCCAATCTTAATAAGAAAAGAAAAAGGTCAGAAAGCTTCTTTTTGTACTGAGCAATGGCTAATGGCAGTCAATATGGTCCAACATACTCAGAATAAGCAACTAGGAGTACTCAGCCACAGAGTGGACAGCTATATCAACCCTGCTGCCCCACAAGGCTCAGACTATACTACAAAAAAGAGGAAAAATAATGTAAGAACCAGATGATAGAGAAGGTGATATGCAATGCTTTCCTTAGATCTGACATGGTTGATGCACACATAAACGCATAGCAGCTGTGGTTTCCTGCCTAAGACTTACACAAGATCAAGCCATTTAAATATTCCAGGATGGAGCAGAACGGGGCTTACAGAGGAACCACTCACATCTAAGGTGCCACTGGAGTTGATGGTGGATAAGGGAGGAAAACCTGCTTTTCTTTAGGTGTATAGACACTGGTATATCCATGCACTGATAGGTAGCACTCATTGTATTCAGTGTGTTAAAACATGTCTTTAAAAAATAATTCATTTTTGAAAAGTAAAAAAGGAAATAGGGCCTGAGAAATTATAATATGTAAAACCAATCCAGACACGCAGTAACGGACAAGCTAAAAGAAGGCTTCCCAAAAGTATATATTCCAGCAGTCATGAGGACTGGCCTTCCTTGTCGTGATGAAAGAACCTGAGAACTGAACTGATCAGAGACTCTCAAAGGCAGCTACTTGCATTGTAGGTCAATAGTGTTCCTATCCACAGAGAGCAGTGAAAGCTAACCTTCCACCATTTCTTTACCAAGAGGCCCAGGTGACTTCCATTCATTACAGTCCAAAGTGTATTGACAAAAATCCACGCAAAGGGAAACCAATGGCTATGACCAGTAGCAAGAAGAAACAACAATCATGTTGTGTTACCTCTCAGGTACCTATAGAAACTGTAGAGGGAAACAGAAGAGGAACTTGTCACTGACTACCTTAAAAAATAAAGGGTACGGTCACAAAGTTAGTCAGTTAGCACAATACTGTTAGAAACAAGCAGACCTGGACACATACCTGTGAATATTATTATTGATAAATGGTTCTTCTGAAAAGTGGGGAGGGGTGACAAATAAATCCATGGATTAAAAAGCAGATTTAAAACAATTAATCATATGAGAAATCATGTCCCAAATCGACTCCCAATGCTTATAAATGCTTTACAATCAAAGCCAGGCAATTGAACAGTATCCATTTGAAAAAAACATAAGCATGACCGTGTTCTAAGGCATGTTGCAAGGCCCAAGGGTGAGTCTCTGCAATTGCAACAATGTGACTTCCGTGGGAAGAAGTCCCGTTTTCTAAACCAGTCTTGGTTTTGTTTAACAGACTGAAGTCTTACATGCTTGCTTTTTTAAGACGTATTTTTGCTTTGAATTATTTGTATATATGTGTGTCTGTGTGAGGGTATGTGCAGGTGAGTGCAGTACCTATAGAGACCTGAAAGCCCTAAGTCCTCTCGAGCTGGAATTAGAGGGAGTTGTGAACAGCCTGACTCAAATGAGAATCTGAATTCTGGCCCTGTGCCAGAGCAGCACATTCTCTCAACTGAGCACATGCTCAGTGGAGCTACCTCTCCACCCTCTTGCGTGGTCTCTCTGAAAGTAGTGTGTAGCTATGGCTCACAAATCTAAGGAACTACTTAACTATCATAAATAACTCAACAAATTCAAGAAACCACACCAAGTAATAATTAGCTCCAATATTAATGTTCCTTGACCATCCATGTCTCTTCAAATAGATAGAAAATCCTCGTAACTAACATGAAATATATAAATTTCTTCATTAAGTTATTGACATATGAAAAGTACAATTGTGCTCTTAAAGACCTGTAACCATGTTAAGAAGATCGATTGCAGATTAAGTGTCTGCTGCAAACATGGAGATATGAACACATCTTTAACTCCAATATTACAGGAGTAGAGACAGGAAAATCCCAGGGTCTCTCTAACTAGTTAGGAAATCAGTAAATCCAGGTACAGTGAGAGATTTTTGTCTAAAAAAGGTAGAAAGCAGTAGAGAAAGCAAGCCATGTCAACTCCACAGGCACTCACCCAACAGACATGCTCACCCACATTCCTTAAGAATGCTTGAGAGTCCTAAAATTGTGTTCAAATTGTGCTATTTCTCAGCCTGGGACTCATCAGAACACAAAATATCTAGTTCTTTCTTTCTGGGAGGCAGGGTAGAAAAAAACTAAAAGACAAAAGAATTTAAAAGGTAGAGAAAAAGAAATCAAGACAATGAGTAAGGAAGGAAAGTGAAAGAAGAGAAAGGAAGTAAAATGGAAGGGTGGGAAATGAATAGGAAAAGCTAGAAATTAAAGATTTTTTTCCAATCACACATTTATGTAAACTACAAAAAAAGAAGAAGAATGTAACCTAATTTTTAATTTGGTCGTTTGATTGTGGAGGAGGATTTATGTGAATTTAGCTGAACAGTTTTTTTAAAGCTCACTATTTATATGTCAAAGAACAAAGTGTCATTTTTAAAATTAATCATGTGTTGGTTCATTCTTTCACATCTACATCAGTGACAGAAACACTCAACAATAGAGAACTGAGAATAATCACTACTCGATTTGTAAAGCCACCCACTCTAAATCCTTTATAGTCTTCTTTAAAAATGCATATCACACTCACAAAAAACAACAGAAACTAAAGCACATAACTAAGTCATTATGGTATATGCAAATTTTTTATTTGATGCTAAAAATAATAGCAGTTGGTTCAAGCAGGTGTGACAATAGATGCTCACTGAAAAGAATTACAGTCATTAATTTTAATTAAACTATTCATCTTTAATTAGAACTGCTTTCAATAACTTAAATGAACTAAAACATAAAGCAAAATAAAGTAAGATCTAGAAACAATATTCAGATACTAGGAAGAATTTTTAAGTTGTAAGGAACCAGTCTCCAGCTAGACTTTTCCACTCTTGAATGAGGATGAAAGTAATTCTCTAAATGAAATCTGTCTAGATCTTCTTTATGAGTGTGAGAGAATGATGAAACCAGTGGGAAGAAAGGATGTTTGATTATGGGAATCTGGTATTACATGAATTTTAATTTGTATCTATGAGTATATGTGTACATGCATGTGGGCACCCATGAAGGCCAGAAATTGGAGTCAGATCCCTGGAGCTGGAGTTACATGTGGTTGTGAACTTCCCTATATTGGTGCTGGGAACCAAACTTCAGTCTCCTTAAAGAGTAGCAAGAGCTCCTTGTCTCTGTTCCATTTCTCCAGTTCTGATATTATCCATGAATTTAAAGCATGAGATGACTCTTACTCATGAGAAATATGAACAAGAAATGTGATCAAGGTTTTGTATTACCCACAACTGACCAAAATTCTTAACTAAAGCAAACTGTAATTGATTCCTAAGTTTCTGTTCCCTCAGCTACAGCACAAGAGTGAGGGTAGATTTTCTAGCCCTGTACATCCAGGACACAATTCTATGCATCTCTATGTATGCCCATGCATATTCAGGTGACAAATAAAACAAAAGATTATAATAAATGTAGTTACTATAAATAATAACAATTAAATAAATATTTAATAACATAAGATAGTGCCACACCAGAGCAGGAAAAGATTCTGTGAAATCTATGAAAGACATCAGCCTAGAACTCAAAGACTAAGCTGAAATCCATCAGGTAGTTAAAGTGGGGGCCAGTGTGTTATTCTAAAGAAAGCTCAAGAACAAATACATGCACATAATAAATAAATGAAATCACATGGGATAAATGTGGGAAGCAAACAGCTGGGTATTACAGAATGGAATTAATCAATACAAATATTTGTTACACATCTTAATTATATATATTGTCATGACACTTGAAATACACTAATGTGTATGGAAAACACTAATGTAGTTTAGGACCTCATGAAACTTCAAATCCAGCACAGAAAACCAATACATATCAGCAATAACATATAGAGGGAATTGACAAGCTTCCTCTGCACTACAAAAAAAGAACTAACACGTACAAAAAACATTCTGTGTAAAGCATAGATCACAGGACTATCACACAGAAATGTTAGACTTAGAGAGATTAAGGAATACAAGCAGTCTGAACATAGGTCAGCACTTTAAGCTGTATTGAGCAATACTGCCTCAAGAAAGTCAATGATATATAATTGTTATGAAAGTTTCCTATAATAGGCGGGGACCTCGTGATGAAGATGGAGAAGAATAAAAGTAAATGCAGAAAGGACGACCAGAGCACAAGCAGGCTGAGAGAGAGCACAGAAGTTTAGGTGCTCTGCTCAAACGAAAAGAAAACGTAGGGGCAGGGAATGGCCATGTAAATGATAGAGAAGTTCCTTTCTTGACTGTGGTAACTGCTACATGAAGGAGAACTTTAAGAAAGGCAAATGGCACTTGTTCTCTCTTATCTGAGGTCCTAGTTCCAAGTGTTCAGATGTGAATACATATCCTGTAGTAACTGAAGAAAGCAGTGAGTGAAAAGAGACCATTGCGGGATGGAGGAGCAATAGAGAAGAGAAGAGCAAGGTATGATGGGAGAAAGAAAAATTGGGAAGCTCTGATTAGGGAGAGTGAAGGGAAATAAATGCATAAGGGTGGGGGTGACATAAAAGTAAGACTCTGGAAAATCTCAAGGAGCCATACTATTAACTATCTATCTAAAATGACTTATAATACACATTAGGTTAAGGTAGAAATACTCCAATCTTACCTGTCAATGTTCCCTCCAAAAGCCAGCAACCATCTAACAAAAATCCCAACACAAGGCATGTAAAGCCCTCTTTTGAATTGTTGGACAGAGTTGTCCAAGAGACTCTCAAAACATCACAAACTATTTCTATCACCCTTGGCTGCCCCGAGAGGTGGAAGTCTCTATTGCTGAAGATACCATAAACTCCAGACACAGGGCCCAGAGGCCCCTGAACTGGAGTCTACCTACATAACTACTCCCTAAGGACTAGCTTTCATAGTACCAAAGACAACATGTAAACTTCCAAATGAGGGAAGCAACCAATAGTCCTATACAACCACATCAATGACAAGCATCACAAATAAGGGTGTAGTAGAGGCACGCATACCTTAGTGGTAACCAACAGCTCTCTGATTGGACTTAAGGCTATTCAACAAGAGGAAAATTGTGTCTGGCACTAGAAACCCAGCCAACTACTCAGGGCTAGTGAAGTCATGGTATCCTGGAGGAGAACCTACAACCACCACTTTACTAAACCACCATAATTCCTAACTACATTCTAAATATTTGTTTTTATGTCAACAAATACATGTAGTTATATCTCTCATCAACAGAACTTCTCTTACAGAAACCCACAACCAATCAAATACAGAGCTGAGGATACCAGTCCCAAAACAACTCCTTTACCTAAGGCTCAGAGATCGTTGCAGAAAAGGGGGTGGGAAGATTGTAATGTAGAGGTAGAATTTGCTACGAGATCGTGTATTCTAGTTATGTCAGAAGATACACCCACAAAGTCCCACTAACATGACTGAGCTAAAGAAGTACAACAATAGACAAGCTAATGGAGGGGAGAGAGCAAGAGGCCTCAACCCACAGAGTAGCTCACCAACTAAGGAATGCTGAGAGCAGGAAAATTAGTCTTCCCCAGAGAACACACCAATTGGTTGTCCAACATCAAATGGTCAGCCCTAAAAACATACATAGAGTAACATTATACAGACTGAGCAGGTTATATTCATGTACTTAAGAATATATAGATATAGATATGATGATGGAGATACAGATACCAATATAGATACAGATATAGATGATATAGAGATAGATGTGTGTGTGTGTGTGTGTGTGTGTGTGTGTGTTAACACATTTAATGAAAAAAGAGACCATGAATTGGAAAGAAACAAGTTCTCTTTCCCATATGGGAAGACTTCGAAGCAGGAAAGGGAAGGGGAAATGATGTGATTATATTATTATAATCTCAAACAATAAAAGAAATATTTTTTGAAAAGCAGATTATATCAGTCTAAATAAACATAATACATGTAAACAAGGTTGATAAAATCCCTTAGTCAAGAAAGAAAATAGATTTGTGAGTTATCAGAGGTAAAGTCATTATATTATCACATGACTGGATGTGGTAGGAAAGGGGAAAGGCTACCACAGTCACCAGAGGTCACACTACAAACCCTTTCATAACTCAAAATCTAACCAGCTCTGAACAAGGGGGAAATGGAGTATTTCATTGCCATGTGCCTTGTTCCCTAGCCTACCCTTAGCTCCAACACGTACTTCAATATGGTAAGAGCACAGATGCCTATTTTAATTTGCTATATGCTGCTGTATATAAACACCATGACCAAAAGGAGCTTGAGCATGTAGGAGAAGGCTTATTTCATCTTACAAGATATTCCACCATCCAGGGAAACCAAAGCCAGAACTCAAGGCCGGAACCTTGAGGCAAAAAGTGCGGTAGAAGCCATGGAGAAGTGGTGCTTACTGACTTTCTCCCATGGTTTTCTCAGTCTGCTTTCTTATACAACCCAAAACCACCATCCTGGGGTGGCAGCACTCAATGGGCTGGACCCTCCCAGAAAACACCCAGAAATTTCAGAAGAAATCCCTCCTAGACATCAAGAAAATACCCCCACAGAATTGCCTTCAGACCAATCTTACGGAGACATTTCATTAATTGAAGTTCCCATACTTCCGATATGACATATTCTATATCAAATTGACAAGAAGTTAATCAGCACAAATACTGGTCATCTTAAACAGTAACACTGAGAAATTTCCAAAATATGTATTAATTCATTCAAAAGCAGTAGATTTATAGCATGTTAAATAATGTAATTATAAAAAACATATTTTCAAAAATATCTAGAATATTTTTATTTTACATTCCTGAAATTACCTTTGCTTTCTGCCTCACTCCAAAACAACTCTGTTCAATCTGCCTCTACAATACAGCTTTCTGAAGCTCTGTGAACCCTGGAGACAGTTCAAATGTGAAGCAATGGCTTTGAATTGTCATGAAAATATTTTTAACTTCACAGATTCCCTTGACTGGTCTATGGTCTAAGGTTGTTCAGGTGTCCTATGAGTGTGGGTCTATGTTAGGTCTCTTCAACAGAACTAGAACATTTAGAGAGCCAAGACTGTGACACAATCATTACAAACACAAATACAAAACTGACTCCAGAATTTCCCATAATTATGGAACTGTACACACTAGCAGAGAAAAGGCTGCTTTCTTATGCATAAAGCAGAGATTGTACTGACAAATCTGAAATAATTACATCATAGAGAATGGGTCATGGCTTCAGTTCATTACAATAATTACAATAAGATAAGAACATGTGACTGAGGACAGTTCTCTTTCCTAGAGAAATCAGAAATAAAATGGATAGCCACATGTTTGCAAGAATGTGAAGAGATGCTCCCTCTAGGAGCCAAAGCCTTTTCAAAGTCTCACTCAGAGTTAGGAGTCTCAGAACACTTACTGAAGTAGACTGTGCATTCAATCTGTCTGTCTTCACAGACTTTCCCACCATGTGTGAAATAGTTGTACATTTTCTCTACTAACAGTTCTCTGGTTTTTTTTCTCTCCTAATTTTTCTATTTTCAAAGGCCTTCAAGTCCAGTTTCATCAATTAAGTTTCCTGACGTACCCATCTCTACATACACCCACATATGAGTCTACATTGTGAAATACAAAAATACGTATATAATGATGTGTGATACAGTTCGTTGTAATCTTGTACATTTTGTACAACAGCAACCCAAACTGTGAGTGTGCTAACCAAATGTGAGAAAGTGCAATGACTTCAAATGACAAAAAAAGTTAAAATAAATTTTAAAAAATATGTACATTGCTTTGAGGGCAAAAGCACTGTGGCATCATGTCAACACTCCATGGACCACTAACAGCCTCAACTATCTTCTCATTCTCTCTCTCGCAATGTATAAGCTGTGGGGAGGTAAAGACAGTGATAATCCTAAAGATGACCACAGTACTGAGATGAAGAGGATGATGACTTGTTCTTAGGGAAAGGAGGGAGGTCAAGGAATGGAGTTTAACTCTTGTGTAACACAGTTGGCTAAAGCTTTCTGAATCCGCCAAAGACTGTAACTAAGCAACATGGTTTTTCCCTGTGCTCCAAAGGGGACTGCCGAATATCAGTAGCCCGGCTCCTCACTGAGAGCTTTGACAGGTTCCCACCGTGTTTTATGTAACTGTAGGGAAGGGAGTGCCAGATCAGATCTGATTTGCTGTCATAATGGGATTTTTTTCCCACATGAGCTAATGATGCAGAGTTATATTTAACCCCCAGAAGTCACCCTCAGGCACTCTGATTGCTTCTCATATCTCGATTTAGACAACTAGCAATTTTTCTGCTACAGAATATGACAAAGCAAGGGTGTAATAGGTAGGTTTACCCCTCCTAATTGGCTCCACTATAAATTGAGTTGCACATTCCGAATCTGTTCCCTAACTTTAAATTTCCTCCTCTGCTTCCTCATCAAATTGAAAAGATTAAGGGAGTCTGGAACTCTGAGTCCATGTCCATTGGTGTGTGTGATTTAATACTCTCACCCAGCCTACACTTGCCTGTCAGCACCAACCGTAGATCTTCATCCATTAAACTCAACCTCGTCAGGATTTCTAAGCCTCAGAGATGCCTAGCAGCATTTTAGGATTTTATTTTCAACAGTGGAGTCCAACACTTTCTTATATATTTTCATATACACCGTGGCTTCCCTGCTCACAATGAGCCAAGCATATATTCACTTACATTGTATTACTGCGTCTTAATTTGTATTCTAAATCTCTGCCCAGAATGAGTCCCTCCCCTTAATACCAGTCTCTCAGGTGATGCCCAGACAATTATACAAAGCTTTGACCAACCCTTTGGGTCCTGTTTCAAACTGGACATTTGCACAATTTAAAGTGGTAATCATGCATTAAAAACCAAAAGTAGCACATCCAGAAAGGAACTCGGCTTTTTTTTAGCAGCTCATAATTGATAATAAGAAACGAAGAGTACTTTATCCTTAATAAGATGTTTTTAATCAGCCTCACAACTACCAGCACGTCTCAGAGAGCATTACATGAGAGGAGGAAGAAAAGATACAAGAGCTGAAGGGTGAGAAGCAGTGCTGTCTTCTAGAGGCCACATGGCTGTTGCACTAGTAGTTATGATTCCGTGTACAAGGTCAAGCCAATCAGGCTTCCAGCAAACACAGGGAAGGTGCTTTCCAGGCTGCATCTCTTACTGGGGAGCTTTTGACAATCAATAGTCACTGAGGGAGGAGAAATCATTCGTCTTTCCTATTACCCTGGTGTTGCCACTGGCAAGATTATCATGCTCTGGTGGATGGTCCCACATCTGTGCACATATGGGTGGCTCTAATTGTACTCCGTAGGTTATCAGAAAGGATGAGAGGGAAGATGAAGAAAAGGAGGAAGGAATGTATCTTAAATTTTTTAAAACGTTATTCTTATGATGGTTCTTAAACTCTTTAATCTTCCTTGTAACCCACCACCCACCAGAGGTAGTGGGAAAGAAAGCATATGGATGAAGTGGACCTGTTGTTTAAAAAGGTTCTTTGGAGTCCCTGTATTCAGTCCAATGGTTGGCTGCAAGCATCCACATCTGTATCGGTAAGGCTCTGGCGGAGCATCTCAGGAGACATCCATATCAGTTTCCCAATGGAGGAGTTAGGGGAAGGACTGAAGGAGATGAAAGGGTTTGCAACCCCATAGGAAGAATAACAATATCAACTAACCAGATCCCCCAGAGTTCCCAGGGACTAAACCACCAACTAAAGTATACACATGGAGGGACCCATGGCTCCAGTTGTATATGTAGCAGAGGATGACCTTATCTGGCATCAATGGGAGGGGAGATCTTTGATCCTATGAAGGCTTGATGCTCCAGGGTAGAGGAATGCTAGGGTAGTGAGGCGGAAGTGGGTGGATGGGTACAGGAGCACCTTCATAGAAGCAGAGGGTAGGGGGTGGGATAGGGGCGTTTCTGAGATGAAACCGGGAAGGGAGATAACATTTGAAATGTAAATACATAAAATAACCAATTAAAAAATTAAAAAAAAAAAAAACTTCTTTGGAGCAACTCCTGTCTGTGTTGCCTGGAAATTGGCAATTTAGTTCACAGGTTAGCAGCAGCAACTTGATCCACTCACAAACACTTCATGGATACATCAGCAGTCCAGTCAGCAGGAGGTACCAACAGGAACAACAGAAGAAATTCTGCTGTGCCTTTCTCAGGGAAGCGGAGATCAGCGAAAGCTTGAGACCCACAGGTATTGCACAGCTAGCTCTATAAGTAAGCCTAGCTCAACTTCCTGTCCATTGAGTCCTATTTATATCATGCAAATATCATGTGTTCTTCATGTGCCTTGCCTCAGCACATGTCTTGCCTCACCAACTGCATCCAATCAGCCCGAGTCCTCGAAATCCTGACAAATGCTCAACTACACAATGTAAGGCAGACCAATACATGTGTGTTGTTAGCAAAGAATCCTTCGTCACATGTCCGTTCACGTTCTTGCTTTAGCAGAACATCCTCTCTCCTGTGTCTGCTTCAGCCAATCGTTCCTTGACAAATCTGCCTTTGCCTTTCATACCTGTGTCCACTTTATTGAAACATTCCTTCACATGTCTGCTCCAGGAAAACACTATCCAACCATCTTTCCAAAGAACCCTTACGTTTCCACTTCAAGGGAGAAGTAGGAAGACAAGAAAGAAGATGAAGAACAAGAGGAGGACAATGACATGACTTCAGTAGAAACAAAGGGGAGAGTTGGGAGGGGAGAAATGGAAAGTAGATAGGGTCATATTTCACTGTATAGATATGTGAAATTCTCAAAAAAATTAAAAATCTTTAGGGAAAAAATAAAACTCTTGCAGCCATCACTTACATGCCTCCAAGATAGGGTCACTTACTGGTCCAAGGAACAACAGTGATGTCATCTCATGGCCCCTACTGGTCAGAGTCTTTCCAAGTAGTCTCTACCCCCTTCCTGGAGCTCAGCTTCCTGAACCATTGCACCAGACATTTTTACCTTTGTCAAGCTCTTGGTTTCCTCATGTGCCAAAATAAAAATAAGTCTAGTAGCTATCACTCAGGCAGACTACATATTACATGACTCTGATTTTATTATTGTTAAATATTTTCTTTCATGGAAATTCAGAAACAAACTATATATCACCGGGATGTACTGCCTTGGGGATCTCATAGACTTTGTGCTTGAGCAAAGAAAACTACTAACGCAGTAGCCTAGATCCCTAGAGAAAAAAATGGTGGCATACATCTGCAATCCCAGCACTTGGAAGCTGATTCAGAAGGATAACAAGTTCAAGACTAGCCTGGGGAACATGAATAGGAGGCTAGAGATGGTAGAGCCCGTAGCTACATGATAGGGCCTGGGATAGACCCCCAGCATTGGTGTATGTGTACCTTCATATGTACCACTCATGAATAACATTCTGTGAAGTTCTTATTTCTGTAACATTGTAGACATTCCAGAAATAAAAAGCAACTAATAATAAATCTTAAAGTAATTGTTAGTAATAAGTTTATTTAAGTTTTCTTTTAAAATAGTTCTTGGGTTTACAGATAATTTTATCATTTGCTAAAGATGACAGCAACTTCCATGTTAATGAGATGGGTGCGCTTATTTGCTTTTACATAAAGAATTAAATATTACTGGATTTTTGATACCGCATCTTCATAGTTATTCAAAATTGATAAATATTTTTATTTCATAACTACCAATGCTGAGAACATCTCTGAATAAATATGTAGTGCAAAATGGCAGAAGTATGTTTAGGGCCATAAAATTAAGAAGGTTCTGTCCTAATCCCAAGCAAAAATTCATTTCATTCTTTTTATGAAATTCTAATCAGCAACTCAACAATTTTTAAAAACAAACGTTCTAACACAGTATAACTCAGAGATAAACATATATGATAGTGAAAAATAGTAAAAGTATATGTCTTTCATAATTATACATTAAGTTTCTATAACAGCATAAACTCTGAGGCTGGAAAAGGGGCTCAGTGGTTCAGAGCACTTGTTGTTCTTGGAGAGAATATGGGTATTCTGACCTGTGTGTGCTCAGAAGCAAGGCTGCGGGGCAGCCATGAATGCAACAGAGAACCTTGCCTGAAACATCTGGGATTCATGCCATGTTGGATTTCAATTAATTTTGGGTCTTTAAATGTTCAGAAACTTACTGTTACCATTTTTTTTCACATATAAGAAAATAGCCTACAGTAAGACAGTGGGCGTTGGCTTATACAAATCACCCTACCTATTTCCAAAGTTACAGGTTTCATGACTCAGGATAAAAGGGGGTTGGCAGGCTGGCATCTTACCAAGGCCCTGTCACCTACTAAATACATTTCAGAATGACTTCCTCATACCATGACTGATCTCAATAACCTCAGAATCCTCTTGAGTTGTTAAATCATCCTGGAGAGCCTGTTTCTGTTACCACTGTGTGTCAATGAGTAAAGATTAAAATTCATTTCAAGTAGCAATATGGTATTATATTTTAACACTTCATAATTTATTTAGCCAATTCTGAATTGTACATTTGTTTCCAAATTTTCAGTGTACCCTACTGTAATTAATTCTGTGGCACACAGATGTGTATAACAGTTTCAGATTATCTTTGGCAAACACAAGAAACAGAAAAAACAGTTTTAACCAAGAAGTGTGTACCACCTTACCAGAAAGTTCAATCACAGCTGCATTTCTACCAACTCTGAATGGAAGTATAACTCACCACACAGTACAATGATTTGGTTCTTTGGTGTGTTGAGGTAAGGTCTTGCTATGTCCCAGATTATTAATTATTAAATTACCAGTGAAATTAATTATTAAATTACAGTGAAACTGTGTTCAGCAAACCTCAAACAGAAAAGGCTAGTATAGCTAATTAAATCTGGGGAAAAGGAGGTTTGCATGAGACAGCATCAGAAGCAGTACTCTGCCGTTTAGCTAGAACATAATTCACAACTTGCAATGATACATAAGAAAAGGTATGTATTGTTCTTATGAGGGAAATGTCTAGATAACCACAAAGCGTCAGTGTCTTTTAGCTTCCTGCAAAAGATTCCTATTCTCCAGGACCACAAGATGGCAAAGGGCACTGTGTACCCTTGTTTCAGTTGCTGGGAGCATGAAATTGAGAACCAAGTTTTACCTCATCTAATTTGTATGAATCAAAACTTAGTTTAGGAACTCTCAAGAGCGTAACAAAACCTCTAGAAAAAAATCAGCATCTACTGATTTTAGCAGAAAAAAAAGAAATCCAAACAGGTTAATGATTCACAACTTTGAAAACAAATTAGAGAAATCCACCCAGCTGGGCTTGGACTTCATCAGCTCCTCCATAAAGCAAGACTGTCTTGCTGATCCACAAGATATTTAATCTAATGGAAAGAGAACTTAATAGTGGCTGAAAATAATCTCCAAATAGCTGAGAAAGGGGTTTCCATTTTTTTAATTTGGAGGTTCCTGTGGAAGAGAGCAAAAGCAATGTGTGCAGATGAAGGGAAGCCATCAACCCAGAGCTGTCTTCAGATTTCTGCTCAGCACCTGACACCCTCTGATGTACCTCAGAGGACCTGATCACTGTTCTTCCTTCTGATAAGGAGGCTTTACTTCCCTTTAAATAGACACTTTGTGCTGACCAGAAATGAAAAGCCGTGGCACAATGCGAGCAGTGTTTAGACCTCTGGATGATGGCCCATTCACCGCTTTCCATTTGCTAGAAGATTTTTTCCATTTCTATCGTGAAATGATGGCATGTAAAAAACAGAGCGCGAGGGTCTCTCTTTTCTCCCAGATGAGGTCTTGCCCTAAACTCACGATCCTCTTGCCTTGACACTCCCGCTGTCCAGGGTCACAGCACAAGCTGTCCCGCTTGGCTCTGGACTCACTCCGTTTCCACTGAGTTAATACAGTAGTTCGCCGATATCCAGTTCAAGCTTATCCTTAATGTCTCTCAGTGAATCTGAAGGCGGGGTTACTGATTCAACTGTTCATAAAAACTCAGAGATTTGAAAGCCTTTCAAAACCTGTGTCCCCTATGCACTATGTACTAGACTATCTTCTAGAATTAGCTGGCCCCCTCTGTGTCCAGTACGGTAGCCACTTGATTACAAGCAGCTATAAAGTGCTTAAATCAGGTTATGGAAGCCATTTACCTGAAATTTTCACTTTACTTAATTTTAGTTATTATAAATTAAAACTAGGAGCTACATATGGCTAGTGCCTCTCTCAATGGACAGCACAATTCTAGAACAATATTTCTAAAAATTCCAATGAAAATAATTGTCATGTACACGGGAAATAATAAACAGCTGCTTCCAAATTTTTCACTAAATCAGAAACTAAGCTGAAGATCTCTGAGAGCTGGAAGCCCCACTATGCTCAAAGGAATAATTTCAAAAGAAGGGTCAAGTAATGCTGTCTTTAATTCTTTGCTTACATTCCTCTTCTCATACACTTCATGCATATACTCATAAAAAACATCCATTCTTACACTTTTAAAGCATATTTTCTAACTAGAATGATGTGAAGTTACAGACAGACTCGTATACAAGGCATTCCATTGACACTGAGGATGCTATCTGAGAGGGAGAGAGAGAAAGAAAGAGAGAGAGAGAGAGTGTATGTGTATGTGTGTATGTGTGTGTGTGTTACAAATATGAATATATACAATCTCCTCAGCCCCCAAAGTTACATTTTTAATATTTGATTTTATTTTTTAAATTGTGCACATACGTGCATGTCTGTTTGAGAGTGTAAGCACATATGAATGCAGAGGAGGGCACCAAATCCCCTGTAGGTGGCCTAACAAACAGCCGTAAGCCCCTCAATATGGGTGCTAGGAACCAAACTCAGTGCTCTCTAATAGCAGTACGCTAGAATTCTAACTGCTGAGACATCTGTCCATCTCCCAAAGTGACATTTTAACAATTCTGAAAAAGTATCTCAAAGTGAGAATACTGAAATGTCTATTTCAAAATGTTTCCAGTGTTATGTGAATTTTGTTGCCAAAATCTACAAATGTTCAGAGCCCTGCAATGTAAACTTGAAGATAAAAGTTCCCAATCAATCCCACAAGAAAAGAATAAGCTGATTTAAATTGTATATATAACATATATATGACATATAACATATATCTGATATATAATATAAATATATATATATACAATATATTATATATTTACATATAAAGGATTATATAATTATATAATCCTTTAAAATACTAAAATGCCCAGGTGTCAGATTAGCTTATAGTGACTAACACTAAGTAAGACAAAAATTTCTGGCTGTATTTTTGCATAATCCTTTGAAAAACTCATGAATAAAATTAAAAAATAGGCAACATGATTTAGCAAAAAGAGTCAACAACTGCTTCCATCCCTTTGGATTAATATATCCTTGCAAAGTGTATTCATTACTGTGACAGATGTTAAAACAGGTATAAAACCAGCTGACCCTAGAGAGCTTTGGATCATCGCATTCCCAAGGAATAAACTATTTTCATAATGTTGACAAAGAATTGGTTGTAACATTCTCAATCAAAAACTTTACAAAAAAACTTCAAAAAATTTACAAAGGTGCAAGTTAATTGCAATACTGTCATCAAAGATATTATTACTTACTTTTACAAATTAATAATTTCATCAAAGTATTCCATCTTTATGCCAACATGATTATGTTTTCTGGTTTAAGAAAAGATATATAAATATTATTAAAAAATTGTATACTCTGTATATTAAAAATTTAGGAGCCACCTAACGTTCATTCATGCTCTATAACGAAGCAGCTTAAAGCAATGGTCTTAGTGTTTTCATTTTCAGTTTTTCATTATTACTATAGTGGAAATACATAAAAGTAGACTTTGAAAATGAAAATGAATTCATTTTGTATTTCTAATCAACTGTACGACAGAATTTTTGTGTGTTCAAAACACCAGTAGGAAAATCAGCTTAGAATTAAAATGATACTGAAAACATGGTCCAATCTATTCTGCAGGGATCAGATCAGTTAAGAATAACCATCAGGCACTCCATCCTCAGAGGTGGTCTCAGATCCTGTTTACTATGATCCTGGAGTGAGGCTAGCTTCCAGACCTGGCTATCTGAACTCAGCAGTGTTTCTGGGCCCTCTGTAATTGTCCTGCGTCATTCTGCCATTTCCAAACTCAACCCTGCTCTACTGCTATCTTACTCCACGAGATGAAAAGTCAACACTCCCTGAAAATTACAAAGTTTGTCCTGCTTAAGACTTGAACATGTGTAAGTCCCTTTCCTGTTAACAAGAGGAGAATAATAACCATCAGCAAAATATAGAACCTACTCCAAGCTGTGACTGGTGTCTTGGTTTCTAATGATACATTCATAAAGACAAAACCTGCATCATAAAAATGTGACTCCTATTAAGTGTTTTCCAGTAAATGCCAGATTATACAGTGACCCTGGTGTTAGATCACAAGATCAGGACAGAGAGCACCAAAGCAGATGAAAAATGCTCCAAGCAGGAGATTTATTTTTCCCCAAAAAAGTGGATTCTTCAGGAAATGCTAGGTTCTAATCTCCAATTCACATCAGCAGAGAAGGAGCTGAAAGAGCTTCCTGTTACCTAGACATCAGGTGTGATATGCAGCTTCATGAAGAGACCAACACCACCTGGAGAAGCTCATGACTAATAGCCCTGGTGTAAGATATACCACCCCACCAAGAACACCCTGAGGCTGAGCCAGAACCAAAACCCCTTACTTTCTTTTATCTTAGTTACCTTATTCATTCTTCTCTCCTACATTTTATCCCCCTGGCATTTTCCCTCTCTCCTCTCTTCCCAACTCCATCCCCCATGTCCTCCTTCTCCCCCTCCTGCCCCATCTACCTCTCCTCCATTTCCCTTCAGTAAAGGGCAGGCCTCCCATGGGTATCAACCAAACATAGCATATCAAGTGCAATAAGACTAGGCACTTCCTCTCCTATTTAGGCTGAACAAGTCAACTCAGTAGGAGGAGGATCCAAAAGTGGGCTAAGAGTCAGAGACAGCTCCCGCTCCCACTGTAAGGAGTCCCACAAGAAGGCCAAGCTACACAACCGTAATATATATAGAGAGAGGCCTAGGTCTATCCCATGCAAGCTCCCTGGTTGTTGGTTCTGTCTCTGTGAGTCCCTATAAGCCCTGGTAGTTGATTCTGTCAGTTATTCTTCGATATTTATTGTAATGCCTCCTGCCCTTCCACAAGATTCTCTAAGCTCTGCCTAATGTGTGGCTGTGGGTCTCTGCATCTGTTTCCATCAGTTGCTGGATGAAGCCTCCCAGGAATCATTTCATTGACCTTTTTTTCTGTTGTGTTTGGTTCTATCCTAGGTCTCTGGGTTATCCAGCCTCTGAGTCCTGGCCCTCAAGGCAGTGTCAGGGGTGGGCTCCTTCTCATGGCATGGGCCTCAAGCTGGACCAGTCATTAGCAAAATCCCTTACTTTCAACTTGAGTACCTGGAAAGCCACAGAACTGGAAGAGAGCCAGGTTCTAAGACAAAATATACATTGTCTTTTTTTTCCAAAAAATAAAAAAATAAAAAATAAAATAAACCACTTTATTTTATGAGTTTGAGTGTTTTGTCTGTATGTGTGGGTGTACCAGATGTGTGTCTGGAACTGTCAACAAGCAGAATAGGGCCATGGAACTTGTTACAGGAGATCTCTGTGTGTGCTGGAAACTGAACCCAGGGCTCTGCTTAGCAGCCAGTGTTCTAACCACTGAGTCCTCTAGCCAGCCTCTCATTTCAGCCTCTTGGTATTACATTTGGGCACTGAGTTTCTTGCTATCGCATTTTCAAATGAGTCATTGAATTGCCAATGGTCCTAAAGAATATGCTTTTCAAAAAGTTTCATGATGAATTGCATAAATATAATGCTCCCACATATAATCTTAAAAGCCACATATTTCAACCTAATCTTTGTTCATCAGGATCTAAAACACAGTTGTTTCTTGAAATAACTTACTTGAAAGCGCTAAAAATACACAAGACTCAGAAAATTAATATTGCTGAGGCAATGAAAACAAATCAGTCTTCTAAATGCAGTTCTTGGTAATGCAACCATCAGTTAAAAGAATGAATGCTATAAAGAACGGAATATGACACAAAGATTACTATGAGCTAAAAGAGTTTATTTTCCTGTTTCTCGATAGACTGTTGAATTCAGTGCCTCCACCAAAACAAGACGGCATAGAAATGGTCATTCTTAGACCAGTAACCACAGTGGGACAGCCAGCAGGTAAACTATAACCCGTGCTAGCCGAAGACTATGCAAAGTGCCCACATGTAATTGCTATGGAGCTAATAACCAAGGACGATCACCAATCATCAATTGAAGTTTATATGTTTGAAATTGCCAGAATCATCCAAAAGGAAGTAAAGCCCCCCCCAAAAAAAAATACCCAAAACCATAGGAGGAACAAATATAGAAAGAGGATTTTACCTTTTGTGAATTAAGAAAGCAAAAAAAGTTCACACACCTTGTGCAGTCCCAGTCAGGTGGGGGGGGTAAGGTAAAACGTTGAGCTCCAGAGGGTTGGCTACATGAAGGTGTATAGGTGTGGAAGAGATTTGGGAGCATGTGTGAACCAAAGAGGAACCAAAGAGGCAAAGTGGTGTCACAGGAACATGATGGAGGTGCCATAGATAGAGGGACATTGGAAATTACAGAGGTATTGGGATACTCAGGGAGGAAGATTTAAGGGATACTGTGAAAAAAAGCATGTGAGTGGATAAAGGTATATGTGTCAGATAAGGGAGTGGGAGACTTTGGAAGATTATTAGGAGTGTGGTGATCTTGGGAGTATCTGAGTGATGTATAATAGCATAGTATTGTTGGGTGTGCACATGGTGCACATCCAAGGAGAATATATCCATATATGTACACGAATATACCTGTGCACCAGCAATTACAATGACACAAAGAAGTACTTAATGGCAAACATCCTGCAGGCTTAAATGCCCTAGCTTTGAAACCATATATGTGCACTGTTCACAACTGTCATTCACAACTGGAAAAAGTTCAAATTGAAGGTGTTGGTTGTGACTATGTAGAAACACCCTCCTACTGAAAACAAACCAAGCCAACGTTCCTTACAAATTTATGGAGTCAACGTTGGGACATCCCAAGTGTTTAAGATCAGAAAACTGGAACTGTGTTCCTTTTCGCAGCATCTTTGGATCTTAGAGACAGATTAGTGAGAACATATTTAGTGCTGTCATCATATTTCTTCTCTGAAACTGCTTAAGGCAAGTGTCAAGGGTCATTGCTATTGTTGTTTTCTGGACAAAAAAAAAAAAATGGCCTTTACAGAAGACTGATCTCTGTTTCTTACCAACCAGAATCCCACCCAACCAAGCAAGGATGGAGGTGGAAAGAGGAAAGCACACACAACTGTATCCAGTCCCTCTCCAGGCCCCTGCATATAATTTTCTCCTTGTTTTCCAAATTGCCCTGCCATACCTGCTCTAGAGCCTTTTAGCAGATGGCAATGTGTCTGAATGGATCCCACAAATGTGACAATAAGCATCACCGCACATTAAAAGATGCTTAATCTGTTTGTTCCCGCTGGGACTGTTCTCTCATTCCATGACTGTTTTACATTTCGAGCTCATTTTGGAGAATAAAATCAGCCTTTAATTAAAGTCACATTTCAGCCATAACCTTACTTGTAGCTTCATCTTAAGAGTCCCTGAAACAGTTCCTTGGCAAAAAATTGTGTTTCCCCACCTCCACCTCCCTTCAGTTCATTTGACAGAACTGAGATCTGTACAGATTTTTCTCAGAACGCACATGGTCATTCGCCCATGCAAATAAAGCATGTGAGAGGCATCCAAGCCTTCGCTTCTGATTTCATTGGATCTTATCCTTGTATTCTTACCTCTGAGTTATTAAGGTGACATTTGTGAGTTCCTGAAAACCAGCCATCACTCGAACATTGGTCAATGTCCACTTTCTGAAGGTTTATATCAACTTTCATCACACCCCTAAAATGAAAAAGATAAACAGAAAAGAAATGAGCTGAGCCTTGGCAATTTCTAACCTTGTTCTGCCCTAGGAATCAGACAAATGTAAAGAGTGCTTAAATTATTCACACACCCATGCAGATTGAACTCAGGGTTGCTCAGTAAAGAAACACAGGAGGACAAACACAGCCAGTACTTATTTTGTTCGACTTGCAGAGGTAAGGACTTTGTATCTTCACTATCTTTGGCCCCTTCATGTTGCACCTGGCATACAACAGGTGCTCAGTAAACAGCTGAAGGTTGACTAAACCAGGACAATATTGTTGTGGACCTAGCAAAAAACTTGACTCTGAAATAACACCCTCCAAAAATATCTTCTCTAAGTGAATCATAGCCAAGCTTCAATCTCCTTTCTTTCTACTGCTAATTCTCATTCTGTGTTGGGAGGGCAGAGAGGTTGGGGCAACTGGGGGCAGTGGGTAACAGAAGAAAATCTTCTCTTTCCTCTGTTATCCTATAAGTGGCATAAATACATAAAGAATAGATATGTGGATATTTACAGTGTGATGTAAAATATATAATATAGGAGTTAGTATTAGTAGCTACGATTAGGAGAAAAGAACCAGTGCTTCCTTTGACCAGCTAACACAGTAAATTCAAGAGCAGTTGGCAAACTGCTGCCAGTAAAACCAATGTTGTTTATGAATGCATTATTCATGGCATTGTGGGGAGATACAAACATATCCATCTGTGTTTCTGACATACTATACATGACAGATAATAAATGATAGTTATAATAAATTCTACTGAATATGCTGGTTAGTTTCTTGTTTTTTGTTTTTCTCTTTGTTTTGGCAACTTGATGCAAGCCTAGGTCACCTGTGAAGAAGGATCTGCGAAAACTCGTCCATTATATAGACTCAGACTTAGTGTGCAGCAAGCCTGTGGGGCCGTTTCTTGATTAAAGATTTGATGGGAGAGGGCCCAGCCCAGTGTGGATGGTACCACCCCTGGGAGGGTGATCCTGGGTTGTCCAAGAAAGCAGTGTGAATAAACCTTGTGAGCAAGCCAATAAGTAGTATTCCTCCATGCTCTCTGCCCCAGTGCCTACCTGCAGTTCTTGTCTTGACTTTCCTCAGTGGTGGACTATGATCTGGGCATCTGAGCAAAATTAACTCTTTCCTCCCCAAACTTATTTTGGTCATGGTGTTTATCACAATAGAAGACAAACAAAAAAAAACAGGACAGGAAACATTACAAAGGAAGAAATATTATGGTGGAGGGAAACAGGTTAAAGGGATGAGAGGAAGCTAGGATAAAATTTATGACTGGAGTAAGTATAGCCCTTCATACCTTTCATCACCAGCATCATGAAGTTTCCCTCTGGAATATTATTAGCTACTGCACTTTAGTATTCTCCATAGAATGCCTCATTATAAAGCATAAATTAACCGAAATATCCATTTTTATGTGTGTCACAACTGTTAGAAGTAATGAGTTCTGATTTTCTTCAGCTATTTGCAACACCAACTGGAGCTTAGTGCCAAGACCGGGACAAATGTCCCAACTCGCTCAGCACCGTGCTCACCAGTGCTATGAGTCTGCTCCTTTTCCTTGAAGAAAATTGGCTTCAAAAATAAGTAGCTTACTGATTAAGAACGTTCTCCCTTAATTTCAAGTTCATATACAGACACCAAAAAGTCGCCACAGACTTTCAATCCAGCCACAAAGCACTTTGGGTTTGCGCAAAACCACCAGTGGTAAATGAGCCGTGTGGCCACCAGATGGGAAGTCAGCGCTGAGTCATCTTCATTAGGGCTCCGTGGTGCCTGGAGAGCCACTGAGCCCTGGGGAAGGTGCTGCAGACTTCCAGAGAGGGAGGTGGAGTTTGGGGTGGGGGGACCTTGGTGAGAGGGAAAAAAGCTCTCTTACTGAGGAACAGCAGACAGTTGGAAGGTATGCACAGACTCAAATGCAGATGGTCCCTCATTCAGAAGCCAGTTCACAGCCCCAGCCTGCCCTGCACTCTGAGTCCCTAGAGCATGGTCTCAGGGGCGGAAGTGTTATTCTTCCACATCTGGGAAGCTCCACGGGCCGCCAGGAAAAGTCTAGTGGTGACCTCCAGAGACTGGAAAACAGCAACCACTACTCCCCTAAGCCCCTCGGTGCTCTGCAGACCAGTGTGTTCCCTTACTCATTATCTTAAAAAAAAAAAATCCTTCAGTCCTTGATAGTTCTAATATTTTGTCACCGTGAATATACTTCTGTATTTTGCCATTTTTATCCTATAGCCACTATTACTTACTGGTTTCAGATCTTCATATCCAACCCACGTAAGAGCTTTTATTTTAAGGATTTATTTATGTATTTTGTGTGTGTGAGTACACTGTCACTGTCTACAGACACACCAGAAAAGGGCACTGGAACCCGATACAGATGGTTGTAAGCCACCATGAGGTTGCTTGGAATTGAACTCCGAACCTCTGAAAGATCACCCAGTGCTCTTAACCACTGAGCTGTCTCTCCAGCTCCCATGTAACAGCTTTTTAATAATAGCTGGTTGGTTCTATCTGGCATTGTTCCAGGTGGAGGTCCCAAGTGTGAGGTTTATAAAGATCAGAGCTCTCCTTCTGATGTAAACACTAAGTCGCTGATACACATTCATAACAGTTCAACCTTTGTCCTGACAGATTCATATTCCAACGTTTGATGGATTCACACCACAGACATGAGGAGTATTAACCAGAGGCCATTTCTGTCCCCAAGTGGCTATAATAATAACTTAGTGTTTGAATTTGTTTTCCTGTTGCTGTGATAAACAGCATGACCAGAAAGCAAGCTGGGGGAAGGAAGGGTTTATCCCATCTTCTACCATAGAGTCTGTCATGGAGGGAAGTCAAGGCAGGAACCTGGATGCACACACTGAAGCAGAGACAATAGAGAAGCACTATTTACTGGTTTGGTATCTATGGTTTGGTATCTTGCTCAGTGTGCTTTCTTATATAACCCAGAACCAGCTTCCCTGGAATGGAACATTATGAAATAAACTGGACCAACCCACATCAATCATCAATCAAGAAAGTGCCCTACACACTTGCCTACAGGCCAGTCTGATAGAGGCAATGCCTCGATTGAGTTTCCCTCTTTCCATGTAACTCTAGTGTGTGTCAAGCTTACCAAAAGTAGCCATCACACTCAGCTCTACCCAGTAGGATTGCAGACGACCTCAACATACAGACTAAGTAATATTGTACTGCCTCTTGGCTAGCTTCCAAAAATGCACAAAGCCTGGTGAATGGATACATGTTATGGCATAAAGAAACCATTGTGATTAAATTGTGTTTCTTTCAGAATTTTTCAAAAGCAGTTGATAACTAAACTCACTGTTAAGGTCTACAAGAACCTCAAAGAGTACCACACAAACAAGTGCATAATTATCATGCAGTAAAGGTTATATAACCCTTAAACTATGTAAATATGATCCTGAACCTTCCCTGTCCAACACCAACATTTTCCTTTTCATGGAGTATAAAACACAGACTACCTTAGCACACACCTCACAGCTGTAGATGAGAGAGCATCTAGAGATGAGAGAACAGAAAACCTGGAGATCAAAGAAAGCTCCTAAGATTTACTGTGTTTCTTAGACCTGTAACCTTGGACTATAATTCTCTGCACCATTGCTGGCAGGCAGAAATAGTAATAGGCCATGGAGTTGGTATTAATGAAAAAACTGAAAAGCTGTGCTCACACTATAAAAGGAGAAAAGTAAATACCAACCCAGCTGCAAACCCTGTGATCTACAATGGGGATCTACAAAGGGGATCTACCACCTGCATGTTGGTGTAATCAAGACAAATTGTGGGGTTAACTAAATACTATCTGACTGGGTTTAAGGCCCACTCCATCAAATGAAACCCCCATTTCTAACACTGCTCAGGTGGTCAAGAACCTGAGATTAGATATGCCATGGACCTAAGGGAAAGCCAAATACAATTTTCTGCTAGAACAATGTAGCAAAATAACACCATTGTACTATCCCTACAGATCAGTGTCTTGCTCGGCCATCGTCAGAGAAGCTAATACCTGCAGTAAATGAGATCCACAACTAGACAACAGGCAGAGGGTGAGAGACCTTGGAACACTCACTCCTAAAGGAAACATATCCATTGAGGATGTCCCTCAGGGCTCAGGGGACTCTGTGGAAGAGGAAGAAGAAATATTTCAAGATCTTGTTGGGGACAGAAGACAACAAGGAAACAATGCCTTCCAGACACGATAGGACTGACCACATATGAACTCACAGAGACAAGGACCACATCCCCAGGACTTGCACAGGTCCAAGTCAGATAGGGTCCTAGCCCTGAGAAGGGGTATAGGCAAGATCTCCCATCCCTAACCAAGAAGTTGTCTCCAATCAACAATCACTTGCAAAGGAAAGAAAAGTTTTCTCCAATGAAGTCTTACTGGGTGTACATTTAAGGATGGTCTCATGCCCAGCAATATTCAGAACACAAAATGAACTTACTGGTATTTGGGGAGAGTGTTTTGGGGAGTTTTTTGTTTTGGCTTGGTTTTTGGTTTTTGTTGTTGTTATTGTTGTTGTTTGCCTCACAATGCGTTGTCTGAACTCTTTTTTTAACCTTACTAGTCTTTTTCTTATATATTTTGGCTTCTGATTTTGGAGTTTTATGGGTTTTCTCTTTGACTGTGTGTGTGTGTGTGTACGCACATGTGAGTGTGTTTCTCATGCTTTTTCTTTTTTTCTGTTTTGTTCTACTCTGCTTTGTTTGTTTTTGTTTGTTTGCCTTTTTGTTTTCTTAAGAAAAATAAAGAGAAAACAGACATGGAATTGCATGGGTGGGGAGGTAGGGAAGATCTGGGAGATAACGGAGGGAAACCATGATCAGAATATATTGTATGAAAAAAAAACAATTTTTAATAACAAAAAAGTACTGTTATGAATTACATAGAGTGTGCTGAAATAAAGAGTTGCTAAAAGCAGGGGCTGGAAGATAAGTTGCACTCAGCCATCCCCTGCCACCAGTAGTTAGCCAGAACAGACTCTGCTGCTGTGGACGAGAGCCACAGCAAACATGTGCCACTAGCTTTGGACTCAGAAAAGGCCTTGATGACAGTTAAAGTCGAGTCTGTTGGTGACTCCTGAAAGACAAGGAGCCAGGCAGTGGAGGCTCACACCTTTAATCCCAGCACTTGGAAAGCAGAAGTAGATGGATCTCTGAGTTCAGCCTATTCTGTAGAGTGGACACCAGGACAGTCAAGGTGACACAGAAAAACCCTGTCTGGGGGTGGGGGAGAGAGAGAGAGAGAGAGAGAGAGAGAGAGAGAGAGAGAGAGAGAGAGAGAATGAAGAAAGTACTATTTGAAGTAGAACAAAAGTGACCTTTGTCATTAAAATAGTTAGAAACTTTGACAGCACCAACCTAGTGACGACCTGTGAAAATATGACCTTATGGATCTGCTGATGTATACTCTAGTCAAATGCACAGGAAGACCTGTCCAATTCCTTCTGGTAGACAAGGAGGTAGCTTTCCCCTTTTTTTTTTAATTGTGTGTTAAAACATACATTTCATAAAATTTCTCAACTTAACAACTTTTAAATATCCAGTTTGGTTAAATATTTACACACTGTCGTACAACCAACCTGCTGAGCCCTTCCCTTTGCAGAGTTTAAGCTACACTCACTGAGATTTGACATGCCCCTCCCACCCAGCTCCAAAGGCAAGACCACTGCTCTAACTTCTGTCTCTTTCTTCTTGCATTTCAAATGGCATTTGTCTTTTTATTGATGGCCCATGCCACTTAGTGTAATGCCCCAATTCACCCATGTATCAGAAGTTCCTTTGTTTAAAGTTCAGAGATATTCCTCATTTTATTTATTCATCTACAAGCAGGCATTAGGCATGTGAGCAGCCTCATGGGTTTGGTTTTTTTTTTAGCAACATTTAAATGAAATATTAAAAGCCCAATCTGCATAATTTGAATATGAAACTGTTTCCTATCCTTCATGTCTCCTAGCTGCATGGTCAGTACACCCAGTTTTATGGGATGCTGAAGGTCAAACCCAGGACTCTGTGCATAATTGGCAAGTTTGCTACCCACTGAGTTATATAGTCCTACCTCCAAGGCCTGGAATTTCTAAAACAGAACAAAATCACTTGTGTCAAAGTATACTGAGTAAGGTTTCTTTCTAGCACAATGCAACCTAGTAAGATTCACACACACACTCAAAAATAAATCCCACAGGAGCCTTCAGCAAGAAAACTTCTCTTTGTCACAAACAGAGATTATCCCATAGAACCATAGCGGATTACAATGCAAAGAACAAGAAAATGTGAGAACCCCAGTCCCAGCTGATACATCTACAACACAATGCCAGCAACTAAGGCTCAGGGGTCACTGAGGGAGGAGTGGCAAGATTGTAGGAGCCAGAGGGACAGGAAGTTTGCTGTGAGATTCTATCTTCTGGAAATGTCATTGAGACTATACCTGTGAAGTCTCATCAGCATGGTGGCTGAAACAAAAGCAGACCAATGGCACCAATGGACATGCTAATAGGGAAGCGGAAATCTCAACTACTAGCAACAAGGGAATTCTGAAAGCAGGGGAACTGGTCTTTCCCAGGGAAGAGACCCCATTGGCTAACCAACACCAAATGGTCAATCCTTAGATTATATACATATAGGTAACTCTATACAGACTGTGCAGGTTATATTTATGTATTTAAGAATGAATGTTTTATATATATGTATATACATATGTGTGAGTGTGGTGTGTGTGGGGGGTGTGTGTGTAACAACAATTTTAAAAGAGACCATGAATTTGAGAAAAATGATATCCATTGGAGGCTTGAGGGGAGAAAAACAAAAAAGAAAATGATTTCATTTTAATCTAAAATAATAATAGAAATAACTTAGAAAAGTAAAAACCTTATTATCAGTTTTTAAAAGAATACGTACAGCTGTCAGTTATTGACATAAACAGGAGCATCAGCATCTTGATTGACAGGAAGAGACGTAATATTTTAAAGTATACCTCCCAGCCCTTTAAGGTCAACAAGCAGGCTGAGACAGCTACACAGAGTCTCACTTCCTTGGAGAAGGAAGGATAATTCAGAGGACAGAAACAAGTATCCTAAGAGGGAATAACTGGGTCCTAAGGAATGAGCTGGCCACATGTGCTCAAGTGGATCTCAGAATTGCCAGAGATGTGGGGCTGCTGTTCATGTCTTGTTCCATGTGGCTTCTGAACTGGAAGGCAGTCATACTTACCCTAGCCTTTTTCCTCAGTTGTTTGTTGGTTGGCATGTGGAACTACAGGCACGTAACCTAAACTTTACCTGGACCTAAGAGCCTAGGGTGGAGAGATGTCCTCCTGAGAAGGAATGAGTATATTTTCATTAAGAAAGCTACCTAGCAGTCAAAAGTGGCAGTGCAGGCTCATAATCCCAATAGTGCAGGCTGAGGCAAGGGGATCCAGACTACCCTGGGCTATGCAGTAGAGCTCTGTGTAAAACTCATCTAGTAAATAAAAGGCTGAAGCTAAATAATGGTAATACTGGTTTGTAACAAGAAAGCCCATACTCCTAAATACAAGATAAAATGAGTGAGGTGCAAAGACAACTTTCTTACAGAAGAATTTCAGTGCAAATATACAAGGGATGTGGAAAATAGGAAATAAGTCGTCATTAGAACATTCCAGTGGAGTGAGAGAGCAGCTGAGTGGTATAGCTTTATTGCTTAGAATGCACACCTGGATTTGACGTCCAGTCCAGAAGAGGAAAGAAACAACAACATAGTAATAATAATTGCAACTAAGACCTGCTGAAGGTATCTAAGAAAAAACAGGATATTTGTATAACCTCCAAAATATATTGACTAAGATATTCATTACTATAGTGGATTTAATATAATATCTAGAACTCTTTGGTATAGATTTTCTTCCTGGAAGAGGCAAGTGCTTCATCTCTCTTTAAATGTATTTCTAGTGTAATGTGTCACTAGACAAGGAAACACTGAGACACTAAAGACAGAGAAATGTGGTAAAGGAATGTGTTATGATGTTTTTACCGTCTATGGCTGCTGTATTAAGTACCTAGGCAATGCTGCTGTATTAAGTACCTAGGCAATTTAAAAAAAACTGATGTTCTCATAATTCTATAAAGTACAGTTGCAATGTAAAGGTGTTTGCATGGTTGGTTTCTTCTCTAGCCTCCCTCCTTGGCTAGTAAGTGACCATCATGAGGCTTTCCAAAGACTTCCCTCTGTGCTTCTTATAAGGACACTAAATATATTGAATTAGCCTACTCTAATTACCTCATTTTGACTTAATTACCTCTGTCAAGAGACTGCATGACAATTCACATTGACGTTCACATTCCTAAGATGCTGGAGGTTAGAACATCAACACACATATTTGGGCAAAACACAACGCAGTCCATGACATATGACACATAAACCAGCCCTCAACACATAAAATCTAAGGAAGTCTGAATGAAGTCTATACTTTAGCCACTCGCTCCTTACACTGCTCATTTTCTGGTGGTTCCATAAAATGTGTTATTTTCAGAAGCAGAATGAAGTAAATGGAGACATTTTTGTAATATCTTGCTTAATCTTCTGATCTTTAAAATCACCTTTAATTACTTTCTAGTTAATTATAAAAATTTATTTATTGAAAAGGCAAGAGAATTAAAAAGAAATTATTTAAAATATTAAAAACCAAAAAAATACATGAAGCAGAAAGATACAAAGAAATATGTAAAAACATAGTTTGATTAATTATATTCTTAACAGCCTTAAAAATGTGGAGAAAAGAGATAAACTGATAGAAAATATGAAATATCAAATTTCTGCCAAGAGAATAGAAAACTTGACTACAACAATTAAGTCCAAATATTCTATTTTACTTTATTTTATTTTTTAAAAATGTAACACTTATTTAATTCATGGTTTTCATGCATGGTCCACACTAGAGTAAAACATAAACTTAAAGCATGTGGAAAAGAACATTGTCTCCATCATTTAGACAGGAGTCAGAAAAACAGGAAGGGACCAGGGAGCTGGCATAACAGTGTGTAAGTCACGGAACAATATCAATGTCTGTGCATCAGAATAAGAAAATCACTGCCTGTTATATCCAATGTATAAACCCCATGTCGTATTTTTGTACAGGGTAATTATTGCAAATTTATAGTTGTAAGTTTAAATAGATGAATAAATATTTACATATTCAAGTTCAACATTGAGTAGAAGTTTAAAATATAATTATATTATGTGTATCACTAGAATCAAATATTAATTAAAAACAAAAGAAAAATTATCCAAGCTATTATTGTCTGTCACGGAGGCCTCTCCCATTCTGTTTCGTTGCCCCGCTTGATCAAACTGTTTAAATGAATAAAGAACTACTGGAATCTCTCAAACATTCTGCCATTTGGAAGGAAAGAAATTATTCTCATGTCTTTAGTCTAGTAATTACATTCTCTATTTTTTAATATGAGGGCTGAGACATTAATCTTAAAATTAAAATAATGAAATAGAACCCACTAAAATTATGATGTCTAAATTATCTCTATATTTAGGTGACTAAATTTTGTTTTCCAAGTGAATAAGAATTGTATGTAGAAGATTCAATGTCCAACCTAAGTTCTTATTATAATTTGTTTTTTCTTGGATTATTGTTACATATATACATATGAAGGTATAGATAGAACCTATTGAGTTCATTTAGAGTTTCTCATATGTCCTTGTGTTTAGGGCTGACTGCTGCTTAGGATAGATTACCTATCATTCCAGGCTTGATCTATATAATGGTGGAGGCAGTGTTTTGTGAGCAATTACTTCTTTGGATGAAATGGTCTAGGTGAGGAATGTGTCCAAGGATAAATTTAGGTAAAATTTAACATTACTGAAACATGAAACTAAACTCTCCTATAGTTACATGGTAGAAAAAAAGACATTTCCCCTCCATTTCAAACAAATTCTGTGATTTTCTTGTCATTTGCAACCAACTTAGGAAGTGTTTTATTTATATGCTATTTTGTTTACTGATTGTTCTAATTAAGTGAGATAAATCTTATTATGTTGCTTAATTTTTATCAACATAGTTCACTTTACATTTATTTTTTTAATTAATTAATCAGTTCGGGTAGGTTTAAGCCTCAAACTTATGGCCTCCTTCCTCAGCCTTCAAAATGCTTGGATTGCCAGCCTGTACCACCATGCCCAGGGTCAGGTTCCACTTTGCATTCATTTCTCTACTGCTATCCACGCAGTAAACAGAGGGCTGTCTTCTAAGGGTTTGCCTATAAGAGGAAGAAAGAATCGTGTGTAGACCTAGGAGTAGGTAATGTAGTAAGCCAGAAGGTAGAATGAAGACCACTGGGAAAAAATATTTCACAGAATGTACACAGAATTTACCTATGAAAGAGTTACCTAGAGGAAATACATATTCCCCAAGCAATACAAAGGGACTGGAGGTGAAAATGAGTTTGGATCCTACCTAAGGACTGTAGCTTATGGAGGCTACTCTATGTTGACTTGTTCTTGCAGTAATCTACACAACTGCAAAGTGCCACTGTCTTTTAGGTTTTGCTTCTAACTCTCTCTCTGTCTCTGTCTCTGTCTCTGTCTCTCTCTCTCTCTCTCTCTCTCCCTCTCTCTCTCTCTCCCTCTCTCTCTCTCTCCCTCTCTCTCTCTCTCCCTCTCACACACACACACACACAAATACATACACACACGCAGACAGACAGACAGACAGACAGACAGACAGACACAGAGAGATGGGTGGAGAGAGGAAGAGAAAGATTCATGCAGAATAAACAAGCCTATTCTGAGACACTGTTGTTGCTGATGAGGTGGAAGGTCAACAAGCACCCGGTGTCCCTGCAGAAACGCACAGGGTACATGGGAATCTATTTTGCTAGCTCTTTCACAGAAGCATCCTTGATGAGGTCGTTTCTTCTTCTTCGGTTGCGACTGCCCTCTGGAGGCTCCCCACCTTTCTTCCCCTTACAATTATAACATAGTAATTAAGAGTCAGAATTTTTCATTTTCAAAAATTTTCTGTTTCTAGTAAAAGCTAATGTGAAAGCATTTTTTAATGTAACTTCAGAATCACCAGAAGTGCACAATTGAAAGCTAAGTCATTATTAACTTAGCTTACAGGAAAATGAAAAATCAATTAAAGCAATAATGGTTACTAGGCCTGGCCAAAAACAAACAAACAAAAACAGGCCTGTGGGTAATGAACAAAGCAAATATGGTTTGTAAACAGTGTTCTGTTGAACTGGATACACCAGATACTAAGGATTATATTTCAATTTTCTGGCCAGTTGTGGTAGTGCACAGCTGTGATCCCAGTACTTGCGAGCTAACACAGAACTACCGCCACAAAGCCAAGGCCAGCTTGGACTACATTGACAAAATCAAGGCAAGCCTGGCCTACATAGCAAATTACAGGCAAGCCAAAGCTACATGGGAAAGCCCTGTCACACATGCAAAATTTAATTAATCCTCATAGAGTTCTTTCCAGTTTTCAAAGGACTTATTATCTGATTACATATTTAATACACTGGCAGTGCATGCTTGTCTTAGTCACAGCTTGAAGGGGACAAGTAAGATAACGTCAAAAGTAGCTGACTGAGAGACCGAGGGGTTGACTCAGTTGTCAAAGTACTTGCCATGCAAGTGTGAGAATCTGACTTGGTGTAAAAGGCCGGATGTGGTAATAAATAACTTTAATCCTTCCCACAAGGAAGTAAAGATGAGACAGTGCCTGGTGCTCACTGGCCAAGAGCCCTAGAGTTCACTGAGAGACCCTGCCTCAAAATCAATAAGGCACAAGTGATAGAGGAGGACATCCAACATAGATCTCTGGCCTCCACATGCATACACACACATGCACACGTACACACCGTGTACACACAAAGTAGCTAGTGATCAGAAAATAGAACCAGGAAAGTAAGTTCTTCTTCAACAATCTGAGCCTGTCAAAGTCATGCAGATGAAAATACAAGTCCCTCTCAAATCCAAAACCTGCATCTTCTGCCAACCACACCGTAGAATCTTCATACAGAATTATATAAAGTCAAGCTAATAGGATTACAACCTCTGTGTTGCAACTCATCATTAAAAGAAAAATGCCCCAAAGGTAATAGTAGAACAACAATAAGGTTAAAAAAATAAAAATAACCTATCTAGAAGTCTAGATGTACTGATCCAATATTTATATAGCAAAAGAGATGTGTTAGGAGAAGACTGGATGTTGCTGGGTATGCCCAAAATGCAAAATACTGACTTCTCCATTTTGGCCATGTCTAGGGTTATATTCCATAGTAAGCAATACTGAGGGATAATGAGATGTCTCACGTCAAAGAGAAAGTTTTCTTCTGCTTATTATAAAAGTTCCTAAGTTCAGAATTCACCTGTACAATGCAACCCACTGCATGAGCAGGTATTCGTCATGGCCCTTTCCCCTTATTCTGAGATCTCTTCAGGATTGAGAAACTCAGACTGACTGACTGATCTTCTTTCTGCTCCAGGAGCTGTCACTATCTTCAGCATTGATTAAACACTAACAAACTAGCTTATCCACGTGCAAGTAAAGTCTAGATAGGATTTGCATAGCACATACAAACTGTCTGTTTATTGCTCTAGTTCCTGCCAAATAAGATGTTTAACCATAAAAATTCAAGTCTGCATTCTTACTACACCTAGGGTTCATGTATACAATATGCGTCTATGAACAATAGTGCTGCTTGATATCTGAAATGTTAGAAATACAAATCTAGTCACATGACATCTAATGTGCATTTTCAAAAAAAGAAGATATCTTAGTACATGCATTCTGCAACAAAAGATACGTGCCAAAATGTATCAGGGATTATCTCGTACCATTAAGGTACAGGTGATCAGAATATTTTTTTCATTTTAGTCATACACTATTTTCTATAATTTCTAAGTAACCACATAGTTTTACAATAAAAAGTGGTTTTGACTTAGACTAGATAATAGTCATTTCATTCTTTCTGTGCTCTGTAGGGTAGAAGATGTATGGTGTTCCAAACTCTTTCTTTTTGCCCATCATTGCGTTATCTTTATCAACCCATAAGATCTTGAATACAGAAGAATCTGCCTGTGGCCCAGAGTGAATCTCTTCCATCTGTTCAACCAAAGCCTATTTGGTGAAGAGAAGGGGAGTGAGCGCATCGACTCAGCACCACAATTAAAAGAATGTTCAACATGCTCCCATAAAACAGAAGAGAATGAAGCAAATAACAGCACAGTGGTAGAAACTTCTTTGTCATTGTGACACTAAGCTTCATCTAAGCTCTCAATAGGACCTGTGTGACCAAATAATGCTAGGGTAATAATGACACTAATACAACTGTGGACCATCTTACAGCTATATACAGTTGCATCCATGATGGCTCAACACAACTACAACGCCAAGGTAAGTATTCATTGTCCTCACATTGTGGTTCAATTTGCATCCAGAAGATCTTAAGTTCCTCCCTGCCACCTCCATTTCTACAATGGTTAACAAATAATAAGTTCAACTCTGCTGCCTCCGTCTCTACAAGAGTTAACACATAATTTTTTAGGCACATCTGCTTATTGAGAAAAACAAATTTAAGAGCTATTTTATAGTCACTTTTTGGAGTTACATAATAATAATAATAATATCTTAATCAAGTAAAGTCAGTGTTTAGTTTAAGTCTGTTTCCCAACAGTGTGACTGCCAATAGTTTCAGTCATGACTTGATACTGTTGTGGTGACACAGTGTGAAAGACTCTGCTTCCTCCTCAACCTCTAGAAGAATTACAGAGCACTCTTTCTCGAAGCAGGAGAATGTTCTCCTCCTCCACATCACTTTGCAGCAGGAATGTATGGAGCAGCCTGCCAGCTCTTTCCATAGCACACTCTCTCCCTGTCTGCCTGGCTTCATGTTCTTGGAAGTCTATTTGACAATCAGGTCAAGGCTTCCTTGAGCAGTTCTGTCCATTTTACACAGAAAAGAAAGATGACTTGTTTAATTTTAATGAGAACCAATAAATATAAAATGAAGTCAGGTCAGGTATCAGCAGACATCAAGCTGGAATCCACAAATATAATCTGCATTTGGGGACTTCTGTGGGTGACACTCTGAAAGCTAAATGTGGTACATCTTTTAAAATTGCTGTGGTTTACTGTCTGATAATAGATGATTGTCTGCTGAAAAATATATTTTGAGTCTGCTGCCTTTACAGAGTGAGCTGACTAATGTTTCTTTCTGTGGTTATTTTCACAGAAATAACTCTGAGCTACAGTTTAACAAAAACACCTACAGTGTTCTTTATAGCATCTCTGGTTATGGCCACTTATTACTCAGTATGGAGCAGTAACTTGCACCTCCCTGTTTAATTCAAGTCATCCTGTGAGAGAGGACACTTTTCTCATTTCATAGATGAGGAAAATAAGGTCCAGAAAAGTTATACAATGTATCCAAAGCTATATTTTTTTGAGTTGTGAGAAGGAAAAAACAAGAAGATATAGTGTGTCAGCAGAAACAAATGCAAACACTGTAGTCTGTCTTAAAATATGCGACATTTGTCCCTCAACTTGAAATTTCATGGTGATTTAGTTAAACTTGCTATTTTTGTGAATATTAGCAATACCTAAAGCATACTTCGCTTTCTCATTTGCTCTCTCTCTCTCTCTCTCTCTCTCTCTCTCTCTCTCTCTCTCTCTCTCTCATTTAGTAATAGTCATATGAGACTTAAAGTCAAATCACATGTACATGGGAACATGTACAGATTTAAAATTCACACACTGCTTCATGTCTAAAGGTCAATTTTACATGGTAACTTTTCACAGCAAGAGATGCAGCTCATCTGAATAAACACATCCATAAGTAATAGCAGAAAGTAAAACCAACAACAATTACTTCCCAGTAAATTTTAAAATGAAACGTTTTGGTTAGATGTCCAAATGTAAACTGAATGTCTATTATTTTGAGCCCTAAATGTTTAGTTGTTATTTGAATGTGCTTAGTATGTGTTAAACATTATGCAAGACATCGTTAAAGACCTCATCACTGAAACTTCATTTAATATTGTTCTCCCTAGCTTATATTGTAAAATGAGTGATTGACATTATTCTTCCTCAAAAGCCATTGAGAAATTTAGGATGCAAAGAAGGGAAAATGGCTTTCCAACAACAGAGCTAGTATGTGAAAGAGCAGAATGTCATACCATGGGAGTAGCATACTGGTCAAAAGGCCAAACTCGAGATCTCTTTCAAGACGATGAACTGAGCAGCTGTATCTCTACGTCCTCTTCCTACATCTAACTGTAATGACAACAATCAAGCGCAAGATGGAGTAGACACAGTGAGAGAAAACAGTAGAGCCCAAGACTGACAGGTTCTCCAGGATTGTGCTAGTGATGTCCCAAGAGTGAAGGCAGTTAAGCCTAGGAAGGCCAGAGCACAGGAGGGAAGATGTAATCCAACTGATCTTACAGAGAAAGTTTATGTTCAAAATCATCAAGCAACAAGAGGGGAGTGGAAATTAGGGTGCAAATAAGAGCATAAATTAAAGGTCATGTGCACTGTGACATGAGGTGGCACATCCTCCCTGTGTCTGTGCACTGATGCTTCTACTTCCAAACTAAAACCAAGAGCTTCCATACAGATGTTGAAAGAAATGGTTTTGAGAAGCTGATGCCTCTACAATGACTCTTACTTCTCCCAGAATAAAGTTCTAAGTGGAGAGAAATTGCCAATTTGCTCTCCAAAATCCCTAGAGTGAATGAACTCTGACACACAAGGGGCAGACACACAGAGGGACGTGGCTACCCATCTGTCACAAGAACTCATGCCATCCAAGTTGATCAGGTTCAGTCATGTATTTATTGACAAGTTAAGTGGTATCTTCCAGGAAAACCAGAAACACAAAGGGAAGGAACAGATCAGAATGAGCAGAACACTAGAAACTGAGAACAGTGATCCTTGGGGGAACAGAATTTATAGACAACTTAATTACCAGCCTCAAGGGGGTTTAAGTGGCTGAACAAACAGTTGTGAAAAAAATGAACAGAAGAAAGTGTTCATGCACACTAAAATGATATGCAAATGAAGATATTGTGACTCAAAAAAATTGAGTCCGACCAATTATAAAGAAAAGGAAATAGAACTGAGAGAATCATTAAGAAATATAGATGCTGGTCAATATTTGGTTATCCTCCATCTTCCACATGCACATACACATATGCACACAAACTAAACAAACAAATGTTCTTTAAAAGTACAGAGATTACACAGTAGTCTGGGCTTCAGTTTGCTGAGGAGTACCCATCTGATCTACGTAGTACTTGCAAATTCTACCTCCCGTTGGAAGAGTATGAGGGCTCTTCCTTCATCTCTTCTCTGTCCTTTGGTTTCTTGATGGGAGTCATTCTGATGGGGGTGAGAGAGACTCTGAATGTGGTTTTAAGTCCTAATGAATGTAGTTTTAGTTCATATTCCTGGGATGACTAGGGATATAGAATGCTTTCTAAAATATATATTGGCCTTTTATATTTGAGGATGGTCTGTTTAGTACATTGTACATTTAGTACCCACTTGTCAAATAGGAATTGGGGTAATATTTAATTCTTACAGTTCTTTATATAGTCTAGATAGTAATCCTTTGCCTGAAAGATAACTATCAAATATTTTCTCCCCTTTAGTAGGCTGCTACTCTGTTGCTACTTTTTCTTATAGTAAGTGTGATAACCCATACTTAGAACAATACCCGTTCTAGCTGCCATTATGTGCCCCCAACTCATGTCTGTGCCTTATCTCTCAATTGATCTGCCGGAGACCCACTGAGCATGAACCCTAGCACCCCTCCTGTCAGCCCCACTTACACTCGGACAAGGTGAAAGACACAATCATGAACTCACCAAACTACAGGCACAAGAGTGCATTTGTGGGGAAGGAACTGCTTACAGAAAGAAGGTGGTAGTTCATAGAACAGACACAGCATGCAACAAAAAACTGCAGTTCTCCTTAAAGAAGTTAGGAGTAAACAACATCTCTGCTATTGAAGAAGTGAACATGTTTACAAATCAAGGAACTGTGATCCATTTTAACAACCCTAAAGCTCAGCATCTCTCAGCAAACACCTTCACCACACTGAGACAAAGCAGCTAAAAGAAGTGCTCCCCAGCATCCGAAAGTAGTTGGTACAGACAATCTGACTAGTTTAAGGAGACTGTCTGAAGCTCTGCCCAAACAATGTAAGTATCCTCAGAGTCACTGTACTTGGCTGACTTGTTAACAACACATTTGTTTGATCTTAGGGATCAGAATTGCTGCATCTTTAGATGTAGAAAGCCAACTTATATATCCCTAAAAGAATAGAAGACCTTTAACTGCCTATATACGTTCTTGTTTATAGTGTTGTATCTAGTTTTTCTGTGATCACTGTACTTGATTTAGTGGATGCTTGTTTTCTACCAGCTTACTATGTTTGAATCAAACTAAAACCTCTTATCTTTATTATTTAGAAATAAAAAATGTTAATTTGGGGTTTTTTCTGGTACTTAAAATTTAGAATTGATCAAGACAGGCATGGTGACTTACACTTATTAACACTTTGAGAAGCTGAACTAGGAAAATTATTAGGTTCAAGACCAGCCTTGGCTACAGACATGCTGTCCAAGAAAAAGAGAAAGAAAAAGAAAAAGAAAACTAACATTCCATCTCCTTATTTACAGTCTTTGTATTTGGTGGCTTTTTGAACTCTTACTACTTTAAAACATAATCAATTATTGTTGATATAGATGATAGCTATTGGTATTTTGGTATTTCAAATTACAGTTTGATAGAAATTTTGTTTACATGTACAACAGGCTGTGGTTTTGGTTTGATTTCTGTTGTAATAAACACCATGACAAAAAGAAAGAAAAAGAAAGAAGAGAAGAGGAAAGAAAAGGAGAGAAGAGAAAAGGAAAGGAAAGAAACACAAATACCATATGTTTCCTCTCCTATGTAGATTCTAGATTATCATTGGTTAGAATGTACAGACAGAAGTGTATAAATGTGGAAGATTATCATTGGTTAGTATGTACAGACAGAAGTGTATAAATGTGGAAGATTGTCATTGGTTAGTATGTACAGACAGAAGTGTATAAATGTGGAAGATTGTCATTGGTTAGTATGTACAGACAGAAGTGTATAAACGCGGAAGATTATCATTGGTTAGTATGTGCAGACAGAAGTGAAAAAGAAATTAGGGAACTGACACCCTTCACAATAGTTGCAAATAATATAAAATACCTTGGTGTGAATCTAACCAAGCAAGTGAAAGACCTGTATGACAAGAACTTCAAGTCTCTGAAGAAAGAAATTGAAGAAGATCTCAGAAGATGGAAAGATCTCCCATGCTCATGGATTGGCAGGATTAATATAATAAAAATGGCCATCTTGCCAAAAGCAATCTACAGATTCAATGCAATCCCCATTAAAATCCCAACTCAATTCTTCACAGAGTTAGAAAAGGAAATTCTCAAATTCATATGGAATAACAAAAAACCCAGGATAGCGAAAACTATTCTCAACAATAAAAGAACTTCTGGAGGAATCACCATCCCTGACCTCAAGCTGTACTACAGAGCAATAGTGATAAAAACTACCTGGTATTGGTACAGAAGTGTATAAATGCGGTAGATTGTCATTGGTTAGTATGAACAGACAGAAGTATATAAATGAGGTAGATTATCGTTGGTTAGTATGTACAGACAGAAGTGTATAAATGCGGTAGATTATCATTGGTTAGTATGTACAGACAGAAGTGTATAAATGCGGTAGGTACCAGACGACTAGAAGGGAGTCCATGAGAGGACAGAACTGGGGCACTGAAGTCAATAGGGCACATGAGGCATTAAAGTGGAAGAGAAAAGTTGAATATTAAAAACAAAGTGGGCAAGAATAGGGGAGAGAAGCCAGAGGGGCAGTCCCCCAACTATCGTGAAAATACCATAAGAAAATGTAAGCTAATTGTAACCTAATTTTAAAAACAAGTAAATAAAAATAATACAGGAAACACAGAAATGCATCCAGAAGGCCAAGTGCTTTAGTGATGGGAGTTCCAGAAAGAGGAAAACGACGGCAGATTACACTGTGAGCAGGAACACTGAGTAATGCCCATGCAGAAGAAAAACTGTATCTGAGCAAATTAGAATGAATATTCTGGACTCAGGGAAGAGATTGTAAAGGTTTTCGTGAGGAAAAAGTAAAGATTAGCTATAAAGTACAATCTGTTAAGTTAGTGAGAGCTTTCAGTGAGAGTGGTGGCTATCAAAGGGACTGTAACATTACCTTTACATTTGGAAGGCAAAAAGACTCTGTACCTATACTTGTATATTCTGTTAATCTTGCATGCATGAAGACAATGACGGTTTCAGGCATAAAAAGACTCAGAAATCTTGCCTTCCACATATCCTTCCTGGGGAAAAAAGTATTTGGAAATATGGGGGAGAAATACAGAAATAATAGACAGTTCTAGGTCGAAACTAAAAGGTCAATATTTTCAAAGGATTCCCATGGCAATCATTCTGCAGATCTAAAGCAAGGTTGTCATCAATGCAAACATTAGTTTCCCGTTACAAAAGAAGGACTCGGGTTGGGGGGGGCTAGATTCTGTTAGAAATAAGTCATATAATTTTTTTGTCACTTTTCTGGGCAAAAGAAGGCAAACTAAGCAATGCCCAGGTTTAGTGGCATGGACTGATATCCCCAGTACTTTGGGAGGCTGAGCCAGGAAGATCCTGGGGTCAAGACTGGCCAGGGCTACATGATGCATTTCCAGAGGAGGAAATCTTGATACAGGATCAAATAAACTAAATGTATTATAGTTTCCAATGCATTGTCTCAGAAAATGACGATGCCCTAGAACTTAAAATTGAGAATATTCTTTAAATGCAAGTTTCAGTTCTTAGAGATAACAAAGCGAAGTGTGCACTTTTTTACTGTAAAAATACGATGCGGCCCCATGTTCTCAGCCTTGATCATGGAAGCTCTTTTTCTGTGATAGACAATGTTTAATGCAAACACTCATAACTGGTCAAAGTGGAAGGCAAAGTGACTGTTCATTTCAGTACACAGCCCTAAGCAAGACATCTGTGCCCTTTCCCCGAGGTCAGGAAGCATGAGGAGTCAGGGCAGAAAGACTGTGAGAGCTGGAGGACAGGGAAGAGTCCTGCAAAATGCTATCTGCCTGATAGGACACGGCTAGTGCAGTCATGAACACACAACAGCCTTGGTTGGTTAGGTGGTTATCTGCATAAGAGAGGTACATGCAAAAAAAGACATAAAAGCGGGGCAAATGTCCTTGGGAAGAAGATGAAGATGAGAGGATCAACAGAAAGGGGAGAAGAAGGAGATGCAATGGGTACATACAATCATAATACATTATGTGGTGTGTGTGTGTGTGTGCGTGTGTTATGTATGTATGTGTGTATGTATGTATGTATGTATGTATGTATGTATGTATGTATTTATAAAATTTAAATTGGGAAAATATAAAAGAACCCTGTTTAATTATATATGATTATTAGGATCAACAAGAGTCAGAGGGCAAAGGAGGAAAAGTAAACAATAGAGGATTATAGCTGCAAAATTCAAAGTAACCACTTGAAAATACTTTAAATATATAGTTTATAAAACAATGGAGAGGACAAAGGGGAAGTACAAAGAAGGATAAAATAGACCCAGTTGGTCACAATAGAAAAACTAATAATGAGGGGCCACTGCTAAAACCTACTGTTTCAATTTTCTATTATTAATAGTCATTATGTTAGAATACCAATAAAATCCAATTAAGGGAAAACCCCCAGTCAAGAGAATAGAATTTCCACCCAGGGTGGGGACCTAACATTCCAGATGGACAGGCAATGATCTGGCTAAGGAACCAGCCTACAGGAAGGAACATCCTTAGGAAGGAGTGATAACTTAAAGCCATGTTAAAGAGATAGGTAGAATAATTATTCCTTTAATAAGATATTATACTTTTCCTTCCCAAAATGACCACTGTCCAATGCAGTCCCTCAAGTCACATAAGGTTGTCATGAGGTGTGTTGGGTGTGCCCATGTTTCTGAATTCTGACTCAAGTTATTCTCTTTTCTTTTGGATGTTGGCTAGAACTTAAATATGCTTTTTTCTGATACTTTGGGCTTCCATGTTTTTTCTCCAAGACTCTCCTCACCATGTGGCTGCCCACTGCCATGTAGTAACTCACACAGCATGCTATTGTTGTTGGCTTTTCTTCTCTTCTAGTCTCTTCATCCAGGCAGATGCTGAAAATCGCAGCTTGCCTGACCTGAGGGTTTTCTTTCTGGCACAAATGAAACTGTTCTTGAATTTCCATTTGAGTCCATTTAAGTTAAATTGTTTTATCAATAAAACTAAGACCCCCTAAGGAGAACCCTGATTTCACTAGTCAACCATTATAAACATGTCTACCTCACCTCTTTTCCCATCACACATACTCTACCTTCACCAAATCCATGTTTTAAAGGTTCATGGTCTCACTTCTGGGCTCTCTGCCTCTTATTAGCTCTTCTAAAAGCAGCCTCTGACCGCATCGTCTTAGACTTCACCTCAGAAGTCAACCAAGTTACCAGACTGGCCATCTAGAAGAAGGATAGGGATGTCATCCCAGCCTGGTCCTGTGTCTCATTTCTGCACCTCTCCTTTTATCCTCTTGTTCTGTGTCTAAAAAGAAGTTTTATCTTATAGTCTTGAGCCTGGAAGCAACAAATGTCCCAAACAATGTTTTAAAAATAATTCTAGATTTTTTAATCTGTATACTTCCCCTACATTTCAAATTCCCTAATGCCCACAGTCACATTCAAGAATAGAGCACACAGAAGCAGCTTAAATCTCTCACTGCAATTTTATTGGAGAAAATGGAAACCCCAAGCTCCCAGGTCAAACTAAAGCAATGAGCAGGGAGAACAAAACTGAAAGGGGTTCTCTTTAAAGCCAAAATAAAACAAGGCTCTGTGCTGAAATCAACTGGGGGTATGGGGGATGAAAATGCATTCACCATTTCCATGGTACTAGAGGGACAGAGAGTCTCCTGCAGGCTGTGCTGGGATCTCTGCAAGTATTACAGTCAGGAGAGAGATGATCTGCGTGAGGTAAAGCATGAAACTCTGGTCAACATCACTTTAGCAGGCACTAGTTCAAAACTTTCCAGAGTCTAACCTCACAGTTTATCTTTCTCCCATGTTTAAACACAGTAAAACTTTGGAGAGAAGTCTACACTTGACAATTATCACAACCAAGTTTCAGGGACAGCGACATTGAGACTCCCTTGCCAAGCTCATCTCTTCCATAGCAAAGCACCTGAGACCTTTACAATAAGAATGATTTCTGTTAGCTGATGGACAGTATTCAGGATAAGGGCTAAGAAGAACAGATTCCTTATAGGAATCCATGAAGATGGATTGTGTTGTTGGAAGGTACACACTACATGTGACTTCTTTTGAAAAGATGGAGTCTACTCACTGAGAGACAAACCTCAAGATTAGGAAACAATGCTCAGGATTTGGGGGGATTCTGGTGAAAACTGGCTTAATAGTCTAGCAAAAGATCACCATTTCCTTCCCTTGAAGATAAAATGCCTGTGTATTCAGCAGTTCTGGATTTTCTAATGCTCTCTGTAAGCCATGCCTTCTACAATACATCACATGTCTATGTATCACTACACACTGTGATCCTTCATGGAGCAACTTCTATGTACAATTTCATCTTGTGCCGTGTTATCCTCCTGCCTACAGGCCAGCAGCACTATCTTTCTTTCTCTTCCCTGAGCACTTTCTGCTCAGTCCTGCCTGAGAGCCTTTGCTGCTGTCACTCTCCCTCTGGAAATTCATGGTCCAAGACTGGCTCCTTGTGGGAACATTTCTTCTGAGAAAGGCTGTTAAAGGCCTGCCTTTACAGACCCAACTCTCACCCAACCCAAATGCGCTTTGAGATCATTTATAACTATGGGATCATTCTGCTCACATGCTGTACATTCAAGCTGTTGAGATTTAACTAGCTTCAAAGAAAAACATTGTAATCAATCTCACTGTGCTTTTAGACTGAACACACAGCTTTGATTTCACCATGTTTCCTATTTTTTCCTTTGTAGAACCATTCTTGCCTCTGACACAAAACAACATAAGAGGAAAGGGTTGGTGCCCAAATCTAAGACTATTCTCTGGAAGAAACAAGGTGTTGAAAGCAATGCCTCCAACCCCTACACTCCTATACACACAAAATATGAATATGTTGGATGCAATGTACAGGCCTGGAGTTATAAGAGCTACTGGAGCTTTGTATGCTGTTCTGAGTCAAAATTTTTCTCAGGAGACTCCTATGAAAGACTGGTTAAGACAAAAGTTCCTCATTCCTTGTTACCATATTTGCTGTGTCATTCGTATATATAGAGGATGGTCCTTGTTCAGGACTGTGTCTTATATTGCATTCTTTTAGATTAGGAGAGAAGATACCAAAACTCTTCTGGGGAAGTCAGACCCACTCATGGGCAAATGACACTAAGAATTAGTGCTTCTTTTATGCAGCATGGCCACATCTCCCTCTGTCCTTCACTTCTCAGTTAAGCTCATCTCTCCAACAAGACTTTTTCTTTGCCCTTTTCTCAGGGATCCAACTCTTCTGTGCAGAAATTCTTAATCTCATTTACCTATTCATTTCCTTTGGGCCAGGGAGCCAGTGGTACAATTTTCAATGTATAATGTACCCATCTATGAGGAAGGGGACTGTTGTCCCATGTCACTTGTTTCCATCAAGAGTGGAGAGATGGCTCAGCAGTTAAGAGCACTGACTGCTCTTCCAGAGGTCCTGAGTTCAATTCCTAGCAACCATGTAGTGGCTCACAATCATCTGTAATGGGATCTGATGCCCTCTTCTGGTGTGTCTGAAGATAGCTATAATCGTACTCATATACACAAAATAAATAAATAAATTTTTTTAAAAAAAGAGTTTTTATTTTAACTTTGTTAATTTGCTAAATATGTACCCCCATTCTCACAAAATAAAAGTCAGTGATATCAGGATTTGTTGTCATATATTCTCTATAGCTCTAGAAAGTGCAAATCATATTATCTAAAATATTATTTTAAAAATGAACAGTAATTAATACAAACAGAAATTCTTATATATAGATGATAGAAAAATCATAATTAGATAGATAGATACATAGATAAATACATAGATAGATACATAGATAAGATAGATAATTGTTCATTCTTAATAATAATAAGGATACCCTACCTCCTACACCTTTTACATAAGGGACTGAACCACAGAGGGGATTGTATAGCCTGCCCAATGTCACACAGAAGTGAACTGAAAACTCTTGAATTCAAACTTAGACTTTTAATCCTCAATCCTTCCTCCTAAACACAATTCCACACTGTTTCTCTGAAATATGCAAAGCATCTGCAGGAGGCAGAGGCACACAGCATCCTCATACTTCTAGGACACAGGCCATCTGAGCGGCTCCCTTAAGAGGCAAACAATTACAGGAATATATATATATTACAGTACTGAAGGCCAACATCAGGTCCTTGAACATATGAGGCAACAGCTTTACCACTGAGCAGCAACTCCAGCGCAGAATATTTTTGAACTGTTTTAAGATATTAATGTTTCTTCAATGAGATAAGCTCTGTGTTAGCCTAATAATAGTTCTAACTTCTTGAAATGAAATATTGAAATAAAAGCACAATCAACTTATCTTTATAATAATGAAATCTCCAAGAGCTCAATTCTTTGACTACCTTCTAGGGAAGAATATTTAGTTTCATCCAAATTTTAAATTTCTCAGTCAAACAATACCCCAGTGTGTCCTGTGATGATAATCATGGTGTGCCCTGGATTGATCATTTTTCATCTGCTTATTCATCTCCAGTTGTTTCCTCTCCCTTGCCTTCTCTCCTCCCTTCCCCTCTATGTCCCAGTCCTCTCTTCTCCCAGACACTCATATAAACACACATACTACCCATTCAAACTACATCTTTTAATGGTAAATTCTGAATATAAAAATATTAGAAAGCAATGCTTAGCAACTGAATCTGCAAGGAATCTTTGAGATAGTCTGAGTCCTGGATTATATAAGTGTACATTGATACTTTTTTTTTTTTTTTTGCAATTGCAAGGTTATTTATTAGGGCGTGACAACTAGCTGTCGGTCAATTCGCATGCCCACGCAGGAGCTGAATTGACCCCGACTGCCAGTTTGAGGGGTGTTTTTAAAGGGAAAAACCACAAACCAAGGAAATGAGGAGGGGGTGAGGGGGTTGCTAGGGTGGTATAACATAAAAATAGTGGAACATTCCAAAGGAACCCAACCTACATGAGTCAGGATCAGATGAAAACTCTCTGTACGCTTATCTTTCTCAAGAATGTAGTCCTGTCCTGTCACTTCGGCCTTGCCTTGTCACTTCGGCCTTGCCCTGTCACTATGGTTCTCAGCTTGGTTCCACCTGACTAAATTGCATTCTTTCCTTTCTCTTTGCAGGTCGGCCAGTTCCAGTAATGGTGACTGGTCTTTCCACATTCCTAAAGAAAGCCTAAAGAATATTTTATATCTAAAAAGGATTCTATATACCCAGTATCCATAACTTTTCCCTCTACATTCCCCCATTTTTTCTAATGATAGTTTTTAATCATAAAAACTTAACTCCACTTCTTCTAATGTAAATCTGATTACAGATCTTGCATTTCAGTATCTTCATAGCTTCTATTTCCCTGTCTGAGGGTTTGATATTGATGGCATAGCAATAAAAGCTGAACAGCACTAACTCTCTAACAAAGGTAACTGATCTGTTTAAGAAGAAAAAAACAGAATCAAAAGAGGACCAGGGAAAATATCAGAGTGGTAATGTCTAATTCCTGAAGCATGTCCTGAAAGGCTGCCTCATGGTTGTGCTGCCCGCCATTGGCCACACCCACAGGGTTTCTAGTGTCCTCTGGAATGCTGCACCGGCCTCCCCCAGAGGCTTCAAGTCCTTGTTGCTGGTCGCCTGCTCCCACCGGTATAGCTCGTTTCTCCACAGGCCAAACATGGTCGGACATCGCAGGCAGCTTGGTGGTGTTGAACTAGAACCGCGTCACACTCGGGTCTCTAGTCTCGTAGGCCCCTTTCAGCTGTTCTCAGACCTCTCGTCAGACCATTTTAAGTGCTTTTATGTAGGCAAACAAGGATTTAGAAAGGACAGCATTAGGATCATTCATTCTGCCCGCCCCAGTAAGTGGCAGAGGTACCCCACACAAAATCTCAAAGGGTGTAAGCTTAAATCACTCTAGAGTGTTCCACACTCAGAACAAGGCAAAGGGAAGGGGGGCTGTCTAGTCATTAACTGATCACCAGATTTCCCAGCTTCAGTTCATGTTCTTCTATAATTGCATATTCAAATTGAATAAGTAGAAATGTAGGCTAAAGAAACCTATGCATCTCTGAATGCATATATATGACCATGCACGCCTGTGTTTATGTGTGTACATGTATAATAAAACTCCTTGACTCATTTAAAAAATCATAGCCTTATGATGGCATATGTCATCTACATCAGTGGCTTTCAAACAGGCAGTTTGTCAATCTAAGGTGTCTGCTCCATAGTCTAGTGGGTAGAGACAAGAAATGCACTAAAGACTTTGAAAAATAATAAAACAACCCTCATAGAATTGAGTTATCTGTCCCAAAGCTTTAATGGTGCCAAGACTAAGAAACCCTGATCTACATAATAGGCTGAGGCATCAAGTATTTTTTGGAAAGCTAAACGCGTCATTCTATTCCAGGCAACTAGAAAACAAAAATAGAGGAAAAATATTCTTCAATACAGGAATTATCTTCAATTCTCAGTAACCAAAACTTATTATGTTATGGTGCAAGAAACGTTTATTTCCACTAAAAAAAAATGAAATACTTCAGAAATATTCTGAGATATGCTTGATTTTTCCCACTGAGTGTCTTGTTGGCCATTTGTTCTCCTCAGTGTTTAGGGTATTTTCCCATCATATGAATGAAATATTTGCTCAGATGGTATGGGAAAGATTTTTATCATACTTCCCTAATCTATTCTGAAAGCTTCTGTAGTCTCTGGCCCAGTATGTTAATGCATTTCATATATATGATGGGGAAAATATGATCTTCTATTTTAGTGTAATCCGCCATTGTTGTTGTTAATTATATGTGTGTGTTCTGAGGACTGCTGTGCCCACAGAAAGGTGCTGAAATGATAGGCAGTTGTGCTTGGGAGTAGTCCATGCATGAGCAGTATATACTTTAATGCCGAGCCATCTCTGTAACCAATGGCTCATGTTTGTAAACAAAATCATGATAAAGATACATGGCAGTCTAGTCTGCACAAAGTGTTGAGGAAAATCTACATTTCATGTCGCATACACACATTGCTTTCTGTCAATGATGACAGAATTTTATCTTTCGAAAGAACTTAGAGTGTGGTTTTTTTTTTCTTTCCCGGTATCATACTTTATCAAAGGTAACATGCCCTTGATTCTAAGACTCAGATTTTTAGTATGTCTCAACAAAGGAAAATGAATATCAAATGAAAATGATATACCCCTAACTGTAAAATGCATTTTGTTTTAAGAACTAGGAAGTGAAAATGGCACATCATAGGACTGATAGAATATACAGTTCTTTACTGTCCCACTTTTTCCTCTCTCAAATAACAACCATGTGTCATGTTATTGTATGCAACTCTTTCCATAATGATGTAGCAAAGTATACACATTACACAGAATGTATAAATGGTGAAAATCTAGGTAAAACTTGTGAAACAGTTGTATTCTACATTTCAATAATTGGAAAAGATTAAAATTGCACTGATTTGTTTTAGTTATACATTTAAGTGGGGGGAAATTATAAGAGGCATTACGACGAATGTGAATTAACTACTTTAGTTTATATGAAATGGGCTTTCCATTTAATGACAGTGTGTGTTAAAGTGTGTGTGTGTGTGTGTGTGTGTGTGTGTGTGTGTGTGTGTGTGTGTAGAGAGAGAGAGTGTGTGTGTGAGGGAGAAAGAGAAAGCAACAGAGAGAGAGAGTCCGCCCCTCCTTGAACAAAAAAAGAGGGGTTAAATTCTCTAGTATTGGAGTTAAATTGTATATCAGCCAGTCTGTATTTCCCATAAACTCTGCCGTAATAAAACTAGAGACATCCCGAGATTGCTTTGAGGCACTGTGATAGTCTCAGGTATAAAAAAGCAATTCCATCACCATCCCTACACTAGATTTAGCATTTTAGGAAGTGAAGTGAGGACTGGGGAAGCCTTTCAACCCAAACCACTAATCTTCTAACTCAAAAAGGTATTTCATGGAAAAGCCATCGACCTAAATGTTCCTATAGATCAAGGCTTTTTCTAAAGAAGTAAACTCTAGTTAAATGAACAAATGTCTCATCAAAGTAGACATTGCACTTGGAAAAGAATTGTTGCTAAAAACTCAAAGTCAGATAAGGCTAAAAAGACCAACAAAGCAAGCCTCACCACTGCATGTACCGTTATCCCACTGAGGAGAAGCTGAATAGCCATTGGCTTCAAACTCTTTGAAGCATAGCCCCAATAACAGTGAGCTTCCTATTTATGTATAAAAACTCTCAAGCTGCCAGGCAGCAGTCTCAGCATTCCAATGTGCTGTATTCAGCTCAAATATCCCTTCACACACCACACAGAACTAAAGAAAGAAAACAGATTGGGCCCTGATGCTGCTGACCAACTAGACACAAAATCACATCAACAACATACTTCTAGGCATGCTGGGACATTAAAATATAACCATAAAACACAATGTCATTGAAGACTGGAAAAAACTTTTAAACCTAGACAACATTTAGTCTGCAGAACTATTCAGAAGTTAAAAATAACACTTGGTTTGTGCAGAAGTTAAGACTGTGCAATGAGTGGAGGGGCTACTTCCTTCTCTAGAAGGTAGAAAATTGTAAAAGCATCCACTCTTGTAATTTATTTAGCAGTTTGTCTAACTTCTTCATCCAAACATATTTTCTAGAAAATGTCAAGATTCTCTGGAACCACAGGACATACTTCCTCTAGATAGTTAATAGACAACTACATTGGTAATTGAAAATAGGGCTTCTTAAAGAGCAGATATAGAGCCCCAAGACATGAAACACTGTAATCTTCAGGGAGTCTATGTGGGATATACTGAGGCTTTGGGGTTAGAAATCAGTGGAACTCCATCCTGGATTTTGATATATTTCAAGGCCCCTTTAAGAGCAGGAAACTCAAACCACACTTGGTCTTATTTTGAAGTGGAATTTCCTTTCCATTAGTTTATAATCCTAGCATTGTACACATTGATTGGATGTCTCTATGCATTATCTGAGCACATGATGATGGCATGGCTATATCACTTCTCCAAGGTGCTGACTTTATTTATATCACCCCAGTTTCCAAAGCCACATGTCCATTGTTTGTATAAGTCATTTAGGAACTATTGTCCCAGGTGTGTGGAGGCATGTGAAGATCACCAAGCCCATTTTACATTTTAATGATGGAAAACTAGTTTCCAGACAGGTCATGCAGCCCAGCTTAAGATAAAAGCGGGAACTGAAGCAAAGTGCTAACTCTAGTGTAGCAATCTTCTCATTACATAACACACTTGACTGTATGACTGGCCAACAAGAGTAGACATATATCACTTATTCATGGAAAATATATTAACTGCAGCAAATACTGTCTTCAAACAAACAATAAAAAAAAATGAGAAATCAACAACAGTGGGTGAAGAGGTTGAGAGTGGTGTGTTAACTCAGAGACTGAAGAGGCATCCTGGGTGGGTGATAGAAATTTGATTTGAGCACTAAGGACCAACTCATGGCTTGAACAGGTTATTCAACTTTCCTGACATTGTAAGCACTATAAGAGTTCTAAGAAGTCAGAGAAACCCTGTCTCAAAAAACCAAAAAAAAAAAGAAAAGAAAAAAAGAGTTCTAAGAAGTAAAAGACGTGGTTCAGATATAGCATCCCACCTACAGTATAAGCGCTCAACTAATAATGGCCGAGCTATATGGTTCTGAACTGCCACAAAAGAACTGTACTATTTCTGGGAGATGTCTTTAGTTCTTGGTATCTCAATTTCGCCAACTTAAAAATGACATTAAAACCAAATTAGTACTGAATTCCTTTCATCTCATCAGGAAAAAGAGAATTCACTGGACAAGGACGTGTTTCAGTGGTAAAGTACTTTACTTAGCCCATGAAAGTCCCTAGGTTTAACAATCTATATACAACAACAATAACAACAAATATAGAGAGATCAATAGATAGATTATAGATTATATATACAAAGAACAGATATATAATGTTGAGATATATTATATATAATATCTCATATATATGTATATATATATATAATTTAAATATCTTAACTATCTTGTTCCAGTCATAAGTACTAGACAGTTCTAGCCACCACCAGAAAGATGTTTACACATTTAGCAAAAGGGGTTTCCATTCTACACCAGTTCTAATGCATGGAGCTGCAGAAATATACCATAGATATATCTAATGCCTATCTCTAAACTCTGAAAGGAAGTCTGTGGCCCTGTTGTGTTGTTGCCACAAACAGTATGTATGACATTTGGATAAGTGACATCTGTCGAGTTCTGTCTCCTTGGGAAACAACAGGTAGAACTACCTGGCCCCTTTAATTGATCTTGTAGTTCCCACAGGGAACATCTCTTTACATCTTCAATACAGGTTTGAAGGGTGGAGGCCACCCATGAGGCAGGCAGTGTTCATAGGGGCATAGAGTCTACTCTTTGAGGTTCTACTGAGACAGATCAGGTTCTGTAGGCAGCCCGGCACACAACAACTGGCTTTGTACCTTAGCTAACAGTAGTGGTAAATACAGAAGCATTTAAAGAAGCAACCTTTTACTGAGCATATGCAAGAAATATATCCTTCTCCCAAGCTTGGGCCCTTTTGCATCTTCAGCCTTTCACCTTGGCTAGCTGAAAGAACTGGGTGCATTGAAACAACATAAACAACATATATTTTTAGATCATAAGAGAAGATATTCTAGGGACTTGTAGTATGGGTCAATAATAGAACCCTTAGCTAACATGTGTTATGCCCAGGTTACAACTCCAACACGTGAAAAAAAAGAGGGGGGAGTTGGAAAAACAGGGAAGAGTCAGAAAGAAATAGAAAGATGGACAGAGAGAGGAAGACAGAGGAGGGAAACAGAGGGGGGAGAGAGAGAGAGAGAGAGAGAGAGAGAGAGAGAGAGAGAGAGAGAG
>NW_021604604.1:1523136-1553691 GCF_004785775.1 Grammomys surdaster
CTCCCTCTCCCTCTCCCTCTCCCTCTCCCTCTCCCTCTCTCTCTCTCACACACACACACACACACACAAATCTGGTGTTCTTGACTCTGTCCGATGGGCCCAAAGTTCGGGGACACCACCGTTAACCTTCTCCCCTTGTGCTATGGAAGTATTGGGGCTAATTGCTACATCTCCCCCCACCACCACCCCTTCTGATGCGGCAGCACACTGGGGAAAGGCTTTCTATGAATACCTAAAGCAGACAGACCCGAACACTTCTCACCCCTCCCCACATGAGCTTGCCTCCGCATCCCTTAGCCTGAAGTTCTGTTCCAAGGCTGGACACTTAAAGTCTCATTGACAGACAAGTGTGCTTCCCCAGAGAGCTCATTTACAAAACCAAAGGATGACTCTGCTTGTGCCCTTTCCAATCCTCTCCCTACCTGAATTCCGGGACCAGGTTAGGTTGAAGCCCGTAGAAGGCAGCAGAGAGCGTGACCAGCCACCCGGGCTTGTAACTCCCATTCTCGCACTCCAGATAAGGTGGAGACCACTTGACGTGACTCCTGTCCCCTCCGAGCCCATCCCTGCGCCGCCAGCTGTGGCCCAGACCCCGTGGCCCCTGATTGGAGCCACGGCGGTGCAAGTGGGGCCTCCACTTTCGCCGAAGCCCGTGGAACCACTCGGTATCGAGAGTGGCGTTGGCCAGGTGGTGAGCGGAGGAGGACAGGTCCTGCAGCAGGATGCGACTCTCCTCGCGCGTGGCCTGGAGGAAGACCTGCGGGGCGGGCGTGGACAGCGACTCGGTGCTGAAGGTGATGGCCGCCCGGGAGATGCTAGGCTCACCCTCCAGGAGACTTCGCACCAGAGCTTGGTACCACTGCAGGTCATCCTGCACAGTCTGCTCCCGAGACTTATTGCTCTGCAACATCATGTTGAGGAAGTTGGTGGCGTGTGTCAGAGTGTCCAGCGCCCCGTGCAAGGAAGGATGGGAGCTGGCTAGGGACGGTGACTTCCCCGGCAGGCCCGCCAACTCGTACCGGCCTGAGCAGTTGGCTCTCTTCAGCTGGTGGAAGTCTCCAGTGTAGAGGTAAGAGGCCACGTCCATAGGCACTTCCTCGGCTAGTTTTTGTGCCAAGATGGTGCCGTCGGTGGAGTGGCCCCAGGGAATAGAGGGGTCCGGGGCAGAGTCTCGCGGCAGATGCTGACCGTGCTGCTTCCCCCTCGGGGTCCTCTCCCGAGGGGAATCCAGCCGTCCCGGAGGGTCGAGGCTGGCACCAACCTCTCCCAATCCCAGATGAGCGAGCAGGAGGCAGAAGAGTAAAGAGTAAGCCATGGCTCCCATCTGTCTAGCACAGAAGAGAGGAGATAACCGGAGGAGTCACTTTGTAAATCTTGGTCTTCAATTTATCACCAGTAAGACTTTTGGGGGAGAGGCTTCCTTCTCCAGGTGGCGCCCAGTCCAGATGGACTTTAAAATAAGAATGTTTTGAAATTGGCCCAGCTGGCTCAGCTGCCGTCACAGACCAAATCACCTGTGGCAATGCTGGCTGCGCCCCGCTCCACAATGGGTCGGCTCGGGATTACGCACCTCGCAGCCTTGAGCCAAACAGGTTACATCCCCAGCAGCTATAGTTAGCCCGCTTACGTCTTTCAGCTCAGCCGCTTCCACCGCCGCTCTCATTGAGGTGTGTTCAAGAGCTGATGCTGATGCTGATGCTGCTGATGCTGCCACCGAGGCCGCTGAAGACGCTGCTCCATCATCTCACCCTTGGCAAGTCGTTCCCGCCTCCCGACTCTGGCCCCTCCTCGACCCCTTCGCCCTGAGATGGAAGCGCGCACAGAGATCTACGCCGAGAGCTCAGCGGCGAGTCCCAAAGAACCAAGGTTTTCTTTGAAGACGTTCGTGTCTCTGGAGTCCAGGCAGCCAGGCAGCTGGTTAACTGAAGCCTTTAGGTTTGGCCACAAACCACACCGCTGCCTCTCCCTGCTCTCAGATGAAACCAGTTTAAAGAGACAGCTTGGCCGCAACCAAACCCTTGTAGGGCGGCTTCAAGTCGTCTTGTGCCCTGTTTGGTCGGCGCCTCTGTCAATCAGCTGACTGCCATTTGTTGGCTGGGGCGGGAGCTGTCCAGTGCTGAACCCGAGGCGCACTGAGGAGGCGGAGGAGGAGGCGGCGGCGCTGCTTTCACCCTGATGACTCGGAAACCTGCAGGGGTGGCGAGGAGTGGGCGGGAAAGAGGGGAGAAGCGGCGCTTTTGGTGGCTGAGAGCGAAGGAAACTTGAACTACTGAGGAGGAGGAGGCTGTTGGCATCTTGCTTGCTTAGTTAAATCAGCCCAGTCTTTTGCCTGGAAAAGAGGGAGAAAGAGAGTAGTTTTCATTTCTGACTGAAACTAGGGGGGAGGGAACGTAGGATGGAAACGTGTCCTTCTTAGCATCTGCTCATTTTTTTTAGGAAAATTATCAAATTCTCTTCCTTGTTGTCGGTTAAGGAAATGATTAAACCTGGCTTACCAAGGATGGTCATAGCTGTAAGAGAGTAATGGAGACATCTACTGGCTGAGCGTCAAGGAAAAATAAATGTCATATTTAAGGAATCTCTTCTTCGGGGCCAGAATGGAAGGGGAGCTCTGACAATAAAGATGTGTGGAGAGGGGTCATGACCAAGAATTGCGTGTTGTAGACTGTGAGAGAATGAAGACGAGAAAGAAAGAATCTGTGGTGTGTGGGATACAAAGTCACTGTCAGGGAGCTACTGGAATTGATGAAAAACAGCTCAGACTTCAAGGGAGGGCTCCAGAGATGTGCCAGCTCCTAAAAAAAAAAATGGCAGAACCCCTAAGCCACCTGGTTGTATCACTCAAAGCTTCCCGTGGCACTTCCCTGTTGCATCCCCACTTTCTAAATGTGCCTCCCCTTTCGAATTCCTCAAGAAGACACAAGTAGAAAATCCTAGGTTTATTTTAGTTCCCAACTAACAAAAATGTCACTCATACCAGTCCAAGACAGACTTGCTGTACTATATCGTTTTGTTCTAGCAAGAAAATACCTTAGGCTATTCAGTGTTTCTAACGTTATACACTAATATGTAAAAAAAATTGTTTAGCTCTAAGTTTTGCACAGTGAGTGTCCAAGAACAGGTAGTCTCTGATTTGGGTGACCGGTGATGGTCTTCTGGATAATATGGAAGACAATATATATATACTGAAGAGAGAAAGAGAGAGAGAGAAGTCAATTGACATGATGGCAAACTTCAAGAGGAGGGCCAAATAGGGTTTTTTATGACAATCTAGTCACACAAAGCCCTACTACCTCTTAGCATGAAGCATTAATCCAGAAGTGAGAGTAGAGCCCCCACAAACCAATTGCCTTCTACTAGGTCCTTCTGCTTAAAGTTTTACCGTATCAACACCTCCACGCTGAGGACAGCCCTTCTAATGAAGGAAACTTGGAGACTATCCACATCAAGTAATAGCAATATCTAAGTACTGGGATGTAAGAGACAAAACACGGCATATCTTCTCCACCACAATCATGGTGATATATTGAATATCTAGAATAATGCTGGTACATAGTAGGCTCTTATTATATGCTTGGTAATTACTGAACAAATGAGAGGATAATGAATCTAATTATTCTTTTCTTATGAGAAGAAAAGGTGAGCCAGGGAAGAAAGCTTTCGGAATAGGACTTCTCAACCAGTTTTCTCAGCTGTTGTACATGATTTCCAAGTAAATTTTTGTAACTATGCAAACAATAGTTATTTGATTTGTGTTTACTTATAAATACAAAGCTTCTGTGTTTGCATCTGTCCTAGTTAACAGTACTATTGCTATGGTAAAACATTATGACCAAAAGCAAGTATTGGAGGAAATAGATTATTTAGCTTACACTTCTATATCATCATCCATCATCGAAGGAAGATGGGAAGGAACTGAAACAGGGCAGGAACCTGATGCAGGAGCTGATATAGAGGCCATGGAGATGTGCTGCTTACTGGCTTCCTCTTCTTGGCTTGCTTAGCCTTATGGAACCCACGACCATCAATTAGCCCAAGGATGGCACCACCACAATGGTCTGAGCATGGATATGAGAACGCAGCATTCTCATATCAGTCACTAATTAAGGAAATACTGGCTTGCCTATAGCCTAATCTTACAGAAGCATTTTCTCATCTGCAGTTCCCTCCTCTCTGATGACTCTAGCCTGTGGGAAGTTGACATCAAACTAGTCAGCATAATATCTGACTTTTTGCTTAAATTTTGCTTTGCAACATATGCTCTTATGCTAAGTAGAAGTAATTTCAGTTTATTAGTCTGTTATATCACATGTGTCAATAATTGCAGATGGAATTTATCTTCAATGTATCATGGTATTCTCTGTTTTGGCATTTATTTAACTATCTAAAAATTTAAGTTTAATTTCCTCAGTGACTATTTTAGAAAATCTATAAAATTTACTTAAAATTCTTTAAATGGCTTCTGTATCTAATTTAAATGGAAGGTATTTATTATGAGTTGCTCCTTTATCCAATTAATTTCATGTCCCAGGATAATCAATAGACCTGAGCACTGGCTCTAGCATTGTTTTAAAGAAATATATGTGGAGCTGAAGAGATGGTTCTGCAGTTAAGAGCACTGGATACTTTTTCAAAAGACCCAGTGTCAGACAGCACAGTAGTGCTGGCCTTGGTCAAGGGGGAGTGGGTAAGCCATCAAGGGAGAGTTGGCCCCTCTACCTCTGCTGTGATGTTGTCTGGGGATGGGGAGTACCCTCTTCCTCCTCACCCCTTACTACCTGAGGCAGTTGGGAGAGCAGGTGACCTGGCCCCACCCCTCAATGGCTGCAGCACTAAGAGAAGGGACCCTGCACCTCACCTGGCCAGCACTGTAGACTGGCCCTGGTGGAGGCAGCAAAGGTGAGCCAACTCCAAGGGAGAGAACATGAAAGAGCTGGCCCAGTCACTCATCTAGCATGAGCTGGGATGAGTGTGGGGTTGATACCAACTCCCATCCCCTTTGCCACCTGCACTAGCCAGAAGAGCTGGCCCTGGAGTCATAAGAGCAGAAGAACTAGCCCTCCCCCTTTATTGGCTGTAGCACTCAGGGGATTGGGCCCTGCATCTTGCCTGGGCAACAAAGTGGAGCTGGCCCTGATGGTGAAAACACAGGTAAGCCAGCCCTGAGGGAGTGAGAGTGGGAGGGCTGCCCCAATCCCTCATAGGCTGCAGTACTTGGGAGAGTGGGCTTCATACCTTGACTAGGCAGCACAGTAGATCTAGATCTGGAAGCGTGGGTGTGGGTGAGCCAGTCCCAAGGGCATGAGAGGAGGAAAGCTGACTCTATCACCTGCCTGTGGTGGCATTGAGTGGCCTAGCCAGAGCAGTGCTGGAGAACTCCACTAGTGGTGCAGGTAAAGAAGAGCTGGCATGTTGACCAGCTCAGCTACCACCCAGGCCCAGATCTAGGGCTCTTAGTTGGCCCACCCCAAAATTTATACCATCTGTGAACAGTTAGAACAGATGAAAGGACCACTCCTACTGTTACAAAGCTGCAGGATCTCTATGACATAGGACAATAGAATAACAATAGAATAACACAGAAGGAGTCCTGATAAGAATCTAATATTGATGGTGTTACTGTAGGCTTAAATTTTTCAAAACTTTACTTTAAAAATATACTTAAATGCTTTAACCTCCCTTCTAGCCCACCACCCACCAGATGTAGTGGAAAGGAAATGGTAATGGGGCAAAGAAGAATGTGGACCTATTTAGAAATAGTTCTCTGTAGCGAACCTAATCCATTTTGTCAGGATATCAGCAGTTCAGTTCACACAAATCAGCAGTGGTAGTTCTATCCAGAAGAAACCATGAGCCTCTGCCAATCACCCAACTCTACAGAAGCAGCAAGAAGCTGCCAGAATACCACCAGAAGTTCTTTGGTGGCATTTCTCTCTATGAAGTCACAAAAAATGACGACTAGCAAAGAGTGGTAAGGTGAACCAATACCACAAAGCGACATCATCGAAGACCAGCATCAGCAAAACCCAACGATAACCAGCATAGAGTGGCAAGGTGAACCAATGTCATGCAGCATCTTCCACTATCTGTTGGGTTATACTTATATCCTTTCCAAACATCACATGTTCTCTCAAGCATCCACTCCAGTGAAACATCACATGCCCTTTTTTAAGGCAGCTTCCTGAAAAACACTACATGTATGTTCTCAGCAAAACATTGTCTCATGTGACACTTTCCAGAAAATCATCACATGACACAACTGAGTCTCCAAAGAAAGCAGAAATTTCCACTTTGTGTCACAGAAGTCAAAGATCTCAAACCAGAGCAATGACTCATTGCAAGGAACATTTGCAAGTGAAGATATGTGGACAGAGGGATTTACTGTGGGACACGCTGTGACACTTTACAGCCTCCACAGCGAGATATTGTCTATGCTTTATTTCTGTTATTATTGTTGTGGTTGTGTGTGTGTGTGTGTGTGTGTGTGTGTGTTTTGGAGGGTAAGTTGCAAGGGCAAAGGCCAGATATGAGAGGACAGGGAGAGGAGCATGACTGGTGTGCATGATGTGAAACTCATAAAGAATCAATAAAAAGAAAAAAAAGACCCAGGTTCATTTCCCAGCACCTACATGGTGGTTCACAGCAATCTGTAATTTTAGGGGATCTGGAATCCTCTTCTGGCCTTTGCCAGTACCAGGAATACACAAGATGCACATACATACATACATGGAGACAAAACACATATGTTCATAAAATAAATTAATCTAAAAGAAATTTATAAATATAATAATATTTATAATAATAATAATACAAGTTGACTTGGTGCAGAAGTGCATGCCTATAAATAACCTTAGCATGTTAGATATCAAGCAAGAGTATCACATACTCATGCTTCACTTCAGTATGAGCTACAGAGAAAAATTTTATCTCAAAATCCAATGGCTGGGGATATGGTTAAGTCTTTGCCTCATGCCCAAGGCTCTAGATTTGATTATAGCACAGAAAAAAAAAACTTAAGAGAAAATGCAAAACCATTGTCAACAATGTATTTGATTTTGTCTAATATATAGACATTTTTTATCATTTCAATAAGTACACAATATAAGATTACTAACAATTTATATAACAGTCTCACTAAGTCTTTCAACATCATGTGTATTTTATACTCACAGAACCTGGTATCTCATACTAGCCTCAATAAGTCTCCCGTTACTCGAAACTACCATGAAGCACAGATCTAGAAAAGAGTATTATAGTTCAGAAGATTGTAGAAAAATCTAGGTCCCATCAAGATAAAACTATCCAGATCCACATGCTCTAGAATTGGTCTATTCAATAGATCAATAGTGAAAGGAACTGAATAGAAGAACAAACAATCCTACATTTCAGGGTTCATCAGTGGAGGAAATAATTTCCCCAAAGCTCTCATTACAAATCACGATTTTAAAAACACTCAAAGAAGAAGATAAAACTCCAACCAACTCACAGAAGGCACAAAATTAGTTTAGTTCAGTAAACATTTAGTGAACCTCTACTAACTATCAAGCCTGGTATCGAATTAAAACAGGTGCAACATCTGCCTTCCTGGCCGCCATGCTCAACTGGGTGCAAAGAGGCAAATAAAACAAGGCAGTTCCATACTGTGATGAGGACCATGAAGAAATACACACTGTGAAGTAACAAAGAGCAGGAAGGGTGGACACAGGTAGCTTCTTGTATGAAGAGATAAACAGAAATAATGAGCAAGAAGAAATGACACCTAAAGAGTAAGGAGACTAACTAGACAGTAGTAAATGAAGTGCCAGAAGAGAAAAATCTTATATTGCTAGAAAGTGGGGCATGAAGGCACTAAGGCTGCAAACACTCTCTCCTTAACAAGGTTAAGAAATGAAAGACCCGGCTGGAGAGATAGCTTAGCCATTAAAGGCTACGCTCACAACCAAAAATATAAGAAATGGGAGACAATCTCAGCAATTGGCTGAAGTTCATATATAATATAAAAACCCTCAGCAATAGAGACAAAAGGAAAATCACTTTATAAGATAGGTAAGACAATAAATGAGTGTGGTGTGAAGGTTTCCTCCCCCTAACTCCAGTTACATGCACATAATTTGTAGATGTAACTATCCCTGTGCCCGCTTCAAAATTAAGAATTAGGTTGTCCAAGCACACATTAATATTGTGTGGGAGTTTGACTTTTTGAACAATGGATACCAGACTTGGAGGCACAGTGTGAAAAGGCCCGAGTCTTTTTCATCACAGCCTGGAAAAGCCAATCTAATTGTTTAAGAACAAGTTTTCAGTAACTAGACAGCAATATATAGCGGAATTACAAGTTAGTCTTTCTCTGTTCATGATTCCTCACTATATTTAGAAGGAAGAAGGGCCAAGAAACACAGTTCAGAAGTTAAGAGCACTTGCTACTCTTCCAGAGGACCAGAGTTTGGTTACCAGCACCCATGTCAGACGGCTCACAACCACATCTAACTCCAGCTTTAGAGGATCAAATGTCCTTTTCTGGTGTTCATGAGTGCCTGTACACATGTGACATGCATGAATACACACACGAACATAAGAATAAAAATAGTTTTTAAAAAGGATTCCTTTATAGGAAGGTGTAAACTTAATGTGTCTTTTGATAAAAAGATTAAAGAGAGGTTAAAACAGACTAATGTCAGATTTTACAGGAGCAGGAGAGGTATGTGTGTGTCTTAGTTAGGATTATACTCCTGTGAACAGATACCATGACTAAGGCAACTCTTATAAGGACAACATTTAATTGGGGCTGGCTTGCAGATTCAGAGGTTCAGTTCATTATCATTAAGGTACGAGCATGGCAGCATCCAGGAAGGCATGGTGCAGGAGGAGCTTAGAGTCCTACACCTTCATCTGAAGACTATTAGTGGAAGACTGACTTCCAGGCAGCTAAGATGAGGGTCTTATAGCCCACACCCACTGTGACATACCTACTCCAACAAGGCTACACACCTACTCAAACAGGGCCACACCTTCTAATAATGCCACTCCCTGGGCTGAGCATATACTAATCATAACAATGTGTTTTAAAATGCTTGAACCCTGTCTTAAGTCGTCCTTAAAAGCAAGAATTAGAAAGTCAGATATAATGAAGAAGATGTTAGATTGACAGTTGGGAGACCCAGTTCTGATTGGTCTTTTCTTTAGCTAATCATGTGACCTTCACAATTTGCTCAAGCTCTCTAGGAGCTTTGCCTCTTCTGTAAAGTAGGAGTGACACAGTAGATACATTTCTACAGATGAACAGTTGCAACTGAGTGACAGACAGCATTGCTGGATATACTTTCCAGGAATTCATGGTTCTTAACAACCCTGTATTTACAAGGTAGATGTTACTTTTAATTAAATAATGCCGAATCTTAGTAAATAAAGTAGCATGACCCCAATAAAATTTTCAAATAAAGCACATAAAACTACAGAGACACAGCAGTCTCTCAATATAACACAAACTGAGAAACGGGTTGCCTCTGCCTGGTCTTGCTGAGAGCCTCTGCTTCCCTAAGCGTATCCTATGCTTGCCTCTCATTTGCTCATTTGCAAAATGATGATTGCAGCCTTTGTGATCTAAGACTAGTGGTTTTAAAATTTCCGCATGAAAAAGTGTCACTAGAGAAGTCTGATCTTGTAAGTCTGGCAGGACTTGAGAACCTGCATTTGAATAATGTAAGTGTTTCTAATGCAAATGCTCCATTGAGTGCGTGCTGAGGAACACTACCTTGAGCCATGGAAAATCATCCTAAGATACTGGAAGAAGGATCTGGGAAACACAAAGCCTTGAGACGAACTGAGACTAAAATGAAACCAGCCCAGAATACCATTATTGTCTTATTATAGCCATGGGGTGCTCACAGTAGCCAAGTATTGTCCTAAGGATTTTACATAATTTAGCCCATTTAATCTTCATTATAACAATGTGGATTTGGGGCTGTTACATTTTACAAGCAGGAAACAATAACAACAACAGCAAAATGAATTGCCCAAAGTAATATAGCCATCTGGCTCCAAATGTCAGGCTTTTCTTCACAAAACTGGTGGTTCTCAATTGACAATAGGCACAGAGCTCACCTGAAATGCATTTAAAACCACACTTCCCAGATGGCTGGTTTGGTGGGCCTGGAGTGAAGCCTGGGAACCAGTAAGTACTCCTAGCACTTTCCTAAGTTTTTCTGGTACTGATGGCCCAAGGCCCATATATTGGGAGCTACTCTCAATTATCACCATTACAAACTCTATGTTCTGTGTTCCTTTCTCTCCACTCCAACAAACACACTTTATAAACGACTGAAAGGAGGAAGGTCCTATTTTGGCTTGTGATTTCAGAAAAGTCGTCCATCGCAATAGGGGAGGCATGGTGTAATAGATCAGTCCTTATCATAGCAACTAGGAAGCAGAGATGGACATACAGAAGAGAGTGAGATGAACATACAGAAGAGAGTCAGAGCACGATGTCCTTCCTCATGATATAGCCACTTTCTATAATCGGGCCTCAAATCCAGCATTTTACTCCCTCTTAAAAATTACATATTATAAGGGCTTACTCCATCCAGTAGGCCACACTCTTAATGATCTACTGTCCCCTGGAAGCGCCTTTAGAAAAACCTAGAAGGGTGTTTCTAGAAGAGACCCCTTAGGCATTTCTTAATGTGGTCAAGTTAATAGGGAAGAGTGACTAGTAGGTGTGCATACAGTGTTCTGTGCATTTTCACACAGAAAGAGCTAGAAATCACCATTAACTGATATAAAGATGCTGGAAATCTAAGGGGGGGTGCAATCTCATTTGTCTGTTTTCAATTTAGGAAGCTTACTGTGGATGCTTATAATTTTCACTTCACAGTTTGTTCTCACTGCCTCCAGCTTGCCCTTCTGTCTCTGCCTCCGGTCAGCCTCCTCCTACCATCTCTTCCCATGTTGTCTCCTCTGCTTTTCACTGTGAAGGGCAAGACTCAGGATCCTCTCTCATTCCCATAAAGTGTGATTTTAAAACAAGGAAGAAATTAAAAAAAAAAAAAATTACTAAGTACAGCTAACTCCAAAGTCACTCCAGCCACTGGCACCAGTTCCTCTTACATTCTACACCTGCTTCTAACAGGTCTGTAACCCTCATGGCCCCTAAAGACCTCCCTACACAGAAGGAGTCACCAGGGCATAGTATTTGGGTAGGAAAATCCTGAACACACCAAGGCAAAGCATTTATCAGTTTTTACCAGCATGATCCATGTTACTGACCTGACACTCAAAAGTACAGGGAAAAGTCAGATAATACATAGATAGATAGATAGATAGATAGATAGATAGATAGATAGATACGTACATACATACATACATACATACATACATACATACATACATACATACATAAAAATACCCAAGCCAATAACTGACTCCTTTTCTCATCAGGGAATAAGAAGGCTCCAAAAACATTAAACATTTACAAAACAAGTAATAAATTTGTAAAAGGTGGGAGGAGCTTGTAGATGGTGGGAGGAGTTTGTGGACAGTGAGAGATGGAAGAAGTGGATATTGTTTCTTTGCTCAATTTTCTCTGCTTCAGCTACTGAGTGAGGCAGCTCTTCCAAATGTCTCTGGAATCAGAGCTCAGTGTTGTCTTCATCAGCGTATTGCCTTAAACATGGGCATGATTGATTACATCGTGGTAAGGCGGGGCTTGGTTTTCTATCTTAAACACAGGAAAGTTGATGTGTTAGTACAAAGTACATAATATAAATAATGCTTTAAAAACAAGATTCTTCTTGACCCACTGCTTGAGAAGTTTCAGTTGGACTCCATGTCCCTGGGCCTGTAAGTATCATCACAGTACTGGAAATATGTGGGAGAGATTACTGACCTTAAGCAGAGGTAGATACCAAAAGAAAGGAGACAAGTTACATCCTTCATGACCCCAAGTGCCTAATATCCTCCAACTAGGTCCCACTCCCAACTTTTCACCATGTTCCAACAATATCACCAACAATTTATGATTTCATCTCAGGTTTAATCTATTGATTCGAACAAAACACTAGGATCTAATCACTTCCCCCAAATCCATCATCTGGCAACAAAGGCTGTATGTGAGCCTATGAGAGAATATTTCATATTTAATAACAATGGTTAGTAGTAGCCTCTGTGATACATGAGTGTCCTGTTCATATGATAACAAATACAATCTCTCAGCCATGAAGAGCAGACATTTAAGAGGCAGAATGAATAAGTCTGGAGGACTTTCTTTTGGGAGCATGGGAAGACAAGTACTTCATAGTCTCACATTCAATGTTGGGAGCACGGAAAGACAAGTACCTCATGGTCTCACATTCAGTGGTGTTTGCAGAACATCATTAGGATCAGATGGAGTCATGGAGTGGAAGTCTTCTTCTATGATTGATGTCTGTATAGGGAAACGAGGAGACACTCAGGCTAACATTCTCATTCTATGTCTTCATGTAGTTTCCTGAAGCACCTTAGGACTATAGATTCCTACAAGAAAGCTGGACCAGTCTTGAATTCCCAGTTTTTACAACTATTCATTGGATATACATTTATTTTTGATAGATTTTCCCGTCTTCGGTATTCAGTTATAGCAGCAGAAAACATTCTAAAACACCAAAACAATATCTCCCAATCCCAGTCTCCCTTGGCTAATAATCCTTTTTATAATAATTTTTCACCCTACCACTTCTCCATTACCTCCTAAGAGTCTCCAAATCTAACCAGGTTATTCTAACAAAGCTGATCTGTTTGCATTATTGGTAGCTAATTCCATCTACTGAGAAAATATCTGTAAACACATGCTTCCTCCCTCTTAAAACATTTCAACATTATCAACTCTCAAAAACACTTTTACACATGTGATATGTGAGTGAATGACTCTATACATGGAAAGATATTCTGCCTCATTAGCCACCAGGGAGACAAAAATAAAAACCACAGTGAGATTTCACTTCATACTTGAAGCAAGAGCTACAATAAGTAGGCAGATGCTAACAAATACCAGTGAAGGGGTGGAGAATCGGGGGCCTTCATATATCAGAAGGTAACATAAGGAGGCACAACCTATCTATCTAGAAAACAGCCATAGCTCAGAATGTTAAACAAAAACTGCCAGATGAACCAGATGTGGAAGAGGGATACATAATTAAGCTCCAGAAAGATAAAGTTCATGGAAGAAGACATTGACTATCCAGGTCATTGAAAGAATGAGGCTTAGTCTGTCCAGGAACAGCAAAGTGACACTGTGAATGTATACCAGATAATGAGAGATAAAAAGAGGTGGCAAAGATCTAGTGCTGTATTGACTTTTGGGAAGGCACTGGAGGATTTAGACAGGACTGATAAAAATTCTGGGCAGCTACTAAAGAAAGAGCAAGGCATGATGGGTATTTTTCTGGAGGCACCATGATGGTTCGTAGAAGGCAGTATATGTGAGAATTGCAAATCAGAACAGTGATTTTCTGGTAATGAATGTTGCCCATTAATGTCCAATGTATATTAAAGACAAATAAGGTTGCCTTAATACAGAGATATTAATATAGGAAACAATTTCTGCAATTCTATCTAGAAATAGATTCCTAACTGAAAGATTTTTCATATATTTTAAAAATAACTACTACATGTCTATTGAAAAAGAATAGAACACACTAGCAAACTTTAAGCAGAAGTATGCATAACCAGTAAGCAATAAGCAAGTGACAGAATGTTCATCTTTGTTACTAAGCAGAAACACAACTTTAAAAACACAGTGAGGTTCAAGTTAAATCTATGTGATTGGTAAGACTCTGAGAGCTGAGTATTGTCACATTGCCAGCACTAGCTGTAGGAAGGATGGAAAAGATGCCTGTGCCCAGTGTCTCCTTAAGATTGCCAGTAGGGCACAGCATTCGTGTGGTTATTTTGGAAACTAGTTTAGCATTACCTTACAGCATCAAGCATCCACCTTCTCTATTGCCAGTCACTTCCATTTTTGACGTATATACAAAAGAAACTTATACATTCCTTTGATGAGTAAAAGAGTATCAACTGCACCAGCTCTAGTAATAAAGTCTAGAAGCAACATAACCACTTATCACGAAGGAACTCTTAAACTGTAATGCATGAAGCAGAACAGAAGATTGGGAATTGCGCACTTGGGATCCAGGGAGATGCTAAACCTCTTGGGTAAGAAGGTTTGATGCTGGCACAGAGATAACCGTGGCTGGATGAAAATATCAGACATGCCCAAGTTTTAGTGCCAGTGGTAGGCTTACAAGTGTTCATTTAAAACAAATAAATAATTCAGATCATGAACTGAAAAGGGAAGAAATTTCTGGTAGTTTTTGTTTTTTTTCCTCACCAATGGCTTTGACCTGTGACAAATAATTTGCATGCCCTGTGTGACAAGTCTTCACCTCTTGCATGGCCTTACAGCCCAGCAACACACCTGTGGAAGGTGCTATGCTCTGCCAAGGCTCTAGGGAGGTGTTGAGCTCATGAAAGGTTTTTGCCTCTGTGGCCTGATTAAACTAGATCTTTTCATTAACAATAGCTGTCAATCATCATTAATGTGCCTAAGACTTTGCTGAGTCCCCAACACTGGTCCACTTCAAGCCAAAGCTTAAATTTGCTTTCTTGGGCTGAACTCCTTCCCTTTCTCGCCTGTGTCTAAACTTGGGTAGTCTATCTCCAGAGCACTATTTCTGGGCTTGCACGTGTCTCCTCCAGGACCGTCTGGCTGACCCACTTTCCCAATGGAGCAACACAGTCCTCTATCTGATGCTCAAGCAGTGAACAGAAGGCCGAGGAAATGAGAAGCTGTGTCCCCACTGAGGACAGCTAAGCTCCCCACATGGGGCACACAGCAAGATCACAGAGGCCCTGCAGAATTCTCCAGAAAGCCAGTTCTGATCAATGACAGAGCAGCATGGTCCCAGAAGAAACGTTCCTAGGGTATTTCTTTTTTAGCACAAATAAACAGTAATATGGAAATGAGAGAAGATCACAGATTTAATATAATGTACATAGTGATATATACTAAGATGGTTACAGTATCTGAAAACTGAATAAAAATAGTAAGGATTTACATATTTGACAATGGTGCTTTATTGATTCCCTCAAAGGAAAAAAAACTAGGAAAGAAGTTTCTCCATGTATTCGCTCCCTTTAGGGCACAGACACTGGTCTGTCTTCTGCTAACAAGAACTTTAGATGTGAACTCAGAGAGGGTCACTTCCCACTGTCACTCCTTTGAATGTTCCTAAAAGAAGATAAGTGCTCCCAGGGATGCAGATTTCAGTGCACCTTTGGAAGTGAAAGTTGTCTGATCAGACCTCTTTCTGACATCAAGAGACCCTCCCAGCAGGGCTCTTCTTTAAAATACCCAGGAACTGTGGGCTGGGGGTGTGCCTCAGTGTGCAGGCCAGGCCCCAGGTCTGATCCCCAGTGCTTCAAAATAAGAAGAAAGAAACTGTGCACACCTGCAGTCGTCCTGGGAAAGAAGGAAACACAATCAGGTACTCAGGTTAGAAAGCCAGCCATGAGAATAACATCACTCCAGATTGTTGCCTGATACAAAGCTTCTTCCACCCTGATTGTTAAACACAGAGTAAAACTTAAAGATGGGAACCAGACAATCCCTTAAACATAGGGAGCTAGAACCCAGACAGCAGTTCTGTGATTGCCAATAAGTTTGTCTCTAAAATCAGGCTGGAAGTCATAGAAAGAGTAATTCTTGGGAAAGAGAAAAAAGCAGATTTGAGCAATAGAAATATTGATAGACATACTAGGTGAAGGGGTGTCTCATAGGGTCCCAGCTCTAGACAGACTAGGTAGTTAACGGCTGCTGAGAGAGAAAGAAGGAGCCACCCCTCCTAGGAATAATTTCCCTGACTGGTGATCAAGAAGTGCACAGTGCTCACTCCTCTAACCACATATACACATAACAAATATGCTTGTATTTCCATATTTGTGAACGTGTGTGTGTGTGTGTGTGTGTGTGTGTGTATGATAATAATAATAAAGGAGAGGCTATTGTGTGCCATATATAGTACATATTAATTTAAAAATGTATATTTTCTTAGAGCCAGGAAATCCTCAATGACATTCCCTGGTGATTTCTGAATTGCTGATCTACTAAAAAGGCACTGTGGAGTTCTCCTCAAATTATGATAAAGCTGTTTTTATGTCCAGTCTGTTGGTCCTGTCTTACAGTGTCTAGGGAGGAAGGTGGGCCTTCTAGTCTTCAAATCTACTCCCTCCATGTGTGATGGTGAGTTTGGAACTATCATCAGGCAGATCACTGGGCCACAGCACTATAAAAGGAGGAGTTTGGTATTAAAAAGAGACTGCGATCTGATGGAAAGGGAATTTAATTAATTAATTAATTAATTAATGGGGAAAAGTGAAGAAGGCATATCTTAAAATAGAAATAAATAAAATGATGAATAAAGATGGACAAACCCATCTGTGTGTCCATCCACTGACAATGTACCCACCTACCTGTATGTAGTACACCTACTAAGTATCACACCTACTGAATGCTTCTTTTAGAATTTTGTCCATTCTTTAAACTCTTCATCTGAGCAACGGAAATAAAACTATGGTTCACAGATCCATTTCCTCCTCAGTAAAGGACCTCTCATGCACTTTCCTCCCTGGAACAAAGAGAAACAACCTCCATAAAACACAAAGGAAAACCAAGGAACTAGAAGAAGGCAACCCAAGGAGGTGGTCCAACCTCAATATCCAAGACCTTCCTCCTGACAGCCTTCAGGTTTGTGTCTAGTTTGATTTGGTTTGGTGGGGCATTTTCTTGCTATAAGAGTAATTGGGCATTAAAGGCCAATCTCAGAGGAAATACCTAGGAAAGTGATTGAGCAATTGCACACCATGTGCCACTGCCGACCTGTGGTCCAGCTAGACTTAGCAGGCTCTGGACAGCTGCATATAAGCTGGAAGCTCTTAAGTAATAGACTCTGAATGTCACCTGGGGCCTGTTTTCACATATACTGTTTACGTGTCGTGCTGTTCGGGTAGGTTGAATTTACAGGTGATTAGTTGTGGCCACACGTCTCATCATCCAGACTGACAAATTCTTCTCATTGCTGTCACAGACTTTGAGATGACATGTCAGAGCGCAGCATGTGAACTGTTAGGGTAAGCCAGACAAGAACACATCCTGTGTGTCTAAGCTTCGTATTGCTCATGCCAAACACTGAGGAGCAGAGGCCTTTCAGGTCAGCAGAGGTTTGCAGGAGGATGTTCTCAGATGCAGCTCGTACCTCATCACCCTCCTGCATCCTGAGTTTGCTTCCTGCTGTCAAAACAAAACTTTACTTAAGACTGTACTACTCAGAAAGGAGAGTTGCGCCCCTAGCCACCCAAAAATCGAACTTCTAAATTTCTCTTTTTTTAATCTTTTAATTTTTATTACTATTATTATATTACTCTTTAATCTTTTCTGACAGTCCGGTTATCATCACCCTCCCAATGCGCCTTCAGACCACTCCCCATCCCACTCCCCCTCACTCCAACAGGATGTCCCCACCCCACCAGACCTCCACACTCCTTAAGGCCTCAAGTCTCTCAAGGGTTAGGTGTGTCTTCTCTCACTGAGAGGCCTGACAAGCAGCTGAGTTAGATGTAGACACTCACACCCAACCAATGAACAGAAACCAGAGACCTCTATGGTTGAATTGGGAAAGGGCTGAAAGAAGCTGAGGAGGAGGAGGATGACCCCTTGGGAGGACCAGCAGTCTCAACTAACCTGGACCCCTGAGATCTTCCAGAACCTGAGCCACCAACCAGGCAGTATACACTAGCTGATATGAGGCCCCCAAAACATACACTAGGAAAGAAGTAAGTTTTTCTTGGAAGCCTATTTTATCCAGAATTTTATTCAATCAAGTGAGTATAAGATGTGTAAATATGGATAGGCATGTAGGTACTCTAAAGTTGAGAAGTTTACTAGAGGAAAGGGCAACAACTTTTATCATGCATTGCCTGCAAAGGAAGCCTTAAAGTTGCTTTAATCTAACAGTCTCTCCCATCTTTAGGGGACTCTGAGCTGGCACATCTGGAGTGGACCATGGCTGTCATCTTGACACTGTGTTCAGAAGTCTTGAGCTAGCCTACAAATTGTTCTTAAAGTCCTATCTTTGGGAACAGGTTGGTACCTTCTGAAGGTAACTTCCTGCCTAACTAAGGTCTCCTTGTTTGTGTTTTTAAGAGGAACAAACTCCCTGAAGTCTTCTCTGCTCCTGAACAAGACTGGTAATCTGTGGTCCCAGATACTATTCCCACCAACCTCTAAAAGTCCTTCCTAGCACTGTCTGATTCACCACCTGAGCAGTATCTATCTGAGAGTCATCCAGAAGGCTAGAGAAAAGAACTGCCTTCTAGGGATTCTGAGCCAGAGGTCTAGGTAAGTTCTATCAAGCTCACTTGGAGACCCTTTCACTGCTTTGATACCTAAGTTCCTGAGCCTGACTCTTCTGTCTCTATGTCTTTTATAAACAGTACTTCTTCTGAAGTGTAAGACACAGAACTGACTGGGAGCTTTCTTACAGGGTGCTGCTGGAGAATCACCATGAATGGAGAGAATCCACATCCAAATCATAACCATTTCTTATGGTGATCAGTGTGGTATAAAGCACTGAGAAATAGTTAGAAACTTACTATTTAGTAAAAGACTTGCATGGAACAAAGGCACAACAGTCAGCAGCAAGTGTCATGAGAGACAAGAAACCGTAGCACTATTAGACGGTATCTAAATTATTCCTGAAGCCAATTCAGAAATCATGGCCTAGATTTGTTCTCAGAGTAGTGCAAATGCAGATCCCATGGTCTGAATGTGGGTGGCCCCAACAGGCTAATATGTTTGAACTCATGGTATTCAGGTGTTGATGTCAGTTTAGGATTCTGTGGATCCCCTGAGATGTGGGTCTGAGCTGTAGGTAGTGTGGCTCAGAGGATCAGGCCTTGAAGGTTATAGCTACTTCTGGTTCTAGCCTGCTCTCTGCTTCCAAGTCAGCTCTAATGATGTGGTCATTTGTTCCACATCCTACAAAGATGGACTCCTGTGTCTTCCCCACGACAATGGACTGAAATCCCTGAAACCATAAGCTGAAAGAAATCTTCCATCCCTAAGTTTCTTCTGGCATGTATTTTGTCAACTAACAAGCAAAGTCACCCATATGCCAGCCATGCCTGTCTTTCCGTTTTTCACCCTAAGTGTTTCTCCCTTTTCTGACCCTAATTCTGCTATGGGTCACAATGGAGAGAGTTCATCTTCCCTGAGTGCTGGCAGCACTTCCCTGCATGGGGTTTTTTTTTTTTTTTTGGTTTTTTGGGTTTTTTTTCCTGCTACTAGAGGCTGTTTGGCCTGCTTGCCTGGCAGGTCTGAAGTGCTTTGAAAGCTGATGTCCCTGGCACAATGCATAGTCACTCAGACACTCGATAATGGTGCTGTGGTACCATGAGATGCCAAGACAAAGTGGCAGAGCAATAAGAGCAGAGAAAGGACCAAGATTTGGGAACTGACACCAGCTAAAGTCTAGGACTAAGAACAGAAGCAGGGAGGTAGAAGAACCAGCATGGTTTGTGATGCCTAAATGAAGGAGAGCATGGGACTCTGCCTCAGGAAGCCTCCAGGCCACTGGGTAAAACAGAATCCACTCTTGAAACATTCTGACACCAAAACAAAAGTGAGGGTTGAGTACAGAGTGTGGCAAGCAGAAATAAATTGGAATTGGTCTTGATCTGACCAATGTGAGCATCCGTTTTCCCATTAGAAAGTGTGCACTGGCAAGCGATATTGATTGGATGGGGTTTTGGGTCAGGAACAAAAAGTCAGATGATTAAAGTGCTTAGTTCAGTTTCTGCATCATTATAGTAACAGCCCAGCACACTGTTGATTTTTTAAATGTCCACTCTTACAGTGTTGCCATTGCTGAGTGCCGGAGCTGAGTGAGATTGTGCAGACCTGATGGATGATGGGAAATTGACTGCAGTGTACAGGAGATTACATGATGTTCATGGACAAGACAACTGAACAAAAAGCAAATTCTGCAGCCAAGTATTGGGTAAGTCAGGGCATAAGTTTGTTTGGGGGCGCAGTTTGAGTTGTAAGTGTACACAGTACCTGGCTGGGTACTTAGGCAGAGGAAATATGGGCTTGGCTGAAGAATTAATCTAGAAGTACTGAAGATCTATGTCAGAAGATAACTGTTGTAGTTTGAATGACAAAGGTTGCATGGGTTCATGTTTTTGAACACTTGACTCCAGTTGGTGATTGTTATGGTTTGTATATGCTTGACCAAGAGAGTGGCACTATTAGAAGGTATAGCCCTGCTGGAGTAGGTGTGGCCCTATTGAAGTAAGTGTGTCACTGTGGCTATGGGGCTTTAAGACCTTTATCCTAGTTGCCTGAAAGCGAGTATTCTGCTAGCAGCCTTCAGATGAAGACGTACGACTCTCAGCTCCTCCTGCACCATACCTACTTGGATGCTGCCACGCTCCCACCTTGATGATAATGGACTGAACCTCTGAACCTTACAACAATTAAATGTTGTCTTTGTAAGAGTTGCCTTGGTCATGGTGTCTATTCACAGCATTAAAACCCTGATGTTTAGAGAGGTTATGAACTTTTAGGTAGTAGAACTTTATGTCACTGGGGAGCAGGGAGGTCTAGCCTCACCCCATTCCTTGTTTGCTCCTTATCTACATCCTGGGTATGGATGAAAAGTTAACTAGTCAGCTTCCTGCTCCTACTCTCATACTGTGCTGTCCCAACAATCATGGACGCTTTCTCTCTGGAAGCTTGAGCCAAAATCAACTCTTTCTTCCTTAAATTGCCTTAAATTGATATCTTATCAGAGCAGTGGAAGGGTAGTTAATACTATAAAATAAATGAAAGCAAACTGAAAGTGAGATTAATTTACAAATGAGAGGAGGGAGAGGAGGAAAAGGTGTGAGATTCCAGATGCCAGAAGAGAGAAAAGGAAGAATATGAAAACTATTCTTTAAAAAGAAGATACATTAGATTTGGGTAGGAAAGCTTGGAGGGAGGGAACCATCCTTGCTCAAACCTGAGTTTTATGGCTGGGTTTTCTACAGACCATCAATGTCAGTGTGGGAAATTCAGGTCTTGGTTTGAACTTAGAATTCACTATCCTGGGGTGAATTCCGGGAGGAGCACATTCCTTAGTCAGAGGACACTTGCTAGATTAACATTCAGAGGGGGAAGGGAGAGGCTGATTAACATTCCTCAGACCACAGGGAAGGGAACCCACCTGTCGGTGGGGAAGGCTCAGAGCACTTAGACACATTCCAGGGGAACCAAGATGAGAGTTAATCAGGAAGCTGGGCCCTTAACGTGGTAAACCTGGGCAAACGGAAGACACTCATTGTCATAGCGAATCTGAGTCACCTAGAGATCAGACCCGGGAAGGTCAGCCTTTGTGGTTGTCCTCGTGAACTCTGTATAAAAACTGCTCCCAGCTTTTGCTCGGGTTTCTTCTTGCCTGCGTGCGAGAGAACCCCGGTGCACTGGTTATTATTATTACTATTATTAAACCTCATGTTTTTGCAGCGAATCCTCTGTCCATGTGTGTTTCTGCAGGAGCACATCCCCTGGTTTGGATCTTAGAGGCCAACATTATCTGTCTTTGATTGCCATAACAAAATACCACAGGCTAAATTAGGCATCAAAAATTTATTTTCTCACAGTTTTGGAGATCAGAATCCCAAGGTCACTATGACATCTTGAGTGACTTCCGACCAGGTCTCTGTTTCTAGCAAGCAAGGCAGATGCCCTCTCAGTTTGTTCTCAAATCACTTTTATTCTGTGAGTGGAGAGAAACGGGGGGTGAGCAGAGAGATCAGGTATCCCTTCCTCTTTATCAAAGGAAATGGTTCTGTTAGACTAGAACCATCTTTATGGTTCCATCTTTATGGTCTCTTTTAAGTTACAGTTTTAACATTTTTTTTAAGCTTAAAGTACCTATCTCCAAATGTGATCACACTGAAAATTAGGGCTTCAACATAGGAATTTGAGGAGGACAGAACTCAATCCATAGCGATGATGTAATATACTAATATGAGATGGGGAGGGAGGAGGTGTGAAGCTTCATTTAGACGTTCTATTTTGGGTGGGCTACTAGGTTAGTTTACAGTTAGAGCACTCGGCAATGACCAAAGTATTCTGTATCTGAATTATCCACCATGGTGAGTACTAATCAACTGTGGCAACTGAGCATGAAGTATGGCCAGTAATGGCTGCAACTACAGTTTCATGGTGAAGCACTTATGAGCAAGACTGTAGATTTGAGCCCCAGCAAAACACACACACACACAGCTAATGAGGAAATGAATTTTAAATTATATGGTCTTTTTAATGAATGTAAATTTAGCTTTGGGCAAAGCAAGTTATAAGACAGAAAGATCCTTTGACAGACAGACTCTGTCAGTTACTAGATACCAGAGGCTGCTAGGCCTGAAAATCCAAATTATAGATATTCCACACCAAACTGTCTTTTGTTGTAGAAAGAAAGCATATGTCCAAATCTCAGATTGTCCCCACTATCTCATTACAAGTCCTCAATAAGAGCCTGAGTGTTTGAGTGGCTGTGAATGCATAATTAGGAATGTTTACAGACAGCTGAAGAGGTACTATCAGAGGTTAGAGAAACTGGTTTTCAAGGACCAAGATAAATCCTTTGGAGTCATCGGATGGACAGATATGATAGGTGCAGCCATGAACATGGATGTGGTCTAGAAAGAGGGCTAGGAACTCTGCATCAAGCATCAGGGAAGTGCTTCTATCCAGATACATGGAAAAGAAAAAACAAACAGGAAATGAAATTAGATTTGTGTCTGCCAGATACTTGCCAACCACGAGACATTCTCAGTTAGCAGAATGTCCACAGGTTTAATTGTGTCAGAAAGAAAAGCAATGAGATGAAAAGAACAGGAACCCTTGGCCCTTCACACCATACCCCACTGGTCTTTGCTTAATCTCCCTGTGCCTCAGTTTCCTCCTTTGTACAACATGAATTCTGGCAGGGCCAACTTCACAAGCTGTGACAATGCAGTTGGATGTATCAGCTATGGCACGCTAAACACACTTCAAACTTTGCTTAAGAAACAAAACTCACTTCGCTTCCTTCTTCAGCCTTCTGCCTGTGTTTACAGTCTACACAAACCGCATTATCCTTTGTCTTAAAGCCTTTGAGAATCGTGAGTCATCTTGATTTTTCCTTTTTCCTCCCAACGTCCAGTAAGTAATTCACCAAGAGTTACTCATTCTAGCCTCACAGTGTCTTTTACATCCAGGTACCTCTTGTGTGTTAGCCGGCCTCCATCAATAGACCAGATACTTGATGTAATCAACCTTATAAGACATGGCATTTACTTGGCTCTCCATTTTGACAGATGACTAACTGGCCCCAATATGGTGGGACTGTGGTAACGCATTGTGGTAATGGTATGCAGTGGAGCAGAGCAGACCTGAGGTCTCAGAATCTCCTTCAAGTGTAACCTCTATGTTACAAATCCCTCTGGCTAGGCTATCCTTCCTAAAGGTCCCACACATCAAGTGGCACAAGCAGTGGAGCTTGAACACATTCCCATGCAGCACACGGTACAGTGGCTGCCATCACTCAGTCCTCAGGCCTGTCTGTGCTGGACTCTCAGTCAGCTGGACTTTCTGACAAACTATGTCCAATCCTGATGTGTTTGCTATGCCTATTCAGTCTCCAGGCAGTACAGCAGTCTCTGTTATCCACAGAAACTCATCATGAATGCCTGGAGCCATCTTCAGTACTCAACCCTATATACACTATGATTTGTTCTATACATTTAACATAGTGATAACATTCATTATATATTAAGCACAGTTGGTGATAATACCACTAATACAATAGAACAGTTATAACAGGGTGATCTATCATAGCATCACTGTTTGTTGTTTTTTGGTTTTGTGTTAGGCACAGCCTTGCTATGTGGCTCAGGTTGACATGGAACCAGTGGTAATCCTACCCCACCAATCCCCACTCCCAAACTCAGGGATCACAGATATGAGCCACCACTGTCAGCCTTGATTAAAGACTTACTTACTGTACTCAACCTCTTCCTGTGATTGTGAGGAGTAATACAATACCTCACTGATGAAGAGAGTGAATAACAGAGACATGTGTCATAGCATTAGGCTAGCATCACTGCTGAAGCCCAGGAAGCAGTCTGAGTGGAACAATGAGGTCTTCAACCTCTCCACTCCATCCCACTCAAAAGACAACTCACCTTCGCTGTGTACATCCCTTAGCCATCAAAGTTCCCAGATTGACTGCCAGGGTAATTTGAGCATTTGTGCTCAAAGGAGTCTTGGAGTGGCAGGCATTTTGATCCAAAAATTATTGCCATTGGAATTTTCCATGGGATATTCTTGACCACAATTGACCATTGGTTACTGACCTTTGGAAAGGTACTTAAACTCCAATTAAGGGGCAATAGGAGACTTCCACATTTGTAAGCTGAAGGCCATTTTGTACCTTTCCTCTGGAAATTCCTTTTTGTAGACAAGACTAAGTCAATGCTCCTAACCTGCTCTAGTCACACGTGACTTCAATTTTTTTTATTTTGACCTAAGGATGAGTAAATATGATTATTCACCTGAAAATTTATCATGCAACTGTATATGAATGAACTTCATATACTGTGCTGCTGGCTAGTATTATGTCAGATTGACACAGATAAAGTCATTTTGGAAGACAGAATCTCTGTGAGAAAATGTTACCACTAGATTGGCCTGTCTGCAAGCTTTTTCTTGATTTATATGAGAAGGCTCAGCTCTGTGTAGGCAGTATCATCCCTGTACTAGTGTCCTGTGCACTATAAAAAAGCAGGCTGATCAAGACAGTAAGCAGCACCCCTTCCGTGGCCTCTGCATCAGTTCCTGCTTTCAGGGTCTTTTGTTCCTGCCTAGACTTCCCTCAGTAATGGACTGTGCTGGCTAGTTTTATATCAACTTGACACAAGGTGGGGGAGAGGTCATCTGGGAAGAATGAATCTTAATAGAGAATAGAATTGGCCTATAGGTAAGTGTGTAAGGCATTTTTTTGATTGATGATAGATATGGCAGGGCCAGCCTATTTTGGGCAGTGCAGTACCTGGGTAGGAGATTCTTGGATGTATAAGAAAGAAAACTGAGCAAACCAGCAAGAGCAAACCTCCACGGTAGTATTCCTCCATGACTCTGCTTCAGTTCCTGCCTCCAGGTTCCTGCCTTGAGTTACTTCTCTGGTCTCCTTCAATGATGGCCTGTGGCCTGAGGAGTGTCAACTATATTAAGCCATCTCCTCCCCAAGTGGCTTGTGCTGATGGTGTGTTGTCACAGCAATAGAAGCCCTAAGACATAGACACAAAGATTTTTTTTTCATTTGACTTCAAAGTGAAAATGCAAAAATTCAATATTCATTCTTGCAAAGAAAGTCTTCATTGGTGCCTCCCTCAAGTTCCCCTAACAAGTCTCACTTATGCTGTTGAAATTGCAAAATTGTGAGTGTGTGCGGGGGTGGGGGGAGGGTATGGGTGTGTTTAGCCATGCATATGCAAAAGCCAGACAGAGATTGGCATCGGATGTTTTCGTCTATCACCCTCCACCTTATTTTTGAGACAAAGTCTCTCTTACTGAACTTGGCCTTGCCATTTCAGCTAGACTCCCTAAGAAGAGAGCTGTCCACTGTCTCCACACCCCAGTCTCCATACAGATCTGCACCACTGCACTTGACTTTTATGTCTATGCTGGGGATTGAAACTCAAATTCTTATATTCGAATGGCAAGCACTTACCCAGTGAAAAATCTCCCTAGTCCAATCCTGTAGATATTTTAAATCCTTAAAACATCTTCGTTTGCTCCTCAAAGTCATATGGTTTACTACCCATCCTCCTTAAATACAAATCTCTACAGGAGACGAGGCAGTATAATGGGGGCCCTCCATGCTCCCTATCATGTCCACAGGGGGCTGACTTCCAGTCTCTGTTCACTGGTTAGCTTCTCCCATTCCAAGGATGTTCAGTCCCTGCTTCATATTTTCCACTTTATTAATTGCTTCTTGGCCCTGTTCTCTGACCCTGGTTGATTAAGCAAACTAATAGCTTAAAACAGCTGGATTTACCACCTTCTTATAGAGCATTTATGAATCTTAAAAGGACCTTAGGAGCCCTGACCAAAGGAATGACTAATAGAGGAATTTCAGGAGAACTGTGTAGGTGTCAGCAGTGTCATTAAAGTGATGCATCAGAGGCCAGGGATGGCATGAGGGACCAGGGATGACGTCAGCTATTGCTCACACCTCTAACCAAAGGCAACAGAATGAGGATGAAAGGAATAGGGGAGGTGGAGGGTGGGAGGGAGTGCTCAAGTGATAGATGACCTTGGAGGCCAAGCACAATGTGAAAATTAAGAAAAGAATGAATCTGGGGAATTACAGCTAAGGAGTCTCAGTGCATGCATTTGAAAGTTGATACAAGAAGAAACTTGCCAGAAGAGCAAGGCCACATGCAGGATATTGGGGGCAAAAAAAGGAAAAACAAAGCACAGAACAACAGAACAGCAGAATTATAGACACACCAGGCAGGATCCAGGTGGGATACATGATGGGGCAAATGGACTTGTTCCCTAGGATCCCCATGGTCCTCCTGTCTCTGCTCAGGACTGAGGGATTGCCAGTCTTTTCACATCCTAGACAGTGCTGGACAGGGAAGCAGAGAGCAACCTTTCAAAACAGAACCCTGAAGAGCTGACATATATCACTCCTTAAAGGACTCTGAGATAAGCAGACAAGGTAGATTCTGTTCTCATAGACCACTGACTAGAAGGCTGGGCAAAAGAGCCATGGGTCTATATCTAGGAAGGAATTAACAGGGAATTGGAGCTGTTACTGAAAGCAAAATCAAACAAGAGTAAATTGCACGTCTGTGTTTAGTATTAGTAAAGACAAAATCAAAAGATTACACACCCATTATCCTGGCATTCAGGAAACAAGGCAGGAAGATTCATACTTTAGTTTAGGTGGTCTATGTAGTGAATTTGTGTCCAAAAAAGAGGGCAAGATGGAGGATAAAATAGATAATCACATTTTACATGTTGTGTTAGAAATGTGAAAGGTAAGATAGGTCAGTGTATAGCAAAAGCTTATGAAATTATATGTGAAAAAATTAATAAAATGTGCAAAATAATTTTCAACAGTGATACTTATTTTACTAAAATTTATAATAGTTGGAAATATAAACTTATTAAATATAAGATATTAATGTTATTGGCTAAATTATATTATACGATAAAATATAATAATAAAAGTCATAAGAAATACATATATAGAGAGCATTCATGTTAAATTAAACATTTTAAAATATTTTCATAAGGATTAATCTGCTCAATGGTAGAGTGCTTGTACAAGGGCCTAGGTTCCATCCTCAACATTACCAAAAAAGAAAGTGTCTTAGTTACTTTTCTATTGCTGAGACAGAACACCATGAACAAGGCAACTTATAAAAGAAAGGACTTTATTAGGCTTACAGTTTCAGACAGAGTCTACAGGGGATGAGCAAAGAATGACAGCTGACAGATCACATCTTGATTCACAACTAGGAGTCAAAGAGATCACTGAGAATGGCTCAAGTCGCCGGACGGTGGTGGCGCACACCTTTAATCCCAGCACTTGGGAGGCAGAGGCAGGTGGCTTTCTGAGTTTGAGGCCAGCCTGGTCTACAGAGTGAGTTCCAGGACAGTCAGGGCTACACAGAGAAACCCTGTCTCGAAAAAAACAAAAAATAAAACAAAGAGAGAGAGAGAGAATGGCTCAAGTCCTTTGAAAACTCAAATCCGGCCTCTAGTGCCACACCTCCTCCAACAAGGCTCTACTTCCTAATCCTTCCCAAATAGTTCCACTAACCGGGAACCAAGTATTCAAACATGAGCCTATATATATGGTAGATGTCTGGGTTTCTTTTTTTTTTTTAAAGATACAAGTCCTTGTGTGTAGCCTACACTACTCTGGCACCATACATTGCTTAGCCCACATAGACTCTGACTCTCTGAAACCATAAGCCCAAGTGTTGTTGTGTCAGTCTCCTGACTGCTAGGTTTATAACTATGTAGCTCTATGCATCCTAGATTTATCTTTGGCTTTACACTGAGATCACTCTCCTTAACCTAATCATTAGTGTAAGTTTAATGAGATCCCTTATGACTCAAGATGTGGTGCACGGTTTGCCTTCTGTCTAAACAGCTCTACCATGAAATCTTCCCCCTTCCCCTGGTGTAGCACTAATTTCTCCTCAGAAGACATCTAGAAAACTCCTCCCCTAGACTGATCCTCTACTGCATCTTCTCTTCCAACAGTTTTCCCTTCCTTAGGAACACCACAGTTTACTGTAATTCACATGTTTACTAACATATCTGTTTTATCACTGCTTGATATACCCACTTGAAGATAAGCTGTATCAGAGCCAAGATACTGTAATTCTTTTCTTTATTTTGACATTCTCATATTAACCAGTGCCTGGCATGTACTTTGCCTTCAACAGATATTTGTTAAATTAATGAATGGTCATTTGAATACTCATGTTTAAACGAATATATAAGTCATTCTAACAAGAGATCCTGGAAATTTTTCTCATTCAAATAATGGTTGCAATTGGTGAAAAACAGTATGGGTTCTCTAGATTAAGGTATCTTGGAGGTAACCAGCCTTCATAATCCAGGAGTATATAGCATATATTTCATCACCTGTAAATACAGAGGTTGAGATTATGGTTGGTTCTGGAAGTAGTGGCTTGGTCAAACATTTTCTGTATTACTATTAGTAGCTTTATTCACCTTTTAGATAGGTGTTTCAAGAAGAATTGAGTTACAAAAATCAAATCAAAGCCCAGCAGATGGCCACAGTCCATGAGATCAATGGTTGATATATAAAAGCCCAGGAGCAATAGGATGAGGGTAGCATGGTGATAAATCAGACAAGTATTGCCTTTCAAAAATCTATAGTTAAGTAGTTAAATATGATAGATAATTTTCTATGTCAGCTTGACCAGCTACAGATGAAATGCTATTTCTGGATGTGTCATTGAAAGTGTTTCCACATGAGAAGACCATTTGAATCCAGTACACTAAGTAGATCATCTTTCCCCGTGTGGATAGCCATCACCTAGTCTGCTATGAGCCTGAACAAAATCAAAGTAAGAAAGGGTTCAGTTCTCTTTCCTACTGCTCCACAAGTTGACCTGATACATCAAATTTCATTTTCCATTGACCTCAGACTGGATACCCACTGTCAATCCTCCCTAGTTCCCAGACTTTGGACATAGACTGAGTTATACAGATGGTCTTCCTGAATCTTCAGCTTGCAGATGGCAGTGCAATGGGCTTTCGCAGCTTCTGTGAGTATTGAAAAAATTGCCTCACAATAAATAAGTAAGTCTCCTAATATGTCCAGTTCTGTGGAAATCCCTGCTAAGATCATAGGACACAGAATGGAACAACAGATACCTCTAATATTGTGCTACAGGATACAAAGAATGCAGAGGATACCACAAGGTCATCCAGCATAAACTCTTTGGTGGGCATTAGATCAAAGACAAACTCCAACATTGTTCAAACAGCCAGATAGATCTAATTTGCATTTTAATGATGTCATATAGGTGCTCTTAACCGAATTGGAGAAAGTCTCCACCAGTCAGGTTACTCAGAGATGTCAGCACAACAGGAGGCAGCCGTAGGTTTGGGTGTACTGAAGAACAGTCATACAAAATAAAGATATCGCCATGCATGTTCTCCTGAATGCTAGCTGGCCAATGGACAGAAACATAACACCCAGAACACATTTCCAGCCATCCAATCATTGTTTTCTCTTACAGAAATACACATTTTCCATTCAAAATGTCTTGAGCAAGAAACATTGTCAGTAACCTTGTTAATCTACTGTTTAGCATGATAGAAATGAGAGATCCCTTTTCATCTTGCTTAGCAGTGGCAATTATTTGCCAAGATAAGGTCACAGCAGAGGAGATGATTAGTACCCAACTCCACATTTATTATGACTAATTTTATGAACGGCTTAGAGAAGTGTCATTTCCTTTTCTCTTTCAGCACAGTGATCATTGGCAGCCACCCAAGGGCATTGTCATGCAGTGACGCTTATGGGCAGAAAGTCCCAGCAACACAATTCAGAACACCCTCCAGGATCCTGTCACCCTCAGCTCATCCTAGTCAGGTCCCTCCCTCATTCTCGAAAAGCCTGTTTTATCAAGCTCTCCAAAAGCTTACCATGCTTCAATTTCTAGAAAGAAACAACTGATGGGTAAAGGAAAAGCAAACCAAATGCAAACACAACACTGTTTAGATCTAAGTGAACTTAATCCAAAGCATCTCAAATGGCATAATGGGAGACAAGCAATTTTACAAATACAAATCACTCCTTGCAGACAGTAAGAGGGACCATCTCAAAGAACAAGTTTCCATATTTCATAGGCTAAGTAGAGAATGTAAGGGGAGAG
>NW_021604604.1:1553791-1570002 GCF_004785775.1 Grammomys surdaster
TGGTGTGTGTGTGTGTGTGTGTGTGTGTGTGTGTGGTGTGGTGTGGTGTGTAAAGGGAGAGGGGGGGATAAGGGAGAGAGGAAGGAGGGGAGGAGAGTAAAGAAGGGAAAGGAAAGGAGAGAGTAGAAGAGAAGAATTAGGAGGAGAGAAAAGAAAGAAGAAAAGAGAGGACCTAAGGTTGTCCGTGAAGTCACTTCCCATCCATGCATAGTGACTCATGTTGCCTGCAGTCATCCCTTCACCGAAATTGTTCTGAAAACTTGCTAGTGTTGTGTACTGTTTAGAGACAAGGAATTTGACAGGATCCAGGCAGGCACATTTTATTACATTCTTATTGTTTATTTGCTTTTAGAAACCATTCTGCTTGTTAAATGAAGACAAATTTTTCACAGTTCCAGAGGAACAAGATAGAAACAGAAAAGTCAGATAAAGAGTCAGATGACAGAGGTGGAATAAAAGGGGCTGATTTGATATTTTAAAAATAGAACCGCAAAGGCCAGAGAGGGACTGGCCAATAAGCTGGTGGTAGGAGAGACCTGGTAAGAGAAGCAATCAAGAATAAAATACAGCTCTGAAAGAAGAAAAATAAAATTATACAACATCTAGTGACCACCAGAGTTTTGTGGTTCTAAATTTAAAGTCTATTCAACAAATAAACTTTACTTTCTGGGCTGGAAACTCTGCTAGTTGCTAGAGATTTTACAGGAGTAAAAAATGTGGCAACAAGAGTTTACATGCTAGCCAAGTTGACCCGAATCCACTCTCAGTTTTAAACACCGCTAGGATGCAAATGTTTCACCGGGTTCCTATCATGTTAAACATTTGCTGTGTTCCCTTTACCCTCCCAATTCTCAGATATTATCAGCCCTCGCAGAGAAACTTCTTATGCACAAAGGCCAACACGTGTCCTTCAACACAAGCCACACGGATCACACAAAACACATCTGGACCTATGCTTTGAGCTGGGTTTCTTGGCTTTCTTTCTCATAAGTTTTATTTTCTCCTTGGAAATTTCTCTTCCTAGATTGTAAATAGGACTTCACAGGAAAGGAACCATATGCAGGGGGCAACCATTGTGGGAAGCATGTTCAAGCCCCACCATGGAATGAACAGAATACATAACTTGCATTTGTGAAAAATTCTCCTAGAACAGCAGAGGTGCTCACAATCAGCTCCTCTCTGCCTTTCTTCTAGATCCTAAGTAATTGTCCTCTTGCTGTGATAAATACTCTGACAAAAGCAACAAAAGGAAAGAAGGATTTGGCTCACAGTTCAAGACTCCAGTTTATCCTGATGGGCACAGCATGGCAGCATGACTTGAGGAAGCTTTTCACAATGAGTACAGAAGACAGAGGGAGAGCGAGAGAGATGAATTTGTGAGCTTAGCTCCTTTTTCTCTATTTTTACAGTCCAGTATCCTAGCCTAAGGAAGGACCCAAGCCACAGTAGAATGGGGCTTCCCACCTCAATGAAGCTAATCAAGAAAACTCCTCACAGTCATGCCCTTATTTAAATAATATTGTGCAAGTGTGCCTGGAGACTTGTCTTGTAGGTGACATAATCACATCAAGTCAACAATCAACAGTAACCTTCATATCCTATGTGTAAGCTTCAGCCTCAGGCAAGGGTGTGGGAGGAGGAGGGGGGGATTCCTGTACAGCTGAATGGTAGACCTAGAGTAGAAAGGGCTCTGGGTTTCATCTCTAGCACAGCCAGAAAAAAAGAAAAAAGCTATCCTCATGCTAGGTTCCTTTAAGAGAACAGCTGGGGAGATGGTTCAGCAGGTAAACCCAGCTCTGCAGGCATGAGGGCCTGAGGTCAGACCCCCATCACCTATGAAAAGTTAAGTACATAGAGCATATCTGTTGCCCCAGTAACGGGGCAGAGAAGTCATGGATCCCTATCCCGTTGTCTACCTAGCCTAACCAAATTGATGAGTTCTGGGTTCAGCAGGAGACCCTGACTCAAAAAATGAGATGGAGAGCAGTAGAAAAAAAAAAAGCAACCAGTGTCAACCTCTGGCTTCCATGTGCACACATATACAAATACACGAATAGGCGCGAGCACACACACAGCAGGGTGGGGAAGCTGTCTCTTAGTGCAAAATAGGTAAATGTGTACCTTCTATCTCTTCATTATCCCATTTCAGAGGAGAGGAGTCTTTATTTCCTAACAATCATGAAGCCTTTCCCTCTTATTGACTCTCTTAGAACTAATCACCAAGAGGAAAGCAATATTGGGAACTGACTGTCATGTGTTTAAAAATAAGGTAATCAAGACAGTCACCATGGTGACATGGAGGGGGTTAGCTGATCCGTTTAGGTCACAGAGACATGTACACTCCCTTTTAGCTGAGGGTTGAAGATGTCAGGAGCCAGCATTGCCTGTAATATTGTGTTAGGAAACCCAGGTGGGGAGCTTTTCTGATATATGGAAGGTAGCGATGTGCATCTCAGAGTCTGAAATGGATAGATTCAGGCTCATTCATTAAAGGAAAATAGTAATATACTGACTGATGTCAGGGAAAAGGAACTGATGTCTGTAAAGCATTTTATAAATATGGCCTAGTAAACAATAATGGTGGAGTCACTGAGGTGCTGGACACGCACCATCTGTGACTGCCTGAGTTCAGAAAGACAGCATTGCTGTTACTCTGCCAGCAGCCCACCTTGGAAGGTTGTTATTAAGGGACAGCTGAGCTCTAGAAGCCCAGAGGGCTCTTTAGCTCCTCACTTACCTCTGAGACATTTATTACTTATTTTGTAACATAGTTAATATGAAAGAGAAAAAGCTAGAAGAAAATTATCAGCTGTGGAACCGAGAGACTGACTTCTCCACACAACGCCAATGGCTCAGTAGGGGCGGGAACATGAATCATTCCCATGTCTCACTTCTGAGAAGAGGGCAAGTCCCTTGGCGATATGTACCACTCCTCATGGAAGTGTTGGGAAGTACATGGTTTGGGCTTCATCTTCCTGGCTTCTGGCCTGCCCATCCTGAAGTGTCTCCATCTAACCCAGGCTCGCTAACCTCCTGAGGTCTCATTTCCTTCTCTATAAAGTCAGTTAGTGTTGTCTCATTCCACAGTAAGGCTCCAGGTCTCCATGATCTAAGGTAAATTTCCCTGGTTGGATAATCTCAGTCCTAATTCAAAATTTAAAAGATGTTGTAATTTAGGTGTCCCAGGGTGGGGAGAGAATTTGAGGTAGAGACTTGTGTGAGGGAATTGGAGAGTAAAGCAGAACCAATGGTCACGAGAGGAGGGGACAAAAGAGAAAGGCAGCAATGAACTGCAGTGTCATCCAAATGGCAGCATCGGCCATCATCACAGGATCTCTGGAGCCAGGATGGTCCTCCAGAATGCAAACTGAGGCATCCCCATCCTCTGCCTTCAAATTAGGGAAGGTTGCTCCCATCAGAGTGGCTTAGACAAGGCAGTTCTGGCTGCTAGCAGTGTCTAGGAAGGACTACACAGTGAACTTCCAATACTAAGTGCCAACACTCCCAGAAACTGGAACCTAGATGCTTCAGTCTTAAAGAGGGTTGTGGGGCAAGTATGAAAATGTCTGCAGTACACCTTACTCTCACATCCGCTAACTAGCAGGACCAAGGCAATGCCATGTCTCGGCTTTCCCACCTGCTCATCTGACTGCCTTGAATTCTCTACACTAAAGTCCTAAAGGTAAAATTATACAGGAGTCCTCTTGCCCGGTTTAAGGTGTGACTGAGCACAGCCCAACTCTGCAAATAGCCCCAAATGGGAAAACTCTGTTTCTTGGCATTGCAGGGTGTGTTCCGTATGGACTTTGTGAGCTAATGCCCTGCCTCTTCCATGTCTTTTGTCAGGAGTTTGAACCTAGGGTGTTCTGCAAGGTAAGCAAGCACTCTATCCCTGAGCTACATCCTCAGCCCAATGCCTTGCCTTTTAAAAGGCATGTTGACTTAATCTTCAAAACATGTCATTATTTGCATTGACTGTCACTGCTGAGAACAGCTCTCCCTTACACTTTCTGATGATGGTAAGTCGTGAGAAATTAACATTTCCTTCATTTATATGTGAGGAAGCTAGAGCCCAGTAGCCTCTTATTAGAGGGGTTCTATGTCTGAAGAATTCTATCCTTTGTATTGCCAACAGTGAGAAAAGAAGATTTCCTTACAGAATGAGGTAGCCTAGCTAATTCAAACATTTATTTTTTTTCTTTTATCTTTGGTAGGGTTTTTCTTCTAACTTAACTATTTTAGAGGATGTATTTTTTATTTTCTGTCCTTTGGTTTTGTGCAAAAGGCACATTTTAAAAATATCTAATCAATAAGGAAAATGCAATTCCATTACGCATGGCTTCCTTTCATAGGACCTATTTTAAGCTTAGACTTCCTGGAACTAAGCTATCCAGTGGTTTATCAGAAATAACTAGACACTTTGAATAAATTATATTTACAAATCCACAACTCACTCTTTGGGTATAAATTTATACAAAGCTTTCCTAAGAATTTTCTTAACGCTATTCCACTTGGAATGACAAGGAAATAAATGGAATAGAATCATTCCACCCAGGTTTACTGGGGTTACTCCAGAGAAGCATATAAACACAGAACCCCAAGGGTCTCTGTTCTTAGCAGCAAGTGGAGTCAGTTTTCAGAATGTAACTCCATATGTTAGAATGACATGTTCTTTGTTGATAAACTTCTTCCCATAATTAATCAATTGTAAAAAGAATTTACTGAGTGTTCCATTTTAGATATATTTCTTCCCTCAAGAAATTTACCATCTCCTTGGGGAGAACAGAGTAGCACATGAAATAATTAAAGTACAATTAAATCTGAAATGCCATAAGTTTCGCAGGAGTTTAGGGAGAGGAGTCAGTCACCGCAGGCTGATGTAGTCAGAAGAGCGTGCACCGGGGAATAGAGGGAGGCCTTTGAAAGCCTCAGTTGAACTGCAAAAATATTTTCTGGGTGGGGCGGTGTTTTAAGTGTTCATTACTTTTTAATGTCTTATCTATAAATTATTGATTAGGCTGCTGAACGCTGAGTCGTACTTGAAAGAACTCGCCTGTGGTGGGTCAGGTGAACTTGGAGGAAGAGAAGACATGGAGAAGGTCTCAGAGCTGGTGGCATCCCTAGAAGCAGGGCAGACACGGATGAGAGTCCCCAGGATGTCAGCAAGAGGATACTGATCCTTGGTGAGAATAAATGGAAAGACAAAGAGAAGGAAAGGAGAGGCAGGAAGAGAGGCAGTCCTCAATCCATTTGTCCTGCCTCCAAAACCCCAGGTCAAATTTGCTGGTCCACCGTTGAGTAAAGAAGGTTGAGGAAGATTTGGGGGAAAATTATAGTTAGGATAAACTGCTACTTCAGGGTCACAGCCACTGGCTGCAGAGATTTTACCATCTTGCCCATATTTTTGTAAATTTTCTGCCATGAAAAGTATGAAAGAGGGCAGATGCAGTGGCACATGCCTTTAGTCCCAGCACTCAAGACACAGAGATAGGCAGATCTCAGTGAGTTCAAGGCCAGCCTGATCTACACTGTGAGTTCCAAGACAGCCAGGGATTTATAATAGAGAGACTCTGTCTGAAAAACAAACAAGCAAATAAATAAATAAATAAATAAATAAATAAATAAATAAATAAATAAATGTATGAGAGAGTTTGGCATGGTGATACAAGTCTGTTATCCTAGCTACTGAGAAGGCTGAGCCAGAAGGGGGGCAAGTTAAGGCCAGACTGGACAACTCTGGAGACCTTGTCTTAGAACCATAGTGGAAAGAAGGGTCAATATTGTCTTAGTTGCTTCTTGTTGCTGGGATAAAATTACCCAACAAAAACAGCTTAAAGAAAGAAGAAATGGTTTATTCTGGCTTACAATTTGAGGTCACAGACAACTTATGGTACCCAAGTCATAGCAGCAGGAGCTTGAAGTTGCTGATCATGTGACATCTACAGTCAAGAAGCAAACAGCAATAGGACTGCTTGCATTCAGCTTACTTTCTCCAGCATCCCAACTAAGGAATGGTGCCACCCACAGTAGGTGAGTCATGAACATGCTCAGTCATGCCTTCCAGATGATTCTGGATCTCATCAGGTTGACAGTTGAGGTAAATCGTCACAGAGATACAACTAAGTGACACGAATGTTTGCTTAGCATTCAGGAGATCTTAGGCTCAATTACCAGCATTGGGGGAAAGTACAGAAATCACGAGTTGGTGAATTCTAACCAACCAAACCAACTAATCATGAGTTGGTGATGTAAAACCAAAGCTGCTAACACACTCAAGCCTTGAGAGGAAAACTCTACAAGAACGCACACTAGAATATCAATCACTATAACAACCACTAACTGTCCAAGTACTTTCTGCCTAGGAATGTCAAATACATTTATATTCAGAACTTTACTTAATCCTCAAAAACATACTTGGAAAGTGGTCGTGTCCCACATCACAGAGGAGACAAAGAATGCTCCTAGATAGTGAAACTGACATCAAGGAGAAATTAGAATGGGCTGCATGTTCATCTAGTCACTGGCTAACCAACTGAGTCATTCAATTATGAACACCCTGTGGGAATAAAGTTGCCAAAATAACAAGAGTCCCTAAACACCTGAGTCCTGACAGAGTACTTTCATATACACTATCTCTTAGTCTCAGAGTAATTTGGTAATGAAGACATTGTCTTTCACCTATAGATAAGAAAATGAGTAAGAGGAGAGGTATATGACTGGGTCTGGGTCTGTCAGCTAGTAAGAATAGACTAGAGCAAGACCCCAACCCAGCTGTGCAAACACCAAAGCCAGGAGAAGGTCTGTCAAGGGGTGAAGGGAGAGGATGCCCTAACATGGACTGTGATTCCCTGCATCTCTACGACATTACATACAGAAGTCACCTTTTCCTAAAGGGGATTGTTTTTAACTCTGGTAAACAATAGGGAAGGTGACCACAGGCCAAGACACAACCTAGCCTATATCAAACCTTGAATAAAGAGGAAAGGCTTTGTGCTGTTACACACACAACAGAGAGATGTGACAGCTACAGAAAAAGACAAAGGGAGCATAGAGGGGTAAGAACAGACCTGAAAGGCAGTATTGGATCTGACTAGTCCCTTCCACTGGGAACTTACCATGGCAATAAGATCCCTGGACACTGAAGCCTCTCTAGCCAATGTCCCTGCCCAGCCTCCAGCTGCCACCCTGCTATGCCAACTCCTCCCCTGGAAGAATCCTGTGGAAGCCATTACGATAATGCAGTTCCTTGCTAACTTGCCGTTGGGAGCACCAGGCAGATCCCTTGAGCCAGGCTTTCTTTGAATGGAAGAACTAGAGGAGTTGCTGCCATAGCAACACAGTTCCCCTGCCCATTTCTACCATCCGAGATCTGGGGGAGATCCCTGGAGGAAGTGGTTCCCCACCTCCTTTACCAAGACAGGAGAGATCGCCAAGGACACACAGATGGAGAGGAGCCTTAGGGAATGTTCCCTCTAGCCTGAGATGTCTGCTGATGTTGTCATAGCAACCAGATCCTATGCCCACCAAACCATGAAGGAGGGAGAGCTGAAGGGCTGCCTGGGAACCGGTGTGGGCCAGAGCAGCTCCAAGCTCCCACTTCAGCAGGCAGGCTATGTGGCAGAGGTCTACCTTAGGTTGGAGCATCCCAGAGGCTCATCTCGGGTATCTGAAAGGACTGGTAACAACCTTCTTCGAGAGGACAGTGCTAATTAAGACAGGGAGTGAAGAAGAGTAGTTAACCTAGGTGTGGTGGTGCACACTGGGAATCCTAACACTTGGGAGACTGAGGCAGAGAGTTGCAAGTTCAAGGAGCCCCTGGACTATGTAGTGAGAACTGCTCTCAGAAACAAAGAATGACTACAGAAGGTGTGGGAGGGCTGCTTTTAATGTCAACAGTTGACTATGCCAGTGCAAAGCATTTGGGTTGCATGTGACCAAAATGTCCTTATTTTTCTCTCTCTTCTTACATTGTCTTGGATAAATCCCTTAACTAACAATAATGTGTCAAATACTCGAATCACTTTTGTCCACCAGCAGAAGACAACCTGGGAACATCTGCAGAAGGAAACATCCCATCCTCCAAATAGGTTCAAATCATAGTGTCTAATTTACATATGTGTGCATGATTTATATGATTAAAATGTGCCCTAACCTATAAAACCCAACTCAAAATGCATAAAAATTAAAATATTCTGGGAACCAAAGTCAGGAGAGTTACATTGTTGCTGACCACAAGAAACACAGTCTTTGGAAATGTCGGCCCCTAGATCCACATACCTGCCATCACTGCCTCCCCTTAGACACATCTGGGAGTAAAGTGAGTGAGAGATGAGGAAAAACACGCTGATATAAATCCTATTGCTCCATTTTATTTTATTCCCTCTAATTGGGTCATTGTCATTCCCATCTGGGTTCGGGAAAACACTACTTTATCTATGATGAGGGTAAGTAATGTATTAAACCAGTTCACAGGCCATAGAATAGAATTTATATTATTTAAAAAGGATTGGATTCATTTTCACCATCACTGTCCTGTATATGACTGACACAGAGATGAGACACAGTGCTAGTGACCACAAGATACTGCCAAGGATGCCCCTCCTGGGACATCACAATGACAGCTGTGTTGTGTACCATACACTGTCTCCTCTTCCTGGTGATGCTCAGAGAAGCCAGTTTTCTCTCTGCACTGAGGCCAAGAAGCATAAGTGAGTTTTGTTAAGGTCACTTGGAATAGGTATAAACTCTGAACTCAAGCTCAGCGCTAGTGCAAAGCCAGTGATCTTTGCTGATACATACAAACTCCCCAGGTAGCTGTGTGCTACAGAAACTGCCTGGGTCACAACTGGTCTGGATCGGTTGGGGTAGGGTAATATAAATAAAATGGATATGGAAGTGCTATTAATTTCCTTCACACATTTTTTATTTAGTCTCAAATCCTCCAACAATGGCACTGTCTGCTGTGCCATCTCAGTCCCTCCCCCACCTCCTCTTCTGCAGCTATTGTGCTGTTTGTGTGGTCTGATTTACATTTCATCTCAGTGCACACAGAACACCTGGTACTAAATGGGCAAACCTAGTTTTGTTTCCGGCGAGATAATAAGAAGGAATATGAAGGGGGAAAACAAATTCAAACCACTTATTAGCCTTACGAATCTGCGAGGGATGGGAATCTAATACAGACCAACAGCTAATCATCTGGGCTCTCCAATTATCTGTGCAGAAGCACTCCACCACTCATAAAATGCACAAGATAAAACCAGGCACTGTCCATTACATCTCTCCTGTTTATCCATCTGAATAGGTATGTTAACATGCATGCAAACAGATGCATGCACAAGTAGCAAGAATGAAGTTCTGTCGGGACAGGATCTCACAAGCACCGAAACATACACACAATCAGATGGTCTCCTACCACTTGGGCCATGAACTTAGCCACCGATAAATCTATTCTGAAAAATGAAACAGGATACAAGACTCACTTAGAAGCCAGTGAGCCTTGTTTTTTAGTAGCAGAAACTACTAAAATGATCAAATAAACAGTGGAACAGTTCACTTGATCTTGATGTGCTCCCATTATAACTACATATGGCTATTGAAAACTATGGTTTGTGGGAACTACCTGAAGGCATTAAAAAGATCTACCCTCAAACACTAAGTGGAAGTACACAGAATGCAAATCTGTATGTAGATGTAAGAGACTTTATATCTGAGTGTGTGTGTGTATGTGTGTGTGTGTGAATGTGTGTGTGTGTGTGTGTGTGTGTGTGAGAGAGAGAGAGAGAGAGAGAGAGGTGATGTTTAACTTTCAATGTCAGTTTGCTTACACTGAGAAATTCATAGGAGACTTAAAAAGAAGTGTGCCTATGGTATTTTCAGAGATACTTAGCTCAGGAGAGTTCTGACTGAATGAGTGGGTTAAAGCCTGGGGATTCATATCAAGTGGCATTATTGTTAGGTACAGAGGGAACATAGGTCACTGGGAATGTCCTTGCTGAAGTTCTATCTTCTCTGATCTGCTTCCTCTCTGCAGTGAGGAAAAGAAACTTCCCCCACTACATACCACTAGAACACTCTGAGTGCACCGGGCCAAGCACAGTCTGTAATCACTGCAACAGGGAACTAACATAAACAGCTCCCCGCCTTACATCGTTCCCTCAAGCCCTTTGTTCATTGCATCAATAAGCTGGCTAATATGCACATTTGTATTTGCCAAATACATTTTTCTCCAGAAAAATACAATATGAGAGAAAAGGCACTAAACTTTGATAGTATTTTTATTTTGTGGGTTTTAATTTTTTAAATATATATTTTTTTCTCAAATTTTAGCCCTGCAGTTAGCACTTCTACAGCCAGAAAATAAATAAATAATAGTTTTGAAAAATTCAAAGCCAAATAATACATGAGGCTGCTTAGAATTCGCTGTGAGACCTTTCTGTCTCCATTCATTCTCAGTCCAAGAGGCTGACTGAGACCTGGGAAGAACAGTACCAACTGGGAGTGCCACCATGGCCCTGGGACAGGACATGACCTTCCCATGTTGGTGATGAAACAAAGATTTCTGCCTTTAGCATCTGGAAAAAAGGGGCCCAACCTGGTGGCTCACACATTTCATCTTGGTACTCTAGAGGAAGAAGCAGGCAAATCTCTTTGTGTTCAAGACTAGCTTGGTCTACATGGCTTACTCCAAAAACAGAGAAGACTCTTGACTTTTGATGACTTACATGGAAACATTTATACTTAATATGAGCTGTCTTGAATAAAGTAAGCCACCACCCCTCAAAGGAAGAGCAAGGCTGTACCATAGCCTAAGGTGCTTATTTGAGTACAGGCAGGCCAGAACAAGATTAGCTGCAGCCGGGTCTTGAGGAGCTAGCCATGTGAGAGAGTCAGAGGAAGGAAAATCTAGACATCTGTGTCAGAGGGAGCTCGAAGATCCATCACACAACTGGGAGAAAAACGGGCTTTCCATGTATCAGCTGCACTCCCCACCTGTGCCGGAGTCCTTCCATGCTGTGATATTGATTTCTGTCCTTGACCGTCTCAGATACAGGGAAGCATTATCCATCAGCCCTCAGAAGGAATGCAACTAACGAGCCGTGTTTCCTCTTCTTTCATTTGTCTCTGTTAGTAATGTCAACGCAAACCTTCCTGAAATAGAAGCCAGCAAATATTTCTTAAAACACTTTGATGAGTGGCCCTCTCCACTCCCTTCCCTGTCATGCTCCAAGTCTCTCAGAAAAAAAAAAAAGAAGAATTTATCAAAATCCTCTTCCAATGGGTTTTATTTTGATTAATCATTGTCATCTTCCTCTTCCTCCTCCATTTCCTCCTCTTCTCTCAAAAGCTCCCTTTCCCAATTGAAGGTATTTCCTAAACAAACTAAAAATAGCTGTTTTGTCAATATTACTTCAAGCTGAGGTAAAAGTACGCACAGTGCATTTTGATTATATGCAGACATAAAGAAACCTCTCTTCAGAGAAGTCCATCACTGGCATGTGTTCAGAGAAGCAGTCCTTTTTGGAGCAATATTTATTAAACGCTTCCACGCACTGACTCATCCCTCAGTATTCATGTACTCCACATTCATTTTAGCAGAAGAGTTTGAGAAGCAGCACAGGCAAAGCCTAAAAGATGCAGAGGCAAGGCGCAGGGCAAGAGATAGGCTTTCCAAGGCTGCCCTAGGAAAGCCCATAGAAGAAGCAGTGGAAAATTCCCTTGTTCTGAGGCCTCAGAGCAGAGGCGCATTAAGGATGGTTATGTAAGTGTGGGAAAGAAAGCCAGCCAGGGACTGTTTCCCCCCCTCCAGAGTTGGAAAGGATCTTCGCTGAGTAGCAAAAAATCCCTGCATTATACAGTGGTCTAAACTGTTTCTAGATACTGACTGAGCTTTTTAAGAAATAATTGAATGGCTGGCGTCACTATGAGGGAGACACTGTGCTAACAGCAGATCACTAGTCATCCCAGTGACTTGAACACAGGCTTGTGCAGCAAGGGAACACACCAGGCCCAGGCTTGTGCATTTGGTAAGAAATGCATCACGCAGCCTGGAGAATCTTCATAAGCCAATAGATACAAGGGTAGGGGGGAAAAAAGAAAAATCTCATTTAAAATATACAAGAAATTTTACACATAAGACCCAAATCACCTCAAATCCAAATATCACAGAAAAGATTCTAAACACATTGTTTATACAAAAGAGATCTGGGAAAACCATTAAGTTTAGGGGTTTGAATGATAACAAGACACAGAATAAAGACTCAGATTCTCGGACATAATCAGTTACAGTCACAGAAAAGAAATGATTTGGAGCTTTTATCTGCAATGTGTTGAAAGACGTTGGTAGGAGACGGGTGATCTCATGAAGAGATCTATCTATATGTTTGTTCTGTCTATAACAAGCATAGACAGAATCCACACACACAGTGGGTCAGCCTACCTCACGCACAATGCAACTCTGGCTCTGGGTCAACGTGAGTGTTGGGGTGCTTGGTTGCTTGTCCCAGATCATTCCAGACACAGTTGGACTTCTTTTCTCAAGCAGAGTCTGTCCTAATCTAGGAATCTAGGGTCTCCAGGGTCTCAGCTTGTCCAGGAGAGACCACTGCATCCTGCAGATTCCTGTCACCTCATAGTCTGTCAGCAGTCCTCAATCTGTAACTAATATTCAGATAGGAATTGTGTTTATCAGAGTTAAGAATCGGTGGTTGACCAGAAAGTAATTCCAACTGATGACCATTAGCAAGTGAAAAATTAGTTTTCTCTAAAGAAGTCTGTGTATACAAACCACTCTTAAGGTCAGACTCAGGCTTACTTTTAGAGGTTTTGTCACATCTGAGCCTTTTTTTTTTATCCTTACCCAAAAGTTTGTTTATATATTATGGTTTCCAGTTTTGTGCTTTTAGGGTATTTCTGTGTGTGCCAATGTCTATATGTGTTTCTTGTTCTTTTTCTTTGGCTCTTGTTTTTCCAATCATTTGTTTGCTTTGTCTTATTGAAGTTTGTTTTTGTTTTGTTGTAGTTATTGTAGATGTCTGTTTGTTTGGGTTTTTTTTTCTGAGAAAGAACAAGAAAGAGTGGGTAGTTGAAGAGGCGAGGACGATCTGAGAAGAGTCGAGGAAGGGAATACCATAATCAGAATTTATTGTATACAAAAATATCTATTTTCAACTAAAGAAAATGGTTGTTGAGCCAGGCATGGTGGTGCACACCTTTAATCCCAGTGCTCACCAGGCAGAAGCATGAGGATATCTAAGTGTGAGAAAGGCTATCCTGGCTTTCAGAGACAGTTCCAGGGCAGCCAGGGCTACACATAGAAACTCTGTCTCAAAATAAGAGCCAAAAGTAAATAACTGATGGTTAGAGAATGAAATGAAGGATTTCCAAGGCCCAGGAAGGATACTGTGCAGGGGAGGGGGATAGGTGCTGGGCATCTGGGTCCATAGTTAAGAGCATTTGCTGTGCAGCCATAAAGACCAAACACCCACATAATAATCCAGGTATCCTGCACACACTTGTGACTCCGGATCAGAAGGAACAGAAATGGATGGTCTCTGGGACTAGCCAGTTTCCAGACTAACTGAGAAAACACATCTATGGTTCAGGAAGAGATCCTGCCTCAAAGGAATAGGCAGAGTGTAGAAGAAGAGAACTCTCACTCTTCTCTTCTGGTCTTTGCACATGTTCATAGCCAATCACTCATGTGCACATACATTCCAATGCAAGTTAACTAATTGTGCTTTTACAGAAAAGTATATTAAGGGCAAAGAAAGCCTATGATGGAGAAGAGCATCTAAAATGATAAATAAAATGGTTTGATGCAGAATTATGAGACTCTGTTTACCTTTGAAACTGAAGGCCAGCAATTAGACATGAAAGGTTGTTTCTCTAGCCCTTCCTGTTCACATGATTCTAAAAGGTGTAACTTTAAAACACATATGTCTTTCATGATTGGTATAATCAAACCCACCCCCAAAGTTGAATCTGAATAAAGGAATGCCAAGTCTTGAAGGAAGGCTGCCCAGTGATGGACAGGTCATGGCCACCTGCAGGCCACACAGGTAATAGCCATCTGCAGGCCAGTGGTAGACAGATTATGGTCATCTGCCTACTCTAGCTCCAGTGATGGACAGGTCATGACTACCCGACTGTTCTGGAATAGAAACTTTCCCATATCTCACAGTGAGGGATGGCTCGCATAGATACGAGGAGTGTAACACAATGAATATTTAGTGAGCGCATACCTGAACCTGGAGCTGTAGGAATACAGAGCAATCAAGATGTTGTTACTCTCCCTGAAATTCGTGACCATCCAACCAGAACCAGATCAGAATAAGACACAAGTGAATGCAGGTTATCAAAAGCCAGTACTGAGGACACCAAAACTCTAGGCAGAAAGGCAAGTCTAGTCAAATGTAAATAGACACTCCCAAGAGTAGACTCTCCTCTGTCCAGCAAGCAGAATGCACATCGCATGAAATCACATACTTAACCTCTCAGAGCCTTAGCTACCAAGTCTGCTGTGCAGAGAGGTACTTTCCTCATCATGTGGCTGAGGGGATTAAATGAGCCAATACTTGCAAAGCATGTGAAAGCGCCCTGGATACACAGAGCGCTCTGAACGATTGTTAGCTACTTTGATTCTGGCGGCTCCTAATTAGGAAGTTGCATTATTACATAGCAATCAGTGTCTTAATTGGAATGAGTAAGAAGGTACACGGTTAGGAGAGCAGAGACAAAGGGGAGTGAGTGAGAAGTTGAAATTCAGCTACTGTAAGAAGCCGCCTACCATTTACTACAGGCTACTGCCAGGATGGCGATTCAGACCAATGAAAAAGAGGCAGAGTGCCTGAGTGTAGGGCCGCACAGTCAGTCTGGGACCAACGCCGGACTGCCCCTGTCTCGCTCTAGTTTTGGGATCAGCTTAGTGTGGAGCCTGTGTCCCTTCACCCCTCCCCCCCCTTCCCCCCCCCCCCCCCCCGTCCCCCAGTTTGCTCCTCTCCTGTTGATAGAAGAGGGAAGCATATGGGCTAACAGATGATAGACTCAAGAAGTTAACCAGCTAGGGAATCTACCCGCATGCTCCGTAATTACACTGCACCGAGGGCCAGGCCTGTGATCCCAGCCCCAGCCTCTTACAACGCGCTCATGTAACTGACCCTGAGGGTTGAGAAAAACTCGGCCACAGGAAAAAATTTCTGAACACACAACAATGTCAAATTAATTCAAAACTCAACAGCGTGATGGTTTCAATGTGTCTCTGAAGGTGCTCACCCACGCTGCGTCCTGTGACTTGACTGCATCCAGCCCTGGTTCTGGGTATGGTTGTTCACCATATGCATGACGCCACTCGGCGAAGCACCAGCGAATGCAGCTGAAACACCCGGGCTCTGGTTCCAGACCCTGCTTGTTATAAACTGTGGTGATTTTACTGTACATAAAAGATTTTGTGTTCTTATAGAAATATATGGTTTCATCTTAGAGGAGAAGAAGCAAAGACTCTTAGTATTTCCTCCCATAGTTTCCCTGCATAGAAGTATATCAAATGGGTATCCCTGTGGACTGGATTGTAGTAGAAAGCTTGAATTTTAAAACTGCTGTTTGAATTGCTGATTTCAATTTCTTCTTCCTTCCTTCCTCCCTTCCTTCCTTCCTTCCTTCCTTCCCTCCCTCCTTCCCCCCTTCCTTTCAATCCTTCAGTGAACTTTGTCTTGGGGTTAGGGCAGAATTTCCAACAACTTCTAAAATGACCCTAAACACCTTCTGCTACTCTGTACTGCAAATTTTTTCACAGCGGTGTTCTCAGACTGGTGACTTTAAGTCCTTAAACCATGTTAAGCTCTCTGTTCAGCGGTACCCAATAGCCAGCCAATTTAAGTCTTCGTGCAAAAATAAACAAGCACATTCATCTCATTAGTATGTAAATTTGTTTTTGTCTTTAATCAATGTTAGAATTATATGTACAGCAAACAATTGTTTTAAAATATCTTTCCTTATGATGATTTTTTTTTACCAGTAAATGTTTTGCTTCTAATATGTATTTTGTATACCTATATGCCTGAGATCACATAAAGACTTTTTTTTAGGTGATAAGGTGTTGAGTGGGGAAAGTTTAAGATGCCTAGGTATAACTACTCAGGAAGCTGAAACAGGAGGACCACAAGTTGTTGGGAGCCGCGGCAGGTGCTGGCAAAGTCCGCCATCGCTAGGTG
>NW_021604604.1:1570012-1581823 GCF_004785775.1 Grammomys surdaster
CACACACACACACACAAAACTACAACCTCATGGGATCCCAAAAGGGTTGACCATCCTCCACACACCTGTTCCACACTCAAGGCTGAGGGGGAGGGACAGTGAGGCAAGCATCCAGGAATGGGGAAACTGAGTTAGTTCTTGGAGCTCTTAGCTTGCTGAGATCCAGTGCATAGAACACTGTGAAGCTCAGGTCCTAAGGGAACTCCAGCCTGGGAACTGAAGTGTCCAGGCACCCCCTAGTGGTCTAGTTTCCTGCTGTGTTGGCCACCACCTGCCTTCAGGGTTCAGAAACGTGAGAAGTGGGAGGTCTCGAAACACTCCTCTGCCCACCTCAGTGCAAGTGGCCAGTGGATACAAGGGATGCCTGCTGTCCTTGCAGCCCACCTGGCCTCCCGAGGAGCTCATTAGGCTGAAAGGCATGCCCAGCTTGCTTTCATTGTTAATTTCACCTCATGACAAAGCTGACCCTTGTTCAGTCTGTGTCTGGGAAACAGAAGCTACCTACCTCTCCATGAGGCAGCTTTTGGGGAACAAACTGGAATGTTTGTGGAATTGGCGTGAGGCCTTCTTTCTCTGTGTCCTGTCCCACACGTGAAATGAGGGGAGTGGAACCAACCCCAAAGCTAACTTGAACCTTTTAACATTCACCTAGCATAGTTCTGTAGATTGTCCCTGTGGCTCTTGGCTCAGACCCGTATCCATGCTGAGTCAGAAGTGGGAAACACTATCATTTGAAGGGCATGGACTGATGACAAACTGTCAAGATTAAAGGGGGAAAAACACCTATCCTCTCCCTCCGTTAATCAGTAAAAGGGATGATAGTAATTACTACCTTCTGGGGTCTCATGGAGGATTAAATGAATTACGTATATAAAGTCCTCGGTATAGACATTTCCATGAGCGCCATGCCATTTGTATTAGTTAATGTGAGTGCTGCTATGCATCCGATATATCAGTTATCATTATCATGTATTTTATTGTCCATTACTATGTGCATTGCTTTATCATCTCTATAAACCTGTTATTAAAGACATTCTGCAGATGCAGAAACTAAGAATGATTCAAGTGTCTCACAGAAGTCACCTTGTAAATGGCCAAACTGGAGTCCAGGATTAGGGTCCTGTCTGTGCAACTGCTCCAGGATAAATCTGCAATCTGTAAAAGAATGTGTGTGGAAGTGTTAGCCATCCTTGCACAGGACTATAAAGAGGGGATTGAGCAGGAGAATGGGTGATCCAACAGGAAGGGCTGTAACATATGGACAGCAGAAAGAGTTTGTGACTGAAGCCTGGGAGAACACGGAAGCATGTGAGATGGCCAGGCCTGTCTTAGTGCCATAGTTTTCAGGTTCAGGTCTAAATGTCCTTCACAGTCGAATCAAGGACGCTAAAACAATAGCCCCTAAGAATTAAGATTTACCCAGGAACCCCCTGCTAGAAGAGGAAAAGGCTAAACCCTGCCCTGCAGGAGAAGACGTCACAGTTCTGACGGTACTTCCTGGCTCTGTTCTATAAAATAGAACATCTGTTCTATAAAATAGTCATACCATGATAGAGGGTGGAGAGAAATGAGGAGTCATTCTCTCCTGAGTCAAACTGTAAACAAATGTGTTTTCTTTACCAGTTTCTCATTCGAAAATTCTTTGGAAATGCAGAAAGACTAAGATGATGGGATACTCAGTAACAGGACTATGCACTGGGGCCTTGGTCCCCAGCTTGGTGATTGAATTCTGACAGCTTGGACCTGCCTGCACATGAATCCTTTGTTGAATTCATAACATGATGATTATAGAGAGGCCCTGGAACTTCCACTAGATGAAGACTAGTTGAAGGAAATTACTGGGGTGTGCGTTGGGGCTGTATTTTGTTTTGGCCTCTTGCTCTGTTCCTCTTTTATCTGCTTCTCCTGAGCTTCTCTGCCACACCATCTGCACCAATGGACTGGAGCCTTAGAGACAATTAGCAAGATATATTTCCTCTATTACTTTCTTTCTGTCAGCCTTTTGTCTACCTGGTGAATGTTGATTGCTTGAAGTGAGGAACGAACAAGTGGAAGGGGATAGTGAGTCTGCATAGGACCTTGTACCCACTTCAAGTGGCCACATCACTCTGCCATGCCATGGTGCTCTACTGAACTGTTGGGCCAGGGCAGCAAAGAACCATCACAGGAAGCTAACAGGGAAGCCACACAAGAGAACTTGCCTCCTTCCACACAAGGAGCTGATCTATCCTGATGTGGAAGCAGTTCTGAATTCCCCTGGGGCACAGGGTGTAGTTCAGAGAATGAGCTGAGCATACCCAAGGCCATGAGTTCAGTCCTCAGCTCTGAGATGAAGAAAGAAAATACTCAAGAGAAAGCACACCCGTTTGCTTTGAGATTTGGAAGTGGGGTGATGGAAGCTCTGCTCCATCTTGATTCTTTACATGGCTTCATGTGGGTTGCAGAGTGGTTAGGGATCAGAAGAGAAACCAAATAGAGACCAAGATCCAGGTCCCAGCTCCCCCTGACCCCTTCCACTCACAACTATGGTGTGCTATTTCCTCTTTGGTCCTATATTGATTCTGGAGAAACTCTGACCTCTGAAGTATTTTGCTAAACACTGCTCTTACTTTCACAGTTTGGATGTGGGGTGGGTGAACCTGCAAAGTTGCATATGCTGCAATCTTGGTCCCCAGCATGCAGCTATGGAGGGGTGGAGCTTTTCAGAGGTGGAATCTGATAGAAAGCAAACTTGAGACATTATTAGTCCCAGAAGGATTAATAAGTTCCTAGAAAAGTGAATTACACGATCAGCAAGCCCACTCCCTGAATTCTTCTTGCTGTATGACTGCTTCCTTTCACGCTCCTCATAATGAAGCTTTCTGCCACTGTGCTAGGAGGGGCCAGAAGGCTCTTACCAGAGGACAGGTTAGTGATACTGACTGAGCTAAGGTATTTAAGCCCTCAGCTGCTGCTCCAGCATCATGCCTGCATGACAGTCATGGACTCTAACCCTATGGAACTGTGAGCTGAAAATCAGGGATTTTTTATAAGTTGCTTTAGTTATAGTATTTCATCACAGCAACAGAAAAGTAACTAGCATAGTTTGCAACCTGAATATGCAGGGGAAGCAACAGTTTAAAACCATTTACATCTTTCTACAAAGTGAAGATACATAGTAAGATATGCCTAAATTTTCTTTGACTATTTGTGTTTACTGTCTTGCTTGTTCCTTGACTATTTGCATCTATTGTATTGCTAGTTCCTCAACCTAGAACTGACCTTAATACTTGCATGTAATTAAAATGGTATAAAAGCAAAAAGGAGGAGGGGGGATGGGATGGGGGTTTCTAGGGAGGGGAGATGGGGAAAGGGGATGGCATCTGAAATGTAAATAAATAGAACATCCAATAAAAATAATAAATAATAAAAATAAAAAGAACCATACTACAGCATGAAATGCCAGAGGTCAAACCTTCCCTTGACCTGATTCCCATACACTGAATGCGTATAATTGATACCAATCAGTAATTTATAAAAAATCATGGCAGAGAATAACCTAGTATAAATTGATGGAAGATACACCCATTATGACATTCTATGCCATCTTGAGCAACGGTATCTTAAGCTGTCAGAACAGAAGTGAGAAGGGAAAACATGGTAAGGCCAGGGGACTTTAAATTCAATCGCTCTGTTTCATTTACCAGCAGTTAAGACAAGTTGTGTGACCTCCCTGAGTTATGCCTCCTTGCTTTGTAAAATAAAGATAGTATGACTCATTTGCGAGACTGTCCTGCAAAAGAGATGGGTACGTAGCACTTGGTTACACAGTAGGTGTTCAACTAAAACTAGCTGCAGTAATAACCACCAGAAGATAACAAAAAGGTTTGAAGAATCATGGCATGCTGTGTGTGGCCCAGGCACAGAGACTTGTAACCTTGCAACAAGCTAAGTACTCTTGACTCCACTTCTTATAAATGGACCATAGGATAAAATGACTGAGACAGACATTCTCTGCAGAAACTTTAATCTCTGACACTGCACTGTATTCAAAAACCTGCAACAGGATGTAGGGAGATGACTCAGTCAGCAAAGGACTTGCCACAAAAGCATAGGAAGCTGAGCTTGATCCCCTGTATCCTCATGAAAAGCCAATTGTGATGGTGTTTATTTGTAGTCCCAGAGTGGGAAGAGACTTCCTGGCTCATTCTGTGAGTCTCAGGCCCTGGTGAGCAACCTTGTTTCAAAAACTAAGGTTTCTGAGAAGGAACAGCACCTCAAGTCATCCTGGCCTTCTATACATATGTGAACACAGATGCATGCACACACAAAAGGGGGCAGGAGATTACATAGACAGAAACCAAGCCACAACAGGCTTAGAAAAGCCTGCTTTAATCAGAAACGTGCACACTGCAAGCTGCCCTTCCTGACCACATCTGTGATGATCTCTTCATCCTGTCTCTGGCTCTGCAGATCTGTCTGAACAGCATTTGTATAGAATAACTATCAGGCCTCACTAACTAGTGACATAAAGAGGAGGGCATAAGAAGTGCATTCACTAAAGATCACAGGAACAGACCCTTTATATTGTTCCAGCCAACTAAGTGGAGGCCATGACTCCTCTCTACCTGAGTTTCCTCTCTGTGACCTGAGGGACAACATTCACTTTCAACATAGCAACCTTGGGAAAATAAACAATGCCATCTGTATAAAATGAACATTGAGAATTTGAACGTAGCTGAGGGAAATAAAGAACAAAGATGAGACAGTGGAGATACTCATTTTGAAATTGGGAGGTGCGTTTCATCTGGTTACAGGGTACATTCAATCATCAGGAAAAACCAGACAAGAAATCAAGGCAGTAACCTGATGGCAGGAACTGATGTAGAGGCCATGGAAGAATGCTGCTTACTGGCTTGTTCTCCATGCTCAGTCTAGTTTTGTTCATTTGGTTGGTTGGTTGATTGATTGATTGATTGATTGATTGATTGATTTGTCCTGTCCAGCAGGGCATTAAACAGGGGTCCAGGAAGATCACCTGAAAGAGAGGATGGGGAACACAGGCGAACACAAACAATGGCAGCTTGTCTATAGGCTGATCAAATCGAGCTTTTTACTTTTTCACACAGGGGTGATATACACAAAAAGGCAGGATGTGGGGAAGGGGATGACATAGGAGTGTATGACATAGGAGTGTATGACATAGGAGTGTTCAGGGGGAGTACAGATATCTTCCAGAACAGTGTTAGCTGGGTGTAGGTTTAGGGGACAGGTCACTATAACTCCACCTATGATTCACTTGTCCTTATCTAAGTTGGTACTATCCATCAAGGCTACCCAAGGTCTATGACTATCCACAAGACTTATGACTACTTGTTCTCATTCAGGCTGGTAAATTTCCACCAAAGATACCTGTTTACAATATCTTATAGCTGTTTCAGTATTTTTCCACAGAGACCCAAGACTTTGTGTTAGCAAGCTGACTTAGGCCTATTGCTGATTTTAGGCCTTCAGTGTATAAGCAAGGCTGCCCCTGACATTGATTGATTGATGGATATAGTCTGGGCTCCTTCTTTGTTTGTTTCTGTGATGGTTTGTACATCTCTGTCCCAAGGAGTGGTACTATTAGGAGGTGTAGCCTTGTTGGAGTAGGTGTGTCATTGTGGGCATGGGCTTTAAGATCCTACTACTAGCTGCCTGGAAGCTAGTATTCTGCTAGCAGCCTTCAGTTGAAGATGTAGAACTCTCAGCTCCTCCTGTACCATGCCTGTCTGGATGCTGCCCTGTACCTGCAAGGATGATACTGGACTGAACCTCTGAACCTGTAAGTCAGCCTCAATTAGATGTTGTTCTTTATAAGACTTGCCTTGGTGGTGGTGTCTGTTCACAGCAGTAAAGTCTGAACTAAGACAGTTTCTTTCTTTCCTTTTGAAGTTATAATCTAATTACAACATTTATTCCTTCTCTTTCCTCTCTCCAAATGTTCCCATATACCCCTCCCTGCTCTCCTTTAAATTCACAGTCTCGTGTGCATATATATTTGTACTTAGATGTATATTCCTAAATATAATCTAGTGAGTTCACATGATGATACACATAATATGTGTTTTTCAGGGGCTGACCATTTGGCCCTTGACACACAATGAGTGCACTCTTCCTTGGGAAAGACTACCTCCTCACTCCTACCTCTCCTCCTTTGCCTATAGTCCTTTGTGTAGAGTTGAGATCCTCAATTTCTAAGAAAAATCATTATTGGAAGCTCAAGGTAGCTTCAAAAAATTGATAATGGAAGCAGGCAAGATGGCTTGGTGGATGAAGCACTTGCTTAAAACCAGAGTTCAGCTCAGTAGCTGAGAGCTATTGTTGCTTTTACAGAGAACCCTTATTGAGCTGCTCACAGCTATCTATATCACAATTTCCATAGGATTTAAGTCTTCTTCTGGCTCCTCTGGGCAAGAATGAACTTGGTTATATTTCACATATAATTTGTTTGCTGATTATCTGTTTATCTGAATTTTCTGGACTTCTAAGAAGCAAGATACATATGCTCAAGGATGGGCAAACATAGACATAAAATTAAAAATAAATCTCAAAACAAAAGAACCAGAGTTCAGGACTCCAGAACTTGTGCCAAAGCTAGGTAGCCTGCATCACAGCACTAGAGAGCATATCCAAGAGATGCTATCCCTGGGGCAAACTAGATACCTAGATTAGTGAAATTGGCCAAGTAATGAGAGATCCTGCCTCAATAAACAAAGTAGAAAGCAATTAAGGGGGACATCCAACATCATCTTTAGCCCTACACTTTCGTATACACACATGTACACACACACACACACACACACACACACACACACGTACATCAGCAGTTAGTACAACTGAAAACACAACAGTGATATTACACATACATACATACATACATATATACATACATACATAAAACAGAAATTACAAATAAGCATCTTGTACAGCTTCAGCATCTATAGGAATGTATTGTCCATGAATTTGCATGCATTAGCATTATCAAGAATAGAAAACGATACTATTATTATGTAAGCAGCTTCAGTTTAAATAGGCTGTCAGTCAACTGCCTCCAGGCTTGGCAATATCTAGTTTGTTGGCAGATAGGACATTCCAACCTGCTTTTTCTTGTCATGTTTTTGACAAACATCATAAGCCAGGTGCCTTTTTCAAGCTGTCCCTTGGGCTCATCTGAGGCCTGAATCATCAAGTTCACCACAAAGCAGTGACATTATTTCTGTCGCTGAGGAAAATGAGCACATAAATTCATTTTCAATCCAACTAACTGTCTCTTTTCTATTTTCTTATAGTTAATAGGAGTAGAAGACTTAGGAATGCTTTATGAAAGAGTGATTTAAAATGCTATGTCTTAATGAAGACACACACAGTTCTTCCAACCATTGAGAAGACACTGATAATTTCTCCATCCGCAGCATACTTCATTCAAATGTTTTAAAACTCTCATGGTCTGGCTACAAATTTGAAATTCTCTGTTTATCAAAATGAAATTTAAGAAATGCATTTATAATCAGAGCCACGTACACTTAGAGAAGTCACAGGCTGAGTCCTCAGTAACCCAGGGTAACCTTCAGTACCGGCAATGACGTCATCTTCCTTAAGTGCCTGAAGCAGGAGGACACACTCCAGGAAGATAAAGACTGTGTCAAATATTAATGCTTTGCTTTGTTTCAAAGCTAGTGGCAATAGACATAAATTAAGAATGATCTGACTTTTTTTCCCTAAGACAGGTTCTTGCAAGGTAAGGTAGACTTGGCTAGCCTCAAAGTTAGGTCTTCCTGCCTCCTACTCACAAAGACTAAGGTTGTAGGTCTCCACCACCATGCCTAGCATCCTTGGATTTTTAGTTTTTTAAAAAAAGATATTTTTATTTTTATTTTTACACATGAGGGTCTTTTGCCTGCATGTATGCCTGTGCAGGCAGTGCCTGAAGAGGCCAGAAGAGGACATTCAATCCCTGGTACAGTAGTTACACGCTGTTGTACATGCATGTTGTAAGCAACATGGGTACAGGGAATCTAGCCCATGCCCTCTGGAAAAGCAGTCAGTGCTCTTAACTACTGAACCATCTTACCAGCTCTGAAAATGGTTTTGGGGGGGGGGGGGGTTGTTATTGGTGGTGGTGGTTGGTTGGTTGGTTGGTTTAGGGGATTTTTTTTTCCTTAAAAAGAAGAATTTGCCACTTTCCTAATAATAGTGCGATTTATCAAAGCTTTCCAAGAAATTAGAAGAATAGGAACCCAGGGCAATATCAGTAAAGCAAACTCAAAGACTAGATTATGATTCAGTGAGATTTAACAATTTGGGTGAAGAAAATGATAGTAATTGAATTAATATTCATTTGCATTGACTATTATTTAGGAAGAAAACAAAATGTATAAATGAAAATGCTATGGTTTCGATGTGAAAAAATAATGAAAAGGAATTTGGGGATTATAATGTACTGAGTCACTTGCCTCTTCCAGACAGAGGGAGGAGAGAGAGATAAAGACAGAGATGGGAAGACGGAGAAGAAGAGAGAGAGAAAGAGGGAGAGAGAAAGAGAGAGAGAGAGGGAGAGAGAGAAAGAGAGAGAGAGAGAGAGAGAGAGAGAGAGAGAGAGAGAGAGAGATATGTTTATAAGTGTTAATCAGAACATAATGCTTAGGCAATTAGCTAACAGGTAGCTTTTAGGGATGAGAGACTGGGGAGGACCAACTCTCCAAGATGTGATAGGAGAGAGGAAGTGGGTACTCAACCTAAGCCTGTGGTCAGTTTCTAGACCATTAGAAAGACAAGATGACTTTCTGCAAACAGATCCTAATAAACTTGGTGAGAAATGAAATGGTTAGTGGCTGCCACCCCTGAATGAGACAGATAACTTTTCCCACATGAGACCAGCTCACTCAGCAGTGCCAACTCGCTATGATTCCAAACTTTGCCAAGGGCACAAAGCAAAAGCTAGGACATGGGAAGATCAGCAAAGGTAGAGATGTTCCTGTCAAAGCTAAAGCCAAGTGTCATTTCTTAGGAAATCATCACACAGAAGACATTATGCAAAGCAGGCACAAGATGGACAGTTTGGCAGATACATTCATTTGGCAGGTCCGGCCGACTCATCTGCTGAGAAAGAACTGTGTTAATTAACAGGAAATGCGTGTGAAGAAAATTAATATCATATAATAAATGCAACATTTGGCTGTGAAACCAGCAGGGTTGAGGCTTCTCTAGAGCAGCAGAAAGACAGTGTGTTACTAATGAAACCCTGTCCTACAGACCAGTCTTCCTTACCCTCTACTGTCTCTGCACCACAGATGACCCAGGTGGGTTGCCTCGTTCAATGCCTCCATCTACAAACACTCACTGAATATCAAACACGTTACTGGCCCAGTCCTCGTGATGCACATTCTTTAATAGCAATGTAGCCTTCCTCAACTCGTGATGAACGTAATTAGGGGCTTGGGTACTAGAAAATCAATGGTCACCAGAGCCACCCCAAGTCAGTGGCTTCCAAGGTCATTAAGTTTGTTGTCTAGTGGCCAAGAATAAGAAACCATGGACAATAAATGAGCAGAGAGCACACAGACTTATTCTGAGAAAGGGAGTCTTGAAGTGGGAGGGGCTCTAAGGTAGGAAAACTGACGTGTCGCCCTGTCTAGTAGGCTGTCGTAGATTTTATGGAGAGAATTGGACGGAGGTCGTAGATTTTATGGAGAGAATTGGACGGAGACTGACATAATCTTTATAGATATAGGTCATTTTTAATGCATCATATAGTCAACTAGTAAGGAGTCCACATGTCCTATGCATGTTTCCTCTGCCCATCGGGAATGTCACGCACATCTTCAGGGGTGTGGTCAGATCTGCTACAGGGCTAGCTCATGATCCACTGTGGATCCCATTCTTGCTGCCTAAGTAGAGCTTGACTCCTGTCTCATTAGGACCTGGGTCCTGTGGATGCAGAAATGACTCTGGGACCCAGATCTCATCCTTCATAGTTTATCTCTGAGTCATTTATAGACTGAGATATACTTCAGTAATGAAAGAGACAAAGCCCACTCCTGAGAGCAAGCACTTGGTCCACACTCCCTTCTCTGAGAACAGCCTCTTCTCCTGTATCCCAGGATGGAGGGCCACTCAAGCTTCAGCTATTGATACTCAATGTTACCAGCCAGGCTGAGAGACTCATTGTGTTGAGCACTAGAATCACAGTCTAGGAAAGACTAACCCATGTGGTGGAGATGAAAGGAAGCAAGGTTGGAACACCCAATGGGTCATAATAAGCAGATCCAGAATGGCTGACTGTGGAGAGGGCAAAAGAAAGTTGTCCCCAGAGGGACACAGTCACATGAGCTTACTTCAGTTCCTGCAGAGGTGAGGAGCCATCTAGGCTCCTACTTCGGGGTTAACATGTTCAGTCCAGTGGGAACAGGCTGCATGTCCTACAGCAGTGGTTCTGAATGACCCTTTCATGGGGGTCACATATGAGATATCCTGAATATCAGATATTTACATTGTGATTCATAACATTAGCAAAATTACAGTTATGAAGTAGCAATAAGAGTAATGTTATGATTGGGGGGTCACCACATGTGGAATTGTGTTAAAAGGTCACAGCATTGGGAAGATTGAGAGACATTGCTCTCCAGCTTCTGTCAGGGTCCTTCCTGAACCAGGCTGGGTCATGGGGGGAGGGGGGTGCTTCTGCTGTGAGGCTGTGGGCCACAGTGGGGAGGACATTCACCTGGCAGCCCTGCACTCTAATCCCCTCCACTCACAAATGATCCCATAAGAACTTTGGGCAAACCCAGCAGAGAGAACACAGTATATATCTAACAACAGGCCTCGGTCTTTGTTCCGAGACACAGCCTTATGACCATGGCCTCATTAGCCCCAGCTCAAAAAGACTAGACACTTCTACTTCCTCCAAGAACAGTTCTGAAAATGTTGGTAATGGATGCTTCTAGATCACCAGTTCTCAACCTGTGGGCCGTGACACCTTTGGAGGGTGCATTAACCCTTTCACAGGTCGCATATCAGATATCCTGAATTCTGATGTGATGTATGACAGTAGCAAAGTCGCCGTTATGACATAGCATTGAAATAATGTTGTGGTTGGAGTCACCACAGCATGAGGAGCTGTATTATAGAGTTGTCACACTAGGAAGGTTGAAAGGCACTGCTCTGGACCAGTGGATCAACATTGTAATCAGATCCCTCTGAAGTCTAGAAGTGGTCTCCCACGCTCAGCTGACTCAACTTTCTAACCATGATCTCCCGGGAGGATACACTGGCTTTCTCCTATAGTTTGAATTATTTTCCATATATCATCTGCGTGGTTAAGTCTGATTTTCAGTTAGAAGCTTCTTGAGAGCAAAGTCTATGTTGTTCTTTTTAAATATACGATATAATATGTGGTTGTTTCAATGTGGAAGTGGATCTTTCATAAAAGAAAGATATTGTATGTTTATCCTCTGGGCTCTCAGCTCCTTGGAAGGCACATAAGTAAAAGACCTCCTCATACCAGCTAGCCATCCGTTTGTCCACTGGCCTTACATCTATCCCTGGCCAGGACTGAACTTTAAGGCCAGGTTTTCAGCAGAAGAAAGGACCCTCAGCTGGGCACAGTGGTGCACACCTTTAATCCTAGCACTCGGGAGGCAGAGGCAGGCGGATCAATGTGAGTTTGAGGACAGCCTGGTCTACAGAGTGAGTTCCATGACAGCCAAGGCTACATAGTGAGACCCTGTCTCAAAAAAAAAGAAAGAAAGAGAGGGAAGGAGAGAGAGAGAGAGAGAGAGAGAGAGAGAGAGA
>NW_021604604.1:1581923-1599277 GCF_004785775.1 Grammomys surdaster
AAAAGCCAATCTTCATAAGGGGAAAACAATCCAGGAAGGGTGGATTTTCTCACATTCTACAGCTGGCCAGTTGCACAACCTACTTCACCATTCAGGAGATGGCTCCTTTGAGCCTCTTGACACCGCGGAGGAAGAAGAAATGTATGTATGTCCAGTCAGTTCCACTTCTGTTCTACTGAAGCCAGGGACAGCCTCCTTCAGCTCCATTCCCTGCCCCAGCTTTCAGATGCTAATGAACCGGACCTGTCCAGCCTTGGCGCAGCTCCACTGGGTCTGTTCACACTGACCTGAAAGGACTGTGCGTGCAGCTTCTTTAGACTTACCCAATTGAAATCCCCTTTCTGTGCATCTTTCCTCCATTATCCCAAAGAAAACAGCTCCCAGATGCATAAAACATGGGTGCTCACTTCACCTAGCTCCCAGCCTGACCCTACTACAATGTGTGTTGGCTCCCTGACAACCACAGCTTAGAAAATCAGCTCCAGGAAGCCTGTCCCAAAGCCAGTTGCTCTGACCAAGCACCTTCTCAGACAAGGCACATTATGCAAAGCAGCCCAAGATAGACAGATTGGCAGGAATTCAGGTAGCTCACAGCATGGAAATTCTTGCCAATGTCTAGGCAGAGAGGAAGTAGTGTGTTAATTAACAGGATATCCGTCAAAGGCGCTCTTCATGGAGCGTTTCATATCAAAGCCAGTCAGTAAACAGGGCTTGGAAGAGTCGCCGGCCCGCAAGGCAGGTCCGGGCCTTTCTTAAGGAAGAAATGACTCTGCCCTTCCTCTCGAGAGTCACGGGAGACTCATCCCTCTGCTGCTGCTGTGAGCTGCTTTTTTCTTTATAATCTCCCTCCCCGACGGAGATGAGTCTTTTCAGAGTGATTCTGGCAGAGCCCACTGTCACAGGGATGCAGTGCTGACCGCACCGAGCCGGTGCGATGGTTGGTTACAAATGCTCATAGGCTGGCGATCGATTGGCTGCCCCAGTTTCCCAGAGGGTGTATCTTCCTAGTAGCTCCTCATCTACCAGTACCTCATGGAGTTGTGGGTTCTTTGTGAACCTAGCTGTCATCTTCCTGTGTGTCACTTACCATTCACTCCGGTTTCTCCCACAAGGCTGTATGGTGATTTAGGATATGACCCTGCCATTTTCGTTCTGGGATTTCGTTATGGGATTATTTTGCCACAAGTAGAATGAAAGAGCAGATGACTCCACTCCCAGGATGACTCCACTTCCAGGCTCTGAGATGCTAGTTCAGGCTGGAGTAAAAATTCTCATGAGAGGCAGAACAGAACACAGAGATACTTACTCCACAAGCCTTTCCACACCATAGGAAAAGAAACTGGGAATCATGAGCAGCCTGATAATAGGCAAGGAAAGCTTGGGGAAAATCCTTGGCCATATCTGGAATGGAAGAGTGCTGAAGACCAGAGTGTGGGTACCAACAGGAGAAATTGTCTTTGAAGAATTTCAGCACTATAAGAAATCTGACTGGTGCTGGAGACTTGGTAGTTAACAGCACATCCTCTCTCAGAAGACCCTGTCCAAACTGAGCTTACATTTTACTTTCGTGGTAGGGGAAACAGAGTCATAACACTAAAAAGCATTCAGATAGGTTTGCAGCATGACTGCTGTAACAGAGTGCTGTTGGTATATATTAAATTATTGTTGTTTTACCACTTGTCCTTGAGTGCACCTTGGACGCTGTGTGGAATCAGTTGGGAGAAATCCTAGTTATAGAGTTGACCATTCGGACTCAGACATTGGTTCTGGACAGTCAGTTATTCCCAATCCAGAGTCTTTGAAACGGATCTGGCTGAGACCCATGCCTGCAACTCCTGGGGTCCTGTGTGTCTTGCATTTAAACAGAAAGTTTTAAGCAAACAAAAGCCTGAGGATTGTGAATGCAGACTTGAGTGTCTGTGTTATCACTTGTTGTGACTGCTTGGGATTTGGGTTAGTTTTCTTACTAACAGTTAGAATCTACAGCGGCAAGGCAGACACATGAGATGAGGCACAGTGTTTTAGAGGGTTTAAAGTGGTTCATGGAGTATTCTATTGAGTTTTATCATATTTTAATTTGAGTTTGTTCATTTTAACTGCTGGTTGTTTTGAAACTAAAGAATTAGTTCATGGGCTAGAGAGGTGGCTCCATGGTTAAAGACACTTGCTGCTCTCCCCAGGGACTTAGGTTCAATTCCTAGCATCCACTTAGCAAGTCACAACCATCTGTAATATAACTCCAGTTCTAGGGAATCTGATGCTCTCTTCTGACCTCCGCGGGCACTGGGGTCATGAGCTGTACAGATCTACATGCAGGTAAAATACTCATACACATAAGGTGAACTAATTTTTAAAAAGCAATTAATTTAGAAAACTTAGTAGTATGCTTTTATTTTACTTAAATTGTATGTCTGTAGATCTCTTCGTTTTATAAATATTACTTTAACAATTAGCTAGAGTCATTTCTCTAAGATATTATCACATCAGGCTGTAGCCCGTGCATGAAAGCCCACCACACTAATCAAATATGAAATCTATTGAGTAGTTATACTTCTTTTCCTTCATTACAATAATATCTACTTTAGGCTTATTCAAGTTCCACAACAGCCAGAACTCCATGGAGAAACCTGTCTCAAAAAGCCAAAACAAAACAACAACAACAACAAAGCCTTGGGCACCTAAATTCTTTTAAAACTTCCCTGTTTCGTTTTGCTGGTCATTATGCTTGTTCTTTTAATTTTGCCATTGTTACAGAACATAATATTGCTGAATACAACATGCAGAGGCTAAAATACAACCCACTCCAGATTTCACACACCACGGAACAAGCCAGGGTACTAAGCCCAACAGACAAGAAGACCCTGCTGTGGCCGTGTCCCCCTCAGAGTCCTCCCTGGCAGCTGCTCACCATGCTGTTACCTTGCTTCCTCCTATTTTGAAATTCTCTCATGCCTCCTTCTGCTTCTTTTACCCCTCCCCCTCCGTCCCCTACTCTTTTTCCTCTTCCCCTCCCCTCTTAGTTCCCTCCTCTTCCCTTCTTCCTCCTTCCCCCTCTTTTCACCTTCAGCTTCCCCGCTCCTCCCCCACTCCCCTCCCCTCTTGCCTGCTCTCTCCCCTCTTCTTCATCCTTCCTTCTCCCTCCTCTCCCTGTCTCTTTCCCCCTCTCCCTCCCCCAATTAAAATATGAGCTTCTAGAGATTGCAGGCTGTGTTTGTCTTGAATTACCCAGAGAAAGTAGTGCTCAAGTAACATATGTTGGATTAATTAATTAGACAGCTAATGCTGTTCTCCATTTCTTTCTGAATATGCCGACTCTCAGGGGTCCCCTGGGGGCAGGGTGGGCTGAGATCCCCTGCACCTGGTAGAACTCCACAGCAGGGTGCTCTTTGTCCCTAGTTTTGCTCCCTAGAGCTAGGAAAGCTCTAGTCAGCTCGCTCAGGGCAGTACACCTTTGCCTCATCTGTTATCCTTAAAAAGACATTAAACAGAGCTCTATGTGAAAAGCCCCAAAGGTGAGAAATGCTCTCAGTGTACTGACATAATCTGATCAACCGAATTTATCTCAGGTCAACAAGCTAAACTGTATTTTCAGCTAAAGCAGCAGATTTTAACTGTCTTAGACATTTTCCTTTTTTATTTTAGGGCTCTTGAGTGAGGACATGAAGAAATGTGTGCACACGGTCCAGGCACACAGAGGAATTTAATAGCAGTAGTACATGATTTGGCAATCCTTGGCGATCCCCCTCCCCTGCTTCTCACTCTCATAACTGAACCATTTGTCATATGTGACCTTCCCAGCCCATTTTCTACTAATCTACAGTCTCCGGTTTCCCTGCCTTTAATACTGCACTCCCTTCTCTACACTGACCAGTTCAAGGAGGCAGAGGCTCCACTGGGACTGAAAGAACCCAGAGCAGGGTCACTACTGTCACCTGCTCTCAGCCAGAAGGCTGCTTCTCAGAGCATGTGAGCATATTTCTCTTCTACCACTGCATATGACTAAGCTTAGTGGGAAGGAGTGATCTCCTTTCAAGCTTGAGTGGAAGCTGATAGCTTTACATTCAGTACCATATCACTGAAAATGATGGAGCCCCCATCACTCCTAACCCAACTGGCCAACTGGTTTCATGTTCACAGAAAGAAACTGAGGAGGCCTCAAGGTACTGCCCTGCCTCCACCCAAGCCTCTGTGCCTAAAGCAGTGGTTTCACCAAGACAAAGAAATCCTACTAGGCCCTGGTTCAGAGTTTCTTCCTGGGAGAGGACTGGCTTCATTTCTAGCAGAATAGAGAGATGCTCAAGAGTCAGGAACCTCCCCAAACAGAGGAGGCTGTGTGGAGGCTATGGGCATCCCAAAACTGCCTGTCCCTAAGCAGCAAGGCCAGGAGCTTAACAAAAACATCAGGGTCACTAAAATAATCCAGGAAACCATTGAACAAATAAGCAGTACAAACCCCAAGCCCTGGGGAGGAAGTCCAGTGCATAGAGTTTTCTAAAACACAATGCTTCCCAACAACAAGATTACAAGACATACACATAAACAGCTGAGTGTACCAGGCCACAGCAGGCAACGTAAACTGCCTGTGAGGGCAGGTATCGGTAGAATTAACAGAAAGGATGTAACTAACTTTCTGAAGCTGCCAAAAGAAGTAAAAGCGGTCATGACCACGACAAGAAAGCCAGGTGCCGTGGTACAGATTGTAGTCCTAGCTCTTGAGAGGCTGAGGCAGCAGGTTGGCAAGTTTGAGGCCAGACTGGGCTACATAGTGAGCACCAAGTCAGCACTAAGGCAATGTAGCACGACCCTGTCTCAAAGACACTATAAAAGGTCTCATCCCTGGGTCGGGAGATGGCCCATCAGATAAAGATGCTTTCCGCTAAGCCTGACAGCCTGCGTTTATTCCCTGGGATTTGCCTGATGGAATGGCAGACCTGAGAGTTGTCCTTAGACCTCCACATGCACACTGTGTCACAGGTGTGGGGCTGGGGGGGAGACAGAGACACAGAGAGACAGAGAGACAAAGAGACAGAGAGGGAATAATTTTAAAAGAAGAGAAGAAAGATATAACATCAGTGTATTAATTTAATTGATAGGCAGAAATAAATTCATGTCAATGGTAACAATAATTTGCAAATGGGAACCAGTGAATGAGATGTTATAGCCTTCCAGCAGCAGGCACAGGTCAGGCGTAAACAGGGAGGTCTACATTCCATACCTTAAATATGTAAAAGTTAAGTCAAACCAACAAACTATTCAAAAATTATAGTCTGTCTTCCTACTTAGGAATCAATATTTTGAAGGAGAGAGTATAAAAAATGGTGGAGCCCTTGACAGAGTACAAAATACAGTGTACAGAGTCCTTGCCAGGTCTTAGGTTCAATATCCAGCCCTGGAAAAAATGTATAATAAAAAGTGAAAGTGTACTCGGGTAAGATAACAACTTTCATAACCAAGATACAGTTGTGAATCAACACCTTGAGCTCTCTTCCAGCCATCAGCCTTCTTGCTGGGGATGTGTCTGTCTCAGCCACAGGACAGAGGCCTGTGTATGCCTGGGAGGCAGGAGCCAGCATTTCACTGGCTCCCCAGAGAAACGGTGTGATTGAAATAACACTCTTACATTTGTTCGAGCATCAGAATCCTCAGGGGCTGCAGACACTTAGTGACTCCCTTCCCTCAGAGTTTTGGATTCTGTAGTTCTGGACTGGAGTCCAAAAATTTGAATTTCTAACAAATTCCTAAGATGATATTTGAATAAAATACATTCTGGGAACCCCTGGTGTCTGCACAAGATGGTGAGGCATTGTTCTCTGGAAAAAGTTATCTGCTGGCCGGAAGCACAGTAAAGCCTTCTTAGCACAACACCTAAGACAGAGCCCTCCTGCCCACTCTCTCTGCCTTACCAGCAGCAGAACACAAGCCAGACAGCCTGGGAGAAGTGGAAGCCAGTACCCAGCCAGTGCTGTCCTTCTTTAACCCTGTCCTCCAGTCATTCAGCAAGAAGAATCACACTCTCCACCCAAAGACCAGCAACATTACTCCGAGCAAGGCCAGGTGCCAGAGGGCACGAGGATGCTCTGGTTCCTCCCATCAGCAGTCATGGGGCGAGACAGCGGCGGGGTCAGCCAAGTGTGCAATGAAGACAGGGCTCGCTTTGTTCTCACTGAGAACGAAACCTCCAAGAGCATCATCTATTAACATCACATGTTTTAAGTATTGGGGTACTGTGGTGCTGCCCCAATCTCAGGGAAAGTTAGGTTACCTTCTTCATCAAAACTTTTTAAAGGTAAACTGGGGCTTAAAGCAAAACCAAGCATGTTTTCCTTTCCCTACTCAGACTTGAGGGATGTCAAAAGACTAAGACAGGAACGATAGTACAAAATTAAATCCCTGTGGTCCGTTAGCTTCGGCGTTCAATATCTGCACCTAAGGAGACAAGGGGTAGTCCTGAACTTTGACTGGCTCGACTTTTACTCGTCCATTTGTTGTAACTTCAAAACCTACTAGAGTTTTCTTTTACATAGGGTGTGCCAATACTGTTTCATTTCAAGAATAGCCCACACACATCCTTCCATCAGGGCTGAAAACTGGCAAGTCTTTTTTTTTCTTTAATTTATTTATTTATTCACTCACTTTCCATCGTGATGGAAGCTCCATCTCCTCCAAGTGCATCCCTCACATGGTTCCTTGCCCTCTCCTCCTCCCGTTCTCCTCTGAGAAGGAGGAAGCACCCCTTGGGTACCTGGCATATCAGGTCACTGAAGGACTAGGCACATCCTTTCCCATTGAGGCCAGCAAGTCTTCAATAAAATGCAGATTACCTAGTGAAAATCAGTGAGTCCCAGCCCACCCTGAAGGTCTGTCTCACCTCCCTTTCCCTTCCTTTTTCCTCCATTGCTCAGCGTCAGCTAGAGCAGGATCCAGCACGCTGAGGAAGTAGTCTCCTCAATGCCTCTCAAGCAAAGCCCTCTAGCCCCTAACTGTCCATCTCTCCAGAGCCTCGGGACCTCAGGACCAGCAGCTGCTCTGCCTAGGGAGGTGAGGGCATAATGCATAGTTTGGCCTCTTGGAATAACCCCCACCCCCAACTTTGCTAAGAGCATCCTTTGAATTCCATTCCTCCAGCACTTTGTTTTCAAGCCCATAAAGAGCCCTCCTCCAAAAAAGTATTGAGAGTCCAATCTCATTAAAAAAAAAAGGTGGGGGGGGAGAGGAAATGGTTTCTGGACTGAAGTACTAACACCACTCATACAGGTCACATCCTTCCTTGTCCATCATGACATCAGTTGAAATACAGAGAAAAGCCTGGATGCATGGCCTCATTGTTGAGAGTCTGGTGAGGTGGATACGTTTGTCCGTCCCCACCTACCTACCCACCCACATTGCAGCTGTGCATTAAGTCCTGGAAGGTGGCCTGCTCTTAGCCAAGTACAGACTGAGAAGCTGGGATAGCCAGCTTCTATCCCGAAGGAAAGAGGTGAGTGAGAGGAAGGTGGTTGGAACTGCAATAGAAGATTTACTGGACAGGTGAACTAAGAGTCACAAAAGGGAAGTGTTTCTCGATTTACGGATGGCACTTTCTGTAAATTATGGGCCAAGCACAATGGTGGCAGCTAACTGATAGAAAGCTAAGAAGAGGCTGCTTTGCCCGTATGCCTAGGACTGGAGTCAGAGTTACCCGCCAGTGGCTTGAGTCCCCTAAGGAGAGACATATGAAAATCTGCACCAATATTTCCAGTTGTTTGCCTTAGGTAAGAAGGAAGGAGTTAGAAAGGAATAGTCAGGAGGGAAATAGGCAGACAGGAAGGAAGAAAGGAAGTGGGAAGGAAATACAGGTAGGGAGGGAAAAGGTGGGCAGGATGGAAGTGGGTGGAAAGGAGGCGGGGGAGGAGATAGATGGTACTCCATCTATCCAAGTTACCTGACCTGGCTACAGACATGTCAAGCACATGAAGAACTCAATAAAAAGGTAAAATGGCGGTGTGGCTAACTGAGGCAATTGGCTAAAACTACAAGAAAAGACTCTCACACAGACTTTGGACACAGTGCTGAGCAAGAAGCTGGCTTATTAGTGAAGCCTAAAATCTCTTCAGGTTTTTATTGTTTTTCTAATGCTTTCGAATTTATGAAAAGCAAACGTGACTTTTTAGCATGTGTGTGGGTGTGTGTGCATGTGTGAGAATATGTCTTGTGTGCTCCCCCATAGTTTATGTGAGCATTATCAACTCCATGGCTGTTTTATTCTGTGCTTGGCCCATGTTAGCAACAGACATTGTCCATGACATAACGTCAACCAGGAAATAACAAGTTGCAAAGCATAGTGAAAAAATGTAAATCACACACACACACGAGTGCATGTATACATACACACATACCCCATTGTGGGTTATTGAATTCATTTTTAAGACGTTGAGATGCTGCCCTGGAGGAGAAATTCCAGGCTGACGCCTCGTGGCAGTAGCAGATACAGATGGCCTGCTTAAGACAGGAACTTCTGTGAAGTGAGAAAGACACTTTCAAAAACACAGCTCCAATTATTTCCAAAGGGCATTTAAGGACACCACTGATCTTGGCTTCTGGTCTGTGCAGGGCAGAATCATCCTGCTGGTCCAGTGTGCAGGTCAACCGCTAGAGGGAGCCAGGGACCTGAACTTCCACAGCAGTCTGACTTGCCTGTAGAGTGGAAGAAGTTTCACTTCATCTGTCTTTGAAGATCGCTTAACTCCTAGATCGAGTCTTCTCCTAAATAGTCATTGAAGAGCCTCTGTATGTTCACATTAGACAGTGAGGGACACAGAATCTGTACACACAGTAGGGCCAGTCTTGCATTTGGAATGGTATAGAGGGAAGTCAGGAAGCTTACGAAGCAAACATGCTGTCTGAAAACATGCCAGCTTCCCCCCAGGCTCGTATCTCACCTGACTGACAACTTAGGACAGGCCGGCAGCATCTGCTGCCTGGCTCTGGCCACACTCCAGGTAGTTAAACAAGCTAATGAAGCAAACTCTCATTTGCCTTTCAAAATTGTATCTGCTACATGTAGCCAGTTCCCTCAATTAGCATAAAGGAGACATCTCTTGGGTTCTCATCTATCAAAATGCCCCATGGGTATATGAAAAGGTGTTTGCTTGGTATTAACCACTGGAGGGAGATCAGATGCTCTCTCCCAAGGAAACAGTTAATCAGCTCTGACGATGCTCCAGGATGTGCTATGAGGATCCTCTATCATCACGATCTAATCGTGATTCTAATGACTCTCGGGGCCAGCTACTAAAAGCACTTTTCAGCTAGTAAAAGTATTTGCCCCACAAGCCTGATGATCTGAGTTCAATTCCCAAATCCAACAGTAGGCGAGAAACAAGCCATTCTCCGGCTTCCATGCGTACACTGTGACACTGGATCTGCACGCACATATACACACAAGTATAATTCATTTTCAAAATTAACATTAAATGGAAACTAGCACAATGGAAAACTAATGAATAAATTGAGCTAGACCACTTTTTGTTTTTTAAAACAGGATCTAGTTTTTTGAAACAGGTCTAGTCAAGCTGACTCAAACTGAACACCCTTCTCCCTCTGCACTACAGCTAGCTGATCTTAGGTTTTTTTGGGGGGGTTGTTTGTTTGTTTGTTTGTTTTTAAAGTAAAGCTCCATGGCTGAGCCATATCTCCAGGAGCACTGGACGCTTTTCCAGGGGGACCAGGTTCAATTCCCAGCACCTACATGGTGGTTCACTGAACCTGTCTTCTTTGGAGACCAGGCACACAGGTAGTGCTCACACATGCTTTTAGGCAAAGCACTCATACACATAAAATAAAATAATCTTTAAAAAAAAATGCCGGGCAGTGGTGGCGCATGCCTTTAATCCCAGCACTTGGGAGGCTGAGACAGGCTGATTTCTGAGTTCGAGGCCAACCTGGTCTACAGAGTGAGTTCCAGGACAGCCAGAACTACACAGGGAAACCCTGTTTCGAAAAAACAAAAAACAAAAAACAAAAAACAAAACAAAACAAAAAAAAAAGCAAAGGCTCAAAACCTGAGAGAAATATCCCTAAGAGCTGAACCTACCCCTCCTTTCTTAATTTTTTTAGGTTGAAATAGATGTTCATTTTATAATCAAAAAGTGAAATAAACCACTTTTAGGAAGACAAGAGGTTTCTCCCTTTTTGTGAATGACTGAAAAGGAGATTGTAACCAGTGAGAAGAAAGGATGGTTACTAAGACAGTGCTCTAAAAGGAAGGATGAGGAGTGTGTGGAGGGGGATGGGGAAGCTAACGAGTGCTCATCTCCCCTGCTTCCCTGCATAGTGCCCAGCCAGGCACCACTCTCTGTGATGGAACTCAGGGAGGCAGGGGGAGGGGAGCAGATGACAGCCTTCCAGACTACACTGTCTACCAAACACAAGCCCTTTGGCTTGCAGGTCTGTTAGAGAGTGAGCATTGAGACCTTCACCTGGAGGGCTTTGCAAGGCAGAGAGAAACAGTTACCATTTTTGCAAGTTTTATTTTGATTCTGTTCAGTTCAATTCACAGTGATTATAAATGACCCAAATAATTTTAATTAACTCATAAATGATGTTCTTTACTGCATAAAATTCATTTGGGCATTTGCCCGAGTCAGAGAATGGATGTGTTTTATATATATAGGAAAGCACTTGCATTTTAAAATATACGTGTGGCATCTGTAAAGTAGAATTAGCAAGAAATAACTACCGAGATGAGGCAAGCATGTGTGAGTGTTTAAAAGAAGACCTGGAGGAGACTGTCCCTCACTGAGCTCCTGTTCTAAGACCAGAAGTAGAGGAACTAGGTTAGATGTGATGTCTGAGGGCGCATTGCCTTGGAAGACATTGTTATTTAGTATAAGTAGAATGGTTGTGACTCCCTGCAGACATGCAAATGAGCATCTAGAATTTTGTTGGGGGGTGGGGGAGGACCAGGAATCTCCACAATCTCATCAGCCCCTTACCAGTCACTTGTAACTCACCTAGTGAAAGGCTCTATGGAAAGGGAGGAGAGTGGATTGCTGGACTCTGAAATAGTGTGGAGGGTAGAGGCAGGCGTGATCCACCGACAGACTTGTAATCCTAAAGAGATTAGATGACCAAAGTATGAATAACAAAAATAAAAAAACACCTGAACCCAGGAAAAAAGCAGGAGTGGAAGCAAGATTTCAATCTTCAGCTCATTAAGGTGAATCTTGAAACCCTTCTCCATTGGTCTTCCCTTGCTCTCCGACCAGTGGTGGGAAGTGGGGCCCCTGAAACAGACCACAGAGGCTGCAAGAAGAACCGATAGACTTTGACCAGGTAAATGTTGCTCTTCAACCCTCTTATCTTTTCGTGACTTTCGTTGACCTGCCTCAACTGAACACTGTGAATGATTAACTGGTAGAAAGGAAACTCCTAAGGCTTGCGATTATCTCTCTCAAGCAAATACTTTCCCTTCACAGCTGTTATTTTGGAGAAGCTTTTCTTGCAAATTGGAATATTGCTCCATCTGGAGCAAGCATTTCTGTCATTATTTCTTTAGCTCTCAGAGAATTACTGTGTTACTGCTCCAAGATAAAACAGAATGAGGAAGTCACGGGACTTCACGCCATCAAGAGTCTCCTATGCAGCCTGATTTAGGGACTAGCGTGGAGCCCAGCCAAAGAGAAAACCACCATGTGATTCTGCTTCTCCCTTGGGAAAGAAAAGGGATGACATTTCTGATAGTATGAGAGGGAGAAACACAGCCTGACACTGTAGGAGGAGAGCTATAGTGACCATTGCATGTCACATGGGTCCTATAGGGAAGTTCTCTGAAAAGATACCTCAAGGCTCCTGAGTGTACAACCAGAAGCAGGGACCCAAATAGAAAGCACTGATAATATGTCAGCAATTAAAAAGGGGTGAACTTTTAGAATACACTGCTAAACTATAACAAGCATTTATAATCAACTTTTCCTCTAATCAAAGGGAATAAAACAACAAAGGTCACAGACAAACAAAAACAGTATACATAAGCTCTACAAGAAAACTGTATATAAATATATAAACAAGGCTTTTTAAAGCATTGACTTTGGGGCTGAAGAGACAGCTCAGCAGTTTAGAGCACTTGTTGCTCTTGCATATGACCAGGGTTTCCATTCTCAGTATCCACATGCTGGCTCACAGCCATCGGTAATTCCACTGTCAGGATATCTGACTCATTCTTTTGACTAGGCACACACACAATGCCTAGATATAATACTCTAAAATAAAAATTTATTTAACATATAAACATTCATACATATAAAAATAAAGTAGATTTTTTTAAAAAGCCAAGATCTTTGAGTGTGAGGGTTATGGTTTGAATCTGAAATCCACCAACCTTAGGCTCACATTATTTGTTAAAGGCTTATTTATAATGAGCTGGGAGGGAGGGGCACATGTAGTGGCCAGAAACATTGGATCCTCTGGATTTGAAATTATAGGGGGTTGTGAGCCACTCAACACAGGTGATAAGTACCTGATTTCAAGTCCTCTGAAAGAGCAGCACACATTTTTAATCGCTGAAACAGGTCTTGGGCCCCTGCACTCATGTTTTGAAGGCATGGCCCCAGCTTGTGTGGTTTTGAAAGCTCTGGGATCTGGCTAGCAGAAAAGAGGCAATAGGAACATGTCTGCCTTGGAAGGTTGTATCTATTCCTGATTCCAGACTATAATGGAGTCTTAGTTTACTGACCCACCAATTATGTGAATGGCCACCTCCGGCTCCTATCTCTACAGACACAGTCCCTCCTGAAACCATATCTTCCCAGATATTATGACAGTACAAAATCATGAACCAAAATAAAAATTTCCTCCCTTAGGTTGTTTCTGTCCAGAATTTCAGAACTAGTGACACAGAAGTAGTTAGTATAGAGTTAAGTATTGTTCCATACAAAAAAAAAAAACTATCAACTGAACCCAACTGGTTCAATTCAGATTTTCCGAGAGAAGAGCCAAAAGTGATCATTCTTGTCCAAATGACTTATTATCCTGTGCTCTTAGGACTGGAAAATAAGAGGAAAGGTAGATCTAGAGTTATGAAAGCTGATGGCCATGGTGACATACATCTTTAATCTCAGCACTCAGAAGGCAAAGGCAGGTAGATATCTATGAGTTCAAGGCCAGCCTGGACTATGTAATGAGTTCCAGGCCAACCAGAACTACATGGGGAGACTCTGCCTGAAAAACAACAAAGCAAATACCAAGTCTAGGACCCAACGGACACTCTTGTTACCCACAAACTACACTAGGATTAAGTTCTGTCTTATGGCTTAGACCCAAATTGCTTTAGCCACAGTTGAGTAGGGCACAAGAATAGGCAGATAGGTTCTCATAATCTTAAGAGAAGCTGTGACAGAGCAAGGAGAAATTTTCCACGAAGATTGCAACTGAGAATCACTACCAATACAAAATGGGTACACTGCTGTGTTAGAAGGCACTGGGCAGGATGCTGTTGTTTCTAACAGGTGAAGTAACCATAAGAAAAGCATCAAGCTCAGAGCAGAACCCTAGCCAACCAAAACTGTAGCTGAAAATGGAAGGATGCTACTGTGGACATTTACTAAGCTCTATTTCTGCTGCAGTGGGATGAAAGGTCTCCTTTTTCAGATGTGCAGAAGATGAAGTTAAAACAACAGGTGAGATCTTAGGTGGTATGAGTCAGACAGATGTAGGACAGGTGCCAGTTCTGTTTATGTAGGCTTTATAACATGGACTATCCCTTGGTACCCATAGGGACTTGTTTCTCCAGGCCCTCTTCTTCAGATAATAACACTTCCAGATCCTCAAGGTCCTAGTATAAAATGACATGATATGTGCATATAATTTGAGTACATGCCTTCCCATCACCATCTCTTGATTAGTTGTAACACCCCTACAATATAAATGCTATGGAAATAGTTGTTGGCATAGATGAGAGAACATGCACATTCAGTAAGTCACTTATTAAAACATGATTTTGACCTGCAGCCGGTTGAGTCTGTGAATACAGAATCATATTTACAACAGCATATAAAACAACAATATTTACTTTCTATAAACCTCAGTTTTCTTGTTTACAAATTAATATACATTTTTATTATTAGACAAGGCTGGGCTTGTTTAGGGTAACATAGCCATATACCATTATTAGAGGTAATAAAAATTTCCCTAGTGTGGGGCATTGAAGAACTTGCATTCTAATGAGCATAGCCCAGTTCCTGGCACATAGTAAGGCTTTGTCTTAGTGAATCCATCATAATTAAGTAGGAAAGCAACATTTGCAATAATATCAAACATGATCAGAAGAGTAGCACAGAAGAGGTTGAGGCAAAGGGATTTTGACTTTGAGGCTAACCTGGGCTACATATGATATATTAAAAAGTGAACACCAAGGAAGAAAGGGAGAAAAGGGAAAGAAATGAGATGTGAGAATGGGCATAGTGAAGAGCACCATGTACTGGGAAAGTGAATAGCTTTAATAGCATCTAGCAGCATCCTATGGGACTCACCTCTAGACTGGAGCCCCCAAGCAGCCCATTCAGGCTTACAGAGAAGGTGAGGTCAGTGCCCTAAAAACCCTGTCCTTGATCTATGATCCAAGGTTTTAAAGGATTGAAGAGTTCTGAGGAAAATTTAGCATGATTGATAGATGTATGGATGGATAGATAGATGATAGATAGATAGATAGATAGATAGATGATAGATAGATAGATGATAGATAGATTTAGAGATAGCTTTAGATATAGAGTTAGAGATAAATAGATACATAGATACATAGAGATATATCAATATCCATAGTATCCTTATGTTTTTAATTCTGCAGTCTTTCATTAAAATGGAAATCAGGGAAAACATTTTGCATTTAAATTCGTCCCTGCAAGTGCGTTTGTAACCAGACAATGGGTTACTAAAAGTCTACTTTTGAGCTAGCAACAGTGGCCCATGTTTGTAACCCCAGCATTCATGAGGTTAAGGTAAGAGGGTAATGAGTTTAAGACCAGCCTGACCTATATAGTGAACCTGTTGTGGTTTTTTATATAATTTTTATTTTAAATCTGATTATATGTATATATATAATCATAAAATAATATATAATATGCAGTTTATATCTCATATATAATATACACATACATGTTTATATGATTATTTCAACACACAAAATCACACATACATACACACACACACATTCATTTTTAATCACAGTACATCATGCCTTTAAGCATAGCCTTACTCCTTTACTTGATACTTTCTCAGGATTGCATAAATAAGACTGAACTTTTATTTCTAATAACAATTGTTTTTAAAATATATATTCACCTGTATTATTTTTAAAATTATCTGCACATGCATGTGTCTGTGTGTGGGTGTATGCATGTGAGTGCGGATGCCTGTAGAAGCCATTGGCATTGAGCCCCACCCCTAGAGCTGGAGATATATGCTCTTGTGAGCTACCTGACATAGGGGCGGGATCTGAACTTGGGTTCTCTGCTAGAATAGAACAGTGGTGCTTTTAACCGATGAGCCATCTCCCCAGCCCTTCACATGCTTTTTTGACCCCACCCACCACCACCATTTTGTAGCTGGCAGCTTATCATGTTTTCTTTCCCCTCTTATTCACTGGGTTTTCTTCTTGTATTTATTTAATGTGTGTAGTGTGTGTGTGTGTTCGCGCACGTTCTCACATATGTGGGCACAGGTGCACACACAGGCCAGGAGCAGGTGTTGGATCCTCTGGAGCTAGAGTTCATACCAAGTGATGTGTGTGCTGCGAAGCTAGCTGCTTTCTTACCCTGAAGTGGAAATTTCTGGTTTCTTTAACTACTCAGTTGTATCACATGATTTTTTTTTTCTGAAAGCTGTCTTGTGAGAGGGCGTGTGATGTTTTGCTGAAAACAGACACTTGAGAGAGTGTGTGGTGGTTAGAAAGAATAAAAGTGGAACCCCACAAACAGTGAAAGGACATTCTTGCTTTGGTACCCTGTGCCACACTCTGTTGGTCTTCACTGGTCTTTGTCGGTCTTCCCTTCATAGACCAAACTGTGCCAAAGACCTTCTCCTGGTATTTCGTGCTATTACTGCTGATTCTGTCCATTTCTGCTGACTCTGCTGATTTGGCAGAGCCTTGCTATTTCTTCTGGATCATGCTGCTGATACTGATTCATGTGTGGTGTTTGCTATCGGACTGGACTGCTGGTATCCTGACAATGAATAAAGGAATTGGCCCAAGGAAACCTTCTTTTTCCCCTACTTCTGATTGGTGGACTAGAAGGGAGGTTGAAGCATTTAAGAACCCTAAATAAAGTAGATTTTGAAGAAGAAAAAAAAAGCCCTAAGCCTACACTGCCCAGCAACTCTCTTACTTAAAGAGAAGTCAGATGGTTAAGGACAGAAAGTAAATGTGAATACACAAACTACTACTGCTCTGATAGGGATTTTTTTTTAAGTTATATCTGTCTGCTGGAAGTCTCCGGACCATTGTCAAAGATTCAGTTTTCTTCATACCAGTCTCTTTCCCATCCCTCCCAACCCTGTTTAAACACGTAACCACACAAGTTACCTCAGTAGGCCATTATGGTTTCTATAATTACAGAGAGGTATTTTGGCTGTCTGCTCTCCTTCGCTTCCCAAATGTTGCTGGTTTTAGGAGTGAAGTTATTCCATGGGAAGAAATGATTAGGTATCTACTTTAAACATTAAGACACCACATCAATACAGATAAACACAGTTAAGAAAAAAATGTAAACCAAGGGGAATTCTACTAGAGCCATTGTGGGAGTCAGTGGGTGGAGCCAGAGAATAACCCCTGTTTCTTAGTAGTGGGGTGAGACTCCTTGTTGTATTCAACAGAAGATGCCTTTGAAAACCAGAATGCAAATTGAGAGAATGCTGGTGGCCTTTGTGGTTTCCCTTCTTGCTCCTGAATGAGCAGAGCTGGCAGCCCATGCCCAGGAGAGCAATCGCCAGACAGTGCTGGCTTATTTGGATGTGTCTCTGCTTAAAGTAAAACTGATGCACGTCTTCCAAAAAACATCTCACTATTAACAATATGCTCTTGAAGCTCAAGGATGTTTTAATCTCAGTATTTAGAGTAAGGTGTAAGCAATTCAGATATTTGACTTTCTCATGGTTCCCAGTATTTTATCTTCTCGGGATTGCTTAATCTAAGAAACTCCTAGAGCCTTGGCAATTATTTTCAGGGCACTTTGTTATGTGTTCAAAGACACGATATTTATCCTTTAAAAAATTAATAGGATTTTTAGACAAATTTTCTGTCCCATTTTGATTATTGGCTTCTTCTTCTTCTTCTTCTTCTTCTTCTTCTTCTTCTTCTTCTTCTTCTTCTTCTTCTTCTTCTT
>NW_021604604.1:1599287-1671835 GCF_004785775.1 Grammomys surdaster
TTCTTCTTCTTCTTCTTCTTCTTCTTCTTCTTCTTCTTCTTCTTCTTTTTCTCCTCCTCCTCCTCCTCCTTCTCCTTCTCCTTCCCCTTCCTCTTCTCCTTCTTCTGCTACTACTTCTTTTTCTTCTTCCTCTTCCTCCTCTTCCTCCTCTTCTTCTTTTTGTACCCTCCTTGTCTTACTATATAGATAGAGATGGAGATGGAGATTGAGACCAAGATAGAATATATATATATATATATATATATATATATATATATATATATATATATAGAGAGAGAGAGAGAGAGAGAGAGAGAGAGAGAGAGAAACCTTTTAAAAGAAAAAATATTTAATTCATTTATTTAGTAGCTGTGATTGTGCATATTGTCCAACTACACTTGTGGAGGTCAGAGGACATTCTGGGACCCTTTCTCACCTCCCACCTTGTTTGGGGAGGGTCTCCCTTGTTGTTTTTCCTGTTCATCAGACTCCAGGCTAGCTGCCTCTCTGTTTCTGGTTGGCTTTCCTGTCTCTGCCTCCCAGCTCTAGGTAAGAGATTTTTGGTGTGTCCAGCTCTTTACAGTGGGTTCTGTGAGGTGTGTGCTGCATGTCCAGTTCTGTGGCTCAGACTCAGGTCATCAGGCTTGCTCAACTCATGGTGTTTACCTGCTGAGTCATTGCTCCAACTGGGAAATATTTTTTAAATTTTTCTTTGAAATTAAAATACAATTGCATCAGGCTGGAGAGATGGCTCAGAGCATAAGAGCACTGACCAATCTTCCAGAGGTCCTGAGTTCAATTCCCAGAAACCACATAGTGGCTCATAACCATCTGTAATGGGATCTGATGCCCTCTTTTGGTGTGTCTCAGGGCAGCTACAGTGTACTCATATACATACAATAAATAAATATTTTTGAAAGAACAATTATATCAATCTCTCCCATGCCCACAGCTCCCACTTCCTTTTGTTTTTCAATTGATGTCACATATATACTTTTTAAATAGGAAATGAAAACTTACATCTATCCAAAGAGAAAATCTCATTTTGAAAGCTGTAGTGTGTACTGTGAGTTCCACAGTAGACCTTCTGTCCACACTTACTCACTTGCACATGTTTATTGCAATGAATCATTGGCCTGGTTCAAGGCCTCCAAATTCTGCTACACTATCAATACTGGATCCTTACTGGGGTTCCTCTCAGATATCCTGATGTTGTCCTTTGTCATGGAGATCCTGCAGCTTTGGGTCTGTAGGACTAACTCCTTCAGGCACTCTAGCAGTTCATCTACTGTGCTGCCCAGGTAAGGTACAGGGCTGGCTCTCCTGAGTATTGCAGCTGGTGAAGGGCAGGGTCAGCTCTTCCACTCTCATAACCCTGGGGTCAATTCTTCTGTCTACTATAGGTGGCAAGGACTCAAAGGAGAGCATCTCTCCCTTGCCTATACAACTGCTCAGCAGACAAGCTGTGGGACTGGCTCTGTCATACTGAGGCTATCACCACCATTGGTCAGCTCTACTGTGTTGCCCAGGTGACGTACAAGCCCTGTTCTCCCAAATGCTTCTACCAATGAGGGGCAGAGCTCTCCCACTCTCATGACCATCTCAGGACCATCTCTCCTGCCTACCATAGTTTCAAGAGGCAGGGATGGGGGAAGGGTGTGCAAATCACTATAATTCTGCTATTGTAATGAATCATAATGTAAATATCTGATATTTAGCCCCTATGCAACCCACAGGTTGACAACTGCTGATGTAAAGGTTATGAAGCCTCTTGACTATTCATTAATTTCTTAAGGCAATCTCAGTGTGGTTGTTTTTCACATTTATCCTGAAGAGCGACAGCACACTTAACTTTTGTAAAAGTCAAGACAGTTCTTAGGACTGAATGTCAGTAGACTTTGTCTCCATGGTTACAAGTGGAGTCCAGATAGAGCCAATGCTTTTCTCCTGTAAACAAGACAAGGAGGCAGTTGGGTAATTGTCAGATCTACTTCACTCAAGTGTCACATTCCAGCAGACTAACTTGTTATGCATTCTACAATCTATATGTGCCAAAAAGAGGCTTGGGCTTCAGCCATCAGAAGGAATGCTTTCTACCCTGTCTTAGAGGGTCACCATATCTGTATCAGCTGATGTACAAAGAAAACCAGGAATAAAAAAGAGTATCTGGGATATAAATATGGGAAGAATCCAGCTCTTTCCCTTGTGTTAAAAGCCATCTTGCTTTTCCAAAGAAGTTTAGGACCAAAGTTACTGAGTGCTTAATCCCATGAGGCCATCATCTGATTTTGATCATAAAAATAAAATATATTGCAGATGAGTGAGTTAAATCTATTTGCTATATAATCATGAAACCAAAAGTTTCTCTGAAAACGTCTTCTTTCAATAGGTAGTGATTAACACAGAGACCCACAACTGAGCAATGTGCAGAGAGTGAGAGACTTTAGAGCACTCGGTCCTAAATAGGATGTCAAAGCCCTCCCCTCAAGGCCCTCCCCTCAAGGCTTTGCAATCTATGCAGAAGAGGAGGTAGAAAGAGTTTAACAAACAGTGGTGGGTAACTCCAAGAAAACAGTGTCTTCCAGACACAGCAGAACTGATACACATAAGAATTCACAGAGACTGTGACAACATACACAGGACCTAAACAGGTTCAAACCAATCAAAACCTCAACACTGAGAAGAAAAGGTAGACACAAAGTCCTAGCCCTAACCAAGAAGTTATTTGCAATTGATAACTGTTGGGAAAAAGAAAATCAGTGTTCTGCAATGGTGTATCAACTTGACATATCAACCATACTCCAGGACAAGCCAGGAGAGAGCACTGGATCTCCTGGTATCCTGTGCTGGTCTGGAATGGGATGGAGACCTTTTTTGTTTTGTTTTGGTAATTTTTGTCTTATTGGGTTTTGTTGTTTGTTTTGATTTTCATAGGTTTTGTTTTTGTTTTGAGAATGAGATCAGAAAGTTAGGTGGGTAGGGATATAAGGAGGATCAGGGAGAAGTTGGAAGAGGGGAAAGAATGTGATCAAAATATATCACATGAAAAAAAATGTCTTAAAAAATGTTAAAGCCTTTCTGTGTGCTGCAATGCCCCTGCTGAGCCCCTCTGAGTAAAGAGACTTACCCCGGAAGCAGCATAGCCATTTCTGGTTAAACATCCTGCATCCAGTTGTAGCTTGAGACCATCTCTCTCCAACAGTTGATTGATCACTGCGTTTGAGAAATGGATTCATTTTGAGTTTGACTATTCTTTCGAGAACTTTTGTATTTCTCAGCATTTAGTGATACCGAGAACTTAAAGTTTAGCTCAGCCTTTACCTCATGTTTAGTCTTTGGGGCTTAAAGATATTCTGATTTTCAAAACAACCCTGAGATTCCATCTCACACCAGTCAGAATGGCTAAGATTAAAAACTCAGGTGATAGTAGATGCTGGAGAGGGTGTGGAGAAAGAGGAACACTCCTCCATTGTTGGTGGGACTGCAAGATGGTGCAACCACTTTGGAAATCAGTGTGCCAGTTCCTCAGAAAATTGGACATAGCATTACCTGAGGATCCAGCTATACCACTCCTAGGCATATACCCAGAAGATGCTCGAACATATAACAAGGACATATGCTCAACTATGTTCATAGCAGCCTTATTTATAATAGCCAGGAGCTGGAAAGCTGGAAAGAACCCAGATGTCCTTCAACTGAGGAATGGATTCAAAAAATGTGGTATATTTACACAATGGAGTATTACTCAGCTATTAAAAACAATGAATTCGCGAGGTTCCTAGGTAAATGGATGGAACTAGAAATTATCATCCTGAGTGAGGTAAGCCAATCACAAAAGAACACACATGGTATTCACTCACTGATTATTGGATATTAGCCCAGAACCTTGAAATGCCCAAGATGCAACTCACAGGCCACATGAAGCTCATAAAGAAGGAAGACCAAGTGGGGGGTGATTCGGTCCTTCTTAGAAGGAGAAACAAAACACTCAACGGAGCAAATATGGAGACAAAGTGAGGGACAGAAACTGAAGGAGGGGCCGTCTGAAGACCACTCTACCTGAGTATCTATCCCATGTGCAGTCACCAAAGGTAGATGCTGATGTGGAAGTCAGGAAGTGCATGCTGATAAGAGCCTGATATGGATGTCTCCTCAGAGGCCTTCAAGAGTCTGACATATTCAGAGGCAGATGCTCACAACTAGCCATTGAACTGATCATGGGGTTCTCAATGGAGGAGTTAGAGTGAAGACTGAAGGAGCTGAAAGGATTTGCGGCACCATGAGGAGAGCAACAATACCAACCAACCACAGCTCCCAGGGTCTAAACCACCAGCCTGGGAGTACTTAGGGAGGGATACAGGGCTTTAGCTGGATATGTAAGAGTGGAGGGCCCTGCTGGGCATAGGTGGAAGAAGAGAACCTTGACCTCATGAAGGCTGGACGCCCCAGGGGGTGGGAATTTTGAGGGTGGGGAGGTGGGAGTTGGGGGGTAGATAGAGGTTACATCCACAGAGAAGAAGGAGGAGGGGCGAGGGGATTGGGGGTTCCTGGGTGGATGGGGGATGGGGTAAGGGGACAACATAGGAAATGTAAATAAAACATCCAATAAAAAAATTTTAAAAAAAAGATATTCTGATTTTAAAACCAAAATGCCCACCCCAGAAATCCATGTGTTTTTAGCAAGTAGAAGTAAAATAAGACAATTTGGTGTGAATACTTTACAATCACTCTGCTTTATCAATAGCCAAGCACAAGTCTCACAGAAGATATCATCTTATCAATAAAACTGTGTTGGGTATTAGCTACAAAAGCGTAAGAGTTAGTATAAAATTGATAAGGTGAGATATAAATAATTTTTTTAAAAACTAAAATGTGTACTTAGAAGAAGAGTGTATGGATATTAAAATATAGACTCAATATGCAGCAGAGTCCAAATGTTCACATGACACTGTATTTCACAAAATGGTATTTCTCCTCAAGGAGTGATGGAGATAGATATCTTTTTACCAGTTGATGAAGCGGTTTGCTATAGTATTAACATTTGTTAACCTAGCTTTAATTTCCTGCTCACACTAGTTTACTCTTTTTGCCTCTCCTTGCCATCTGACTGCCATTGACAACCCTAAAAACTCCCTCTGAGTTGTCACTTCATGAAGCCATACATCCCTAATGAATTTGCATATCTGTTTACTCATATATTAAATACTTATTAAATGTCTACTGTATAGTGAGTGTTAGAAAAAAGAGACAAGGCATAGTCCTGCCCTTGAACAGCTAATAGAATTTAGACAGAAATTAACACAGAGAAAGAAGTTGACTATGGAAGATGGTGTTTCCACACAAGTTGACCAGACTTTATGAGAACACAAAGCAAGGACAGGAGACTTGGTTTTGATTTAAAATGTTGGGGAGTAGAACAAAGGTTCTTAAAATACATTTTTATGGTCAAATTAGATTATATTCACTAAAAACTACGACAACAATATGAAGTGGAAATTTCTGATACCTTTGGAGGCTCAGTTGTGTCGTGATGTTCTTCTGGAAACTGTCTTATGAGAGGAAGTTTTTTGCCGAAGCAGACATTTGGGAGGATGTTTTGTTGAGAACAAACAGGTGGTGTTTTTCTGAAAGCAGCCTGGGAAAAGGGCATGTGATGTTTTGCTAGAGTGGATGCTTGAGAGGACACGTGATGTTTGGAAAGTTTATAAGTATAACCCAACAGTCAGTGGATGAGTCTGTGGCATTGGTTTGCCTTGCCACTCTTAGCTAGTCTTCGTTAGCTTTCGCTCATCTTTACTGATGACACTGTAGCATTGGTTCATCTTGCCTTCTTCCCTGATCATCATTTATTGTGACTTTGTAGAGAGAAATGCACCAAAGAACTTCTGGTGGTGTTCTGGTGATTTATTGCCATTTCTGCAGACAGGATGATTGGCAGAACCTCGAAGTTTCTTCTAGATCAAACTGCCATTGTTGATTCATGAATGCTGTTTGTAAGTGGATCAAGCTACGTTGTTGATTCATATGAACTGAACTTCTGCTATCCTGACAGTGAAAATTGGAATCTCCCCAAAGAACTATTTCTAAACAGGTCTACAGTTTCCTTTGCCCTATTAATCTTTCCTTTCAACTACCTCTGGTGGATGGTGGGCTAGAAGGGGGGTTAAAGCATTTAAGAACACTTATTAGAGTAGGTTTTGAAAAACATAAGCTTACAACAATGGTTGAATTTCTCATGTGTAGGCACATGTCCTCATAGTATAATCTCAGTAATGGTAGAGTACTTGTATAGCATGGACAAAGTTCTGGGTTTGAGCCCCATCACCTCATAAACTGGGCTTGGTGATACATACCTGTAATCCCAACATGCCAGCACAGCAGAGACAGACACAGGAAGATCAGGGAAGTTCAAGGTCATTCTGAGTTGCAAATGAGCTCAAGGCCAGCCTATGTTACATGAGACACTGTCAATAAATACAAATAAATACATAAGAAAGAAAAGAATTGGAAAAAAGCATGAATAATCTAAAGGGAATTCTGTATGCACTAATTTCCTCCCATTTTATAGATCAGAAAAATGGAGATCTGAAGGTTTTGAAATAGTAAGTGCCTTCTCAAGTTCACACAGTCATCAAGTAGCAGAACACTGTTTGGGAGAATGCTTCCAGCCAAGAAAACAGTGTATATGAAGGGTGCAAAGAAAGAAATGAGAATGGCATGTGTGCTCTGCACTTGTGGGACTGTGCACAGGCAGCACCAGCACAGCAGGAGCACAGATAGTTAGAGGGAAGCCTGCTGATGGGCTCTGGTAGCTCTGTTCAAGTGATGCAGGTCTTCCACATTAAAACTGCCTTAGCTAGGATAACTCCTAATATTATAAACAGAACGGGAGAAACTGACGTCATGTTCATATGCTGAGGCCTCAGTTTATCCTACATTTCTTCAAGCCCTAATTTGAATGGAAGAGGGAGTTCAAACAGTTAGTAATGGGTGAGGACCTACATTTCCACCACTGCCCTCTGCACCTCAGTAGATGAGTAAGCTTTAGAGGCAGGCAGGAACTGTCATTTCCTCTGTCAGGGTTTAGTTCTGTTTTGTCCTCACACATCTAATAAGTACCTTATACTAAACACTCAAGCTGCAGTGGAAATAAATAAATAAACAAACAAATAAATCTAAAGCCATGACTCCAGACTTTCTCTGGAAAGTAGAGGTCAAGGGGAATTCAGAGTTCCCTGAGGCATGTGCTCTGGAACTCTGATCTATCCCTGGAGCTATCTATTGTCTTAATCTTTAAACCTCGGACAGCAAGGGTGGCAGAGATACAAATCTTTCCAGCTAACTGCATCTCCAGAATACCACCCATTCCCAGAAGGAAAGTTTCACTTCTGTCTTTTGCAGATGAATACACCTTTTGTGGTGTACATTTTAGCAATAATATTTGAGGCGCTAAGCAACACTCTCGAGAGGGTTGATCCCTAATTAGGGCATTTCAAATGCTACCTAGCCACTCGTGGAATGTGGATGCCTGATTAGGATATTTCAAATGCCTCCTCACTCCCAGGGTGGCGATTACTATCTCCAGGTAAATCAGCACACAGATGAAGTCACTGTTCATTACCCAGAACCAAAGGGGAAAGTGTCCCTTTGTCAGTGTTTCTAAATACTCACTGCAAGAAGAGAAGCCATCTTTGAGTGATGGGTCCTGTCATTTCCTCTTCCTGAGCAGATCTGCAGCTGAAACTTTAGTCATGCATGAGCTCTGTATCCCTCTGTCTGCAAACCAGAGTGACACATTCTGCTCTCTAAACTCTACCATCATCCCTCAAGCTTTGGCCACAGCTGGACAGATGCTGACTTAGAGAAGGAGAGATACAGGCTGACACTCCTGGGAGAGAAAAGCGACAGCAGAAAGGGCCAGGAACATGTTTCTATGTGGCTGCACAGGAAACATATTGTGCACTAGCTGAGCTTAGGAACAGAGACTTCTGAGCAAAGAAGAAAGCTGGCACCCTGGACAAGCTAAGAACAGAGGCACATTTGCTTCCTTTCATTTGCCTCTGCCTGTCACATTTAAAAGACACCCTCAGCTCAACACAGTTCTTCAGGGAAGTCAAGGTACCACCAATTGGAACTCTTAGAGGACCCCACTCTGAATTAAGAGCTTTGGCCTTAATTCTCAAAAACAAACAAACAACAACAAATAACAAAGAAAGTACCTGTGTATACATATATGATGGGGGGCTGTAGGCTGTGTGGGATAGCATATGTACTTATTAGTGTAGGTAGATATTGGGTATCTGTATTCAACCATTTTCTGCCTTTTGTTTTAAAACTGGAAGTTCATCAAGTTTACTAAGATTGCCTGGCTAAATTTGGCTTCAGTGTCAACCTGTCTCCCCAGTACCTAGGGCTAGGGTTACATGTGTTTACCTTGCCCCATCGTGCGTGGCTTTTTATACAAGTTCTCAGAAGCTTGTGTTTACACAGCAGACTATTTACTAAGCTGTCTCCCCACGTGACACATGTGATTTTTTTGTGTAATCTCAGAAAAGTCATGAGTCCCCTTCCCTAAAATATCACACATACATATACAGACAAACATAATACTAAGGGTCTCCCCACACCAACAGTGCCACAAGCTGAACTGTTGGGATAATGGAAAGGCCTAGCAATAAAATCTCTTCCATGACTACGATGTAGACACACATCTGGGGCAACCGACATCCAGAATAAAAGTTTGATTTTCCTGTGAACCACCCCCTCCATTCTTCCTCCTGTAGTTTCAGCCCCAGACAAAAGGGAACCAGGATAAAAACATTAATTATTGTATAATTCTTTTTAGCATTTATCAGCCATATTTTATTCAGTAAGCATATATGATTAGAATAGACAAAATACCATCAATATTTCCATGAGAAATTCTTACTTGAACATACAACTGATAGGTTTTTCTATATTTTTATTGTTTGTTGATTTAGTGGATGGAAGGTTTTAGATGTAGGGCTGGTAGAATAACCCAAGGCCAGATTCATTCTGAGATGAAGGGGCACCGAGTCTCCTTGCATGACTTGATAGCGTTCTCAAATGCACAAAACATGAGCATTGAGTGCATCAATTGAACTTATTAACAAAACAAAATTTTGCCGTGGAGAATCGAAGCCATTCAAGCACTTATGTGCTTTCAAAAGTCATAATAGATCTCCGTGAGAGAAAAGCCTCTCTGAGCTGGAGGTTGGTGGGTAGCCCACTCCTTCTCCCAGCACCATGCTCTATGCTAGCCTTCTCTCTCCTCCACTAGTTGTAAGTGCCTGAGGACTGTGGAGATGAGCTGTCTGAGCACCATTTCAATTCCTCTCAAAGAGTAGTCTCCTCGCCTTCCTCTGCCCCAACTCATCCTCTGCCAACTCTTGCATGAAAGACAAAAATCTACTAGGGAGCCTCCACCTCCACTTCCCCCCACCACCCACCTGCCCAAACCAGGCTAGCCATCCTGAGCTTGGGCCCTCCTCGAGATCCAATACTGGAGCGGAAATACAAGGTTATCTGCAAACAAGTACTAGATTGCATTTGTTGTGTGTTTTTGGGGGGGGTGTTATTATTGTTTCGTATTTTGTTTGTTTGTTCTTCCATCAAACTACTTATAAGATAAACAACATTTTATCCAGAGAGCTAGGGAAATTGCAGGTGACATGCCCAAGTGCTTTGAACAAGGGAGCCATCATTCTCCCACCCCCTGAGCCCCTCCAAACTTTAACCTCAGTGCCGGCTCCTACAGCACATATTGGGCAAGGATCCTTTCAGACTCTGAGAGGTCAGAAATTGGACAAAGCATCACAGGATCGCCTCCAGCATGAGCTGGTTCTACTGACCCGGTGCCGAGCATGGCACCGTGTCTACTTCTTCTCCTATCCCGTGTCACACTTATGTATGCCAATCCCTCAGAGGGTAAAGGAGATACACAGAGGAGCAAACTACCCTTCCCGCCTTCAAGCGCTCCAAATCTACTAGGGCTCCTGAGAGCTACCGGGATGTAAAATCTACCTTTTATACGAAGAACTTCCCTGTAGGAAAGGAAAGCAGAGAGCGATTCACAGAGGAAGAAAAGCTTGGTTGTACTTGGACGCATGAAAGTAGAACAGAGGGGAAAGCATGATAAGCATAGGCGACAACGTGTAAAAGCCCGGAGGGGAAAACAAGTGACATCTGGAGAGAGGGAGGTCATCCCATGTACCTAGAACACGGGAATTGAACACGGGAACTGAAGGACAGACAGGATGGATGATGTGAAAAGGGTGGTTAAGGATGGACAGGAGGGGCGAAGCTTCCGCTCTCAGCTTGGCTTCCCTGTCACTTCCCGGCAGCCTAGCTGACCGGGCTCTCTCCCCACAAATGAGTCATTGCGTATATTCCCTGTCTAGCCCCAAGCCTGGCTTAGTGAGGTGTGTGCTGTCTAAACATGGCTCTCCTCACACAATTTTGGTGATTATTAATGGATAAGGCCAGACTTGCAGTGTCACTGGTAGCCAGAAAGCTAGCTCCAGATGGGCAATTGGCTGAGATCTTGGGCAGGCCTTCTGACAGCTCCTGCCTGAGGAAGGCAGATAGTCACTCTGGAGGGACACAGAGGAAAAGCAAAAGGGAAATGCTAGAGGCTAAGTAGAGACTTCCCAGATGGGGAGTGGCTGTCCGGGACCTCCATTCTTCCTGATGATTCTCTGTCATCTTCTGCCTTTATCTTTCCTCCCTTGACAAGTGTGCACACACACACACATACATACGAAAAGATGTATACAACTTTTCAAAGCAAACTTGTTTACCTTTTCTGACTTTCAGACAGAGCATTGATGCAAATGTCAGGAAAATCAAGATCTGTTTGATTAAGGAAGACTGATTCTGTGGACGAGATCATGGTTATTTGTTAGCAGGAATGGTGGCTCTCAGAGTGATGTCCTTTGTAGGAACCAAGGAGGTCTCTCTACACAGGAAACACACCACCAGGGTGATGCAAATGCCAAAATCCTATTCTTAAGTGTATGAAACGATTCGTAAGCTACAGTTTTAACTAGAAGGGATGCTGTGGCCTTGTGTGCTTCCTCCTTGTTTATAGTGGTTATCGTTGCTTTCCCTCAGAGAGACGGCCAGCTGGTGGGGTTTTTAGCAAATCTGCATTTTTGCAGCTGTCATCCCAGCAAATATTTTGAAGTATCCACCGTACACCAGGAACTATTTGTTCTAAATACTGATTGTGTGCATTTTGGCTGGGGCTGGGGGTTAGATTGTGAGGACCATGTTGATACATCAGATGGAGAAGTGTGTGGGCTAGAAAGGAGAGCCGCTGGTTAGGATTCTGATGATAAACTTACTGAGTATTACTGATTTTACCGTGTGTGCGTGTGTGTGTGTGTCTGTCTGTCTGACTGCTAGTATGTCTGTGTGATATGGGAGGGTGACAGGGTTGGAGCATGGGTTGAGCAGTCTAGAAGCTGCTCTAAGTGCTGAGCCTGCAGTAAGTTTCTGTTCTCTTGTCTGGGTGTGTCTTGGAGCCTGCCTTGTATCTGCAGCACACCTCAGAGACTAACACTTTGTCACATGTGTCTGGTACCTGGGAATCTTCTCATGGAGACTTGTTGCCATGGAACATCAAAACTGTTCTGCTCAAAGTTTTGACATCTGGACAGCTAGCTCAGAGGGGGTTTTAAGGGTCTTATTACCTCATCTAAAGATTCATGAGGAAGGTGGGTGGAATTTGTAATCCTGGCACTCAGAAGGCTAGGGCAGGAGGGTTTTGAGTTCAAAGCTAGCCTGTGCTTCACTGTAAGGTGGAAGAGGGAGGGAGGAAGGGAGGGAGGGAGGGAGGGAGGGAGGGAGGGACAGAGAGAGACAGAGAGAGACAGAGAGAGACAGAAACAGATACAAAGATAGAGATAGTAAGAGAGAGGGGGAGGGAGGGAGGAAAGGTAAGGAGGGAAGGAAGGAAGGAAGGAAGGAAGACAGGCAGAAAGGCTATGCCTCATCTAAAGAAATAGGAGAGATTGGTCTTATCTTTCTGGGTACATGGCTGTGGTGGGCTCTAACTGTAAGTTTTACCATGTAAGGTGACAGACACTGGGAAAATTCCTTCTAGAAAATCTCTCTGCATTGATGTAGTGAATGTACATTTGTCCTGGAGACTGAGGAAGCAGGTAAGGTCTTCCAGTTTGGGTAGGTGTGAGGCTTCCATGAATTATGTTATCTCTCTGGACTTTCCTTGTTGAAATGAGAAGTGTCTTCTTCCTATGATTGGTTGAGAAAGTCGAGCAGCTGAGGTATTCTTTGGCTCTTTGTTGGAGCCTGTGTTATGAGAATGGAGACTTTCCTCATTCAGGAGCCTGTTCCGGCCCAGCCAAATTACCCAGGAGCTTGGCACCCAGTCTGTTTGCACAACACATTTTTAGACTCTGAGTCACCTTTGAGTTCTTTCTGGTATCAGGTTGGATTAAACCTCACAGCATCCTGTTACCTCTGTTTCTCTGTACAGGCAGGTCTGCTCCAAAGGCTTCCCAGGAGCCCCACCTCCACAGGTAGAGGAGCCAGGGCAGATCAAAGGGTTGCCTATATTACACCCACTTGACTGAGAATACCAGGTATCGATAACAAGGGTTTTATCATTCCCTGCCTTACCTAATTCACAGAAAGTTGCCTTGGGCAAAATGGTGTAACAAGTCCAATTCTTCTGTGATTTTTTTTCAGCCTTTCCTTAGGTTAACATTGGCTAGTATACCCTCCCATTCCCAGTAAAATATAACGTCATGCAACATGTGTTTCTTAGCAATTACCTTGCCAGGTCTAGGCACTACAGATACAGTAACAAAGTGTATGTGTGTGTGCGTGAGTGTGTGTGTGTGCGTGTGTTTGTGTGTGTATGTGAAAAAGAGAGAGAGAGAGACAGAGACAGAGACAGAGAGGAGAAACAGATCTTCTCTCTCATGGAAGGGTCAACAGGAACCGCCAGAACTTTGGCTATTTCTACTATAAGAATTTTCTTTGTGCTATATATACAGGCCTCCCATAACTAGTACAAAATTATACTTTAAAAAAATCAGAGACCAAAGTAACATCAATCAGCTGTCTTCCTAAATACAAAGCTAACTTATGCAGAGGAAAACTGAAAGCATGGGCCTGTGGAGAGGGGAGTGGCCAGTTTCTCTGAGCAGTTGCTTTGTATGAGTCTCGGAGGTTACACTAGCCCCCATCACTCTGCCAGGTATGGCTTTCTTTCCCACTGGCCACCTTCTGCATCAGAAATCAACTGTACTTATGTAAAAGGTGGCCTGTTTTAAATTGTGTGACATAGACGGGCTGAAAAGGCAGTAAAAGCCAGAGACTTTCTTGAACCAAAAAGGAAATAGGTGAACAGTTGGTCCTGGGTGCAAATTGCTTCAGCCTGGGGTGGCAGCAAGAAAAGCTTCCTTTCTCCCCACCACCTTGTCTCCATTCATGAGACCTGACATTACTGAGGCAAAGACAGAGGAAGAGAGACCTCTGAAATGACTTAAGAGAAGAAAGGACACAGGCATTGCTCTAGCAGGATGTGTGTGCGTACTTGTTTATTTTGAGGTGCCACAAATTAAAACCAGTGCTAAGTAAGCACTTCATCACTGAGCTACACTTCCAGCTTCATATATATGTAATGAATATATATATATATTTTTTAATAAATATATATTCTAATACATATGTATGTAGGATGCTACTACACATATGTAAGGCTTGCAGTATAGGATTTCTAGTGGTCTAAAATAGATCTTGAGTGTACATCCTGAAGGATTCCATAAGTGAGGCCATGAAAATGTTCAGGTATTTTGTAACAAAAGGGAAGAAGGAAATGACACAGAAGTCTAGCTGTTACTGTAAGACTCTAGCCAGCAGAGCCTTCATTTACCAGAGACCCCCCTGAATGAACCACACAGAGACGAGAACCACTGCAAAAAAAAAAAAAAAGAGGAATTTTAATGTTCCAGCAGGCTGGTGCCATCCTGCATCTCAAGAGGAGAGCCAACCACGCGCAGCTCGCTTGTTCAGTGAGCTTTTATAGAGGGGCAGCAGACATTAGGCACAGTATGATTGGCAGAACAGTGTGACTTTTTAAACTGATTGGTTTTTAGGGAATGAAGCGGCAAGGACCTCCCTTGTCTGGGCGTGGCCAACGTGCATTGACCATGTGCTCTGCCCCCCACCCTCCACGCCCCCACCCCCCACCCCCTACCCCCCCCAACAGGTCAGTCCCAAACTCCTCTGGTCTAAGGAATGTTAATTAGCCTTTCCCTTCTATGACCTTTCTCTTCCAGGAGGGGAGGGGTCAGGTGGAATTTTCCTCCACTACCACATCTCCCAAGGTCTTGCCTCTTCTCTGTGTGCTTGACTGTCACTGGTTAACGCCATGTTGCTAGCTCTCACGTGGGAAGAACCTAAGAGTGATCATTTGGATAAGCACATTTAGCAGTAGCATCTTAACCTGACTCTTCCAAAGTCTAGGAGTCCAGAAACACTGTTTATCCACTTTATTGTGTTTCTGTATTGGGTTCATAAGCAAACCTGGTACTCTTAATCTTCCCAGAGTTCTCCATGTCTCTGTCTCTCTGTCTCTCCCTCTGTGTGTGTGTGCGCATGTGCGTGTGCGTGTGCGTGTATGTGTGTATGCAACTGCACACGCACATATCCCAAATCTAATTATTTGATGTAGTTCCTGGCGGAGCCCAGCTCTGAACTGGACCATTCTTGACTCTTTCCTTTCCTCTCACTCTCCCTGACCCCCACTCTACCTCTCTGAGTTTCTTGTGTATTTTGGGGATGTATATGACTACACAGAATGCTCACTTTCCCTAGATGAGTATATTTTAGATGTACATACCATATCATACATGTCATACCATATCATACATGACATGCCATATCATACATGTCATACCATATTATACATGCCATACCATATCATACATGTCATACCATATCATACATGTCATACCACATCATGCATGTCATACCACACCATACATGTCATACCACATCATACATGTCAGTTTGGTTTTAGCCTCTTTTTTTCACTTTTATAAATTTATTTCATTTTTTGAAACAAAGTCTCTTGTGGCTTAGGTTGGACCAGAACTTGCTATGTAGCTGAAGATGACCTTAAATTTCTGATCCTCCTGTTCTACTTCCCAAGTGATAGAATTAGAAGCATCACCACCATGCCTAATGTCCCAGGGTACTAGGGATCTAACCTAGGGCTTTGTGGATGCTAGGCAAATGCTCTACCAATTGAGCTATAACCCTGGCACTCATCCATTTTTGGGATGTTTGTTTGTTTGTTTTTTGCTTTAGTTAAATAGCATTAATTATAGCTTTAGTGCCTCTGGGTAGAATTTATTTCCAAGTAAAGTGTGCCTTTCTGACCTTAGAAAAGAGACTTTGGTAGTGAATTTGCTCTGGAGCATGTCACTCCTGCCCTGGCCAGCTGTGGCTGCCTGTCTTTAGCTGAGCAGTGTTTTGATTGCTCCTGGATTCTTCCCATAGCTGAGCCTTTTGTGGCAACTGCCATAGCTTCAGGTGGCAGCTTACTGAGAGTACATCCTCAAGGTGAGTTTTTAGATTGTAAGGGTTAATCCCATACCATTAGTGCATGCAACAAAGAAATACTCCTGTGCTGGTACCTTAGCACCATCAAGTAAGATCAGTGCCCCAAACTCCATGCCATTAACATGTCAGTAAGCTGGAAAGTCTTTAACTCTTGCTTTTATTAGAATTCCCAGCATTCCAGTCCTTCCACAAAGTAATCTCTGGCCTTCTAGACATTTCTCCTTCTAAGCCATCCCCCTGGAATAATCCCCTTGTCTTCTCACCTGTTTGCAGCACTGCGTTAGGAGCTACACTTGCGTTATTACACACGTTGTATTTTCTTTATTGAACCTGATGATGTCCATCTTTCAGAGTCCCTGTGAAGTCCCTAGTTAGCCCCCATATACAAATTCACCTTTGTTCCAGCCTGAATCTTGCCACCAGTCTCTGATTTTAGCAATCTGTACAGCTGAGTCTGCAGAGGAACTGTCCCTGTGTGTGCCTTCTCCTCCCCATAACCTGGGAATGCCTGGGGTGGAAAGGTGGTGCTGCCTATCTACAGAGCTCAGGCTTTGATTCCCAGCAGACCTGGATTCAAATTCTGCTCCTTTCCCTACTTAGGCGGGCCAGTTTACCTACAGAGCCTTAGATTCTTTATCTGTGAAGAGAGAGCAACAACATATATATCTTGAACGAGACTAAAGATGGTGCCAGAAATATACAACAATGATGACAGGGGATGAGGGTCAGGGTAGTACACATCTTCTTGGCTGCCTTTGTGTTCACAAGAAGGAGCAGCTGCCCAGGAGCTTGCTTCAGGGCTCAACTTAGGTTACTCTAAAGGGAGGTAGACAGCTGGTGGTGCTACAGGAATAGCCTGATAAGTGAAAGTGACCAGAGAGCATCAGAGAGTCCAAGGGGCATAAAAGAAGCAGCCTGGTATCTTTTTATCAGGCTTCTCAAAAGGAAGTGAGGCTGTCTTCTGATCATCAGGGTTACTAGGGTCTCCTGTGACCCCCAACAGCCCCACTTCCTGCCAGATTTGTGATTGCCACCATTTGTTGGTTTTGCAAATTGCTCCCTGAATTTAGTGTGAAATGTTATGCCTAGGCAGAAGAGTTACACTGTACCACATGGGAGCAAGATAAAAACTCTTAGGCAAATTTAAGGGGAGCCTGCCGGCCCTGTGGGTGCATGCCTCCCCACGGAAAGGAGTTAGGTTATAGAAAAGGGGCCCAAGATCAGCACCATGTTTTTGTAGAGTGGCATCTAAGGTAAATTGTAATGTATTTCTGTTCTCTGCCTAACTTTGGTACACAAGAAAAATGTATTCAAAATATCTACGAACATTCCTATTCAAATAGAGAAGTCACAAGAAGACAAGAAAAAAATGTATTGTGGATGCTATCACTCACTCTGGAGATTTGAAGAAGCAGAGAACCAAAGAACTATGATAAAATATATTAATAAAAACCCAGTGAATTTGAAATGAAAAGATACAGGTATAAGTTTTGGTCCTTGACTCCATTGCCAAAGCATCTCAAGATCTTGCAGAACCTCTGTTTTGGATATTGAAAGTGGAGACCAAGAATCATATCCTTCATAGGGAAGCAAGGGAATTAGGTCCTTGCAAATGGCAAAGCATCGTTCAGTCTAAAGCTGCTATTTATCCTCAGCCGTTCAAGGAGTGTGCCTTGCATTTGTAATCAGAAGCACAGTTCTAGGCTGGAGAGATGGTTCAGTGGATAAGAATACTTGCTATGCATGCTTAAGAACCGGAGTTCAAATTCCCAGGACCCATATAAAAAGCTGGGCATGTCCCCTTAACTCCAGTCCTGTGCTGGAAGTGGATACAGGAGAATCACTGGGGCTTGCTGGCTAGCCAACTCAGCCAAAAACAAAACAAAAGCTTCAGGTTCCAGGTTCAGTGAGGCTGGGGCTGGGGTTGGGGGCTGTGGTGGTTTGAACACGCTTGGCCCTATGGAAGTGGCGCTACTAGGAGATGTGGCCTTGTTGGAGTGGGTGTGGCCTTGTTCGTGTGTCAACATGGGGGTGGGCTTTGAAAACCTTCTTAGCCTGGAAGAACAAGTCTTCTCCTGGCTTCTCAACGTCGAAGTAAAATGTTGAACTCTCAGCTCCTTGAGCATCATGCCTACCTGGACACTGCTGAACACTGCCATACTTCCTGCAATGATGATAATGGACTGAATCTCAGAACCCGAAAGCCAGCCCCAATTAAATGTTGTCTTTATAAGAGTTCCCTTGGACACTGAGTCTCTTCATAACAATGGAAGACAGGGGTGATGAGCTTAAGAGAGATGAGTAGAAAAAAATAAGGATTTCTTTTGTTCTGTTCTGTTTTGTTTGTGTGTCTATTATACAACATACTGACTAGAGTTAGTAATTATACATATTTCAAATGACTAAAAGAATAAATTTTAAATGTTCTCACTACACATTCAAGATAAGTATTTGAGGGATACATTTGTACAATTATATTTAAGTCTGTCACTATATGTAATCATGCACAATTTTAATTTGCCAATTTACTGCAAAAATCTTAAAAAGGAAGTGGCACCTAGCTGAGAGTATGCTTCCATGTTCTCCATTCTTTTTATAACCTCATGACTGGTACACATGTGTTTACCAGGTGGGAATTTCTGCAGATTCAGAATAAATTCAGTTGATATTGTCTGTGCCTTATCATATTAGACAAAAATATCTAATGCTTGTTCAGAAAAATATGAAGATGGTTCAAAGTTGATCTTCCAAAGAACCAGAGTTCAGTTCCCAGCACACGAATGACGGCTAACAATCATCTTTAAGTCCAGTTCCACAGGATCTGATGCCTTCTTCTGGCTTCTGTGGGCACTAGGTCCATATGATACACAGACATATATGCAGGCAAAACACTCATACATATAAAACACGAATAATTTTTTTTAACTTTTTATTGATTCTTTGTGAATTTCACATCATGTGTCCCAATCCCACTCATCTCCCTGTTCCTTCCTATCTGCCCTCTGCCCGTGCAATCTACCCCTCAAAAGAAAAACAAACAAACAAACAAACAAACAAACATCTTGCTGTGGGAGCTGCAGTGTCAAATAGCTTTTCTTGCAAATGTTCACTGCTGTGAGTCATTGGTCTGGTTTGAAGACTCTGGCTTCGGTTAAACTATCAATACTGGATCCTCAGTGGCACTCCTCTCGGATGTCCTGTTGTTGCCCTGTGTCGTGGAGATCTTGCAGTTTTGGTTCTGGAGGACAGCCCCTTCACATGCTTCAGCAGTTCACAGATGGAGTAGATGTTGGGGTGAGCCAACTCAGGCCCTTAACTAAGTTCACCACCCGGGCCAGCTCTCCAGCACTGCCCAAGTAAGAAATGGGGCCAGCTCACCTGCTCTCAAACCATCTCGGCTGGCCTTTTTCATACCACACCCCCAGGCCCAGCTCTATTATACTACCTAGATGAGATTCAGGGACCACTCTCCAGTGTACTGCAGCCTGTATTGGGTAGGGCCAGCTCTGTAGCCAGTTGAGGGGCCTGGCCAGCCCTGCACAGCCCTTGGATATCAACATGGCCCCAGACACCAGCCCAGACCGAGGATGTCCGAATGGCCTTATCTTGGTGATAACGTTGGTCACAGCCCACTGCAGCAGGGCCACAGACCCAGCACGGCCCTGGATGGTGGGAGCACTGTTGAGGACCTCACCATGGCCTCAGGTGGCAGCACAGGCTACTCACATCAGGTTGTGTCACCACCCTCGAGTCTCCAGTCTGCCTCTCTTCATAGTGAGCAAATGGCTCTGTTTCTTATTCCTTTACTTACTTGCTCATCTTAGTGGCACCCAGGGTCTCTGGGTGTCTCCTAGTGGCACTGGGCAGGCATCATCTCGGGTGTGCTCTGCCCAACCCCCTCTGAGTGGCACCCAAATAAAAATTTTTAAAGAGGGATATTAAAAAGAAAATTACTGTCTGGCCCAAATGAAGTGAATCACACCCCCCCATGTCTTGCTTGAGTTGAGTTTATTTTTGTTTTCTTTTTTTCTTATCAAGCTGTTAGACTCGAGCCATCATTTCTCATCCACCAGGGTGTCATCCAATAAGACACTTTCTAATCCATGTCTCTGCACATCCCACCCAAGAATTCTAAAGAACACTGCTTTCAAATTAATAGCAAACTAGCTTTCTGTTCTGTTTTGGGGGGTGGCTATATTGGAATTTTATAATTCAATGTAATTTTTTTACATTTTAAAAGTAATTATTTTATAATATATGAATTATGCATGTTGCTGATGCATATATGGCTGTGTCTATGTCATGTGAGTATTGTAACAGTTGGCAAAGTTTGGTCCAGTTCTTCCTCCCAGCTCCATGCTCCCAGAAATAAAGAATCAGGCTCAAAATATATTTACAAATATCTTGGTCATATTGTTGGGTTCTACTCTAACTATAAGCATAATTTAAATTAACCCATTTATTTATTCTAATCTACATTCTGTGCTCAGGTACCATGTGTTCATCTTATCACATTTTCCCAGCCAATCTCTTCCTGGGAATCTCTATTCTGAATTCTTTCTCCTCCCAGATGTTCTACCTTCTATTTCCTTCCTAAGCCATAGGCCATAGGCTTTTTAATTGACAAGTGATATATCCATACAATACACAAGACATCCTCTTTAAAAAACAGTAGGTTGCAGAATAACTTCAAAGATCAAGAGAAAGACGTAAGCTCGTGATGAGTTAGGGAAACCAAGTTTTCTTCCAACCATCCTAGACTCGTGATTCAGCCTTGTTTGCGTCAGAGGCTTGATGATTTTTTCCATATCATTCATGAAAGGACCAGCACAGTTTTATGGAATCTCAAGCATGGAAACAAGAGAGAGGATATACCTCAGAAATCAGAACACCAATGAACCCTACATTCATTTGACCTTTGTTCAGGACTTAGTACGACACTCATTTTGTACATCTGTTTACTTTCAACACTGTTAATGTAGGAGCTTGTAGGTTCAATGTATAAATAAAATGTCCCAATCTGTTCATATTAGACATGAGTAAGACTATACTATCAGTAAATAGCAAGAAATTTGAACTGAATTAGATTTTTTGCCATAATTGACCAGTGAAAAGATGACTCTTGTGTTAACTTTAATGACTCTCCCTTTTTATAAAATCCATTTCAAGCTTTTATAAACATAGGATACATTTCTATCACCTGTGGATTTGGAGGGTTTTTTTTTTTTACCAGTTCTGTTCTATATTAAATAAATAACTATTGTATTTCCTGTTTCACTTGGGAAGACAGTAAAAATAAGAGAGTTCAAGAATTTTTGCCAGCTCTGTCTTATAATATAGTACACAGCATGAGCCTGACTATGCTGTTACCTCTCTGTGGCTTACAGGATGTCATTGCATCAATAAGCTAATAAAATAGCCCATCAGTCTAATTTCAAAAACACAAGGACTATTATTGTCTTTGTTAGGTTTTTACTGCTGTGAACAGATACCAAGACCAAGGCAACTCTTATTAGGATGACATTTAATTGGAGCTGGCTTACAGGTTCAGAGGTTTAGTTCAATATCATCAAGGTGGGAGCGTGGTAGCATGTAGACAGGCATGGTGCAGGCAAAGCTGAGAGTTCTACATCTTCATCTGAAGGCTGCTAGCAGAATACTGACTTTCAGGCAGCTAGGATGAGGGTCTTAAATCCCACATCCACAGTGACACACCCTCTCCAACAAGGTCATACCTCCTAATAGTGCCACTCTCTGGGCCAAGAAGGTATAAACAATCACAATTATTTCTACAAGTCTTCCTAAGAGAAAGAAAAATCTTAACTAAAAGGGGAAATAAATGGCCGCTGAACCAGGAGAGGCACCAAGATCCAGCATCCCAAGAAGGAAAGGAAATAGTCTTCCAAGGAGCAGCCTAAAGTTGGGGATAGCTGCAAAATACCAACACACACACAAACACACAGACACACAGACACACACACACACACACACACACAAGTCCCAGAATGCATCCCTAGAGGATTAGAATGGATGGATATGTTTAAGATGGCCCATGATACACCCCAATAAAAACACAAGCACAGAATTTATTTTTTTACAAATTTAAAATTTTTAATCTCATGTGATTGTTTTATTTTTGGTAAGATAGCATCTCAAGTATCCCAGGATAGCACTGAACTCTGTGGCCAATATGGCCTTAGGCTTCTGATCTTCCTGCCTCTGACTCGTGGGTGCTGGGATCACAGGTATGTGCCACCACAACCAGTTTATGTAGTGCTGAGGACTGAACCCAGGGCCTGAGCTTCAGATCCAGCATTCTCATTGTTTTAACCCTAATGTTAAGTTCTCTGACTTATAGATACAAGTAGAGAATATCTATTTAGTTGATGTAGATTATATATAGGCACAGTGTTTGAAATTCAGAAAAGGGGTCCTAGTAACTTATCTTTACAATCTGGTCACATCAACTGGTCTTCACAGAACCCAAGAGAGTGGGAAGTCAGAAGGAACATCAAGAAGGAAAGAAAGGTCTTCACTATTCATCATCTGGCACTTTTAAAATTGTAAAATTTCATTTTGTGTGTGTGTGTGTGTATGTGTGTGTGTGTGTGTGTGTGTGTCCCACTGGTTCTCAGGGATTCAATTCTGATCACAAACAAGAACACCTACTATCAGTGTCTCACACAGTCCTAGAGGTTCTAGCCGACATTTGGAGGAACAAAAAGAGAAGAAAGACAAAAAGCTACAATTTGAAGCGCATACATTTATCTATCAAGAAAACAACCCAAAAGATATGAAAGTTTGACAACGGTGCTGGGTATCAAATTATGACACTATGCTGTCTATGCCACTTACAATCACATAACTACTTATATCCAAGCAACCACTTACAATGGCAGTGTGAACTTCGAAATGTCTAGAGATTAGCCTGACATACAGCATCAAGATCTCTGTGTGGCCTGTGTGTAAAAGGGTTCTTCCCCAGTGCAGCCTCACACCCCCACACCCTCACTCTCCTACTTCTCCACCCCTACTCCCAACCTACCCATCACCCACCCCACTCACCACCCCACTCATCACTCCCCAATGCCAAAGGCTTCATCCTGAGCCCTCAATGATGCTGGCCAGTGGCAGTATTTTTGATGAGGAGAATAGTCAGTTTCCGGTCCTTGGAGCCTTGCTCTCAGAGGGAGCTGCAGTACTGGTCCTGATGCTTTGCTTTTGGCCAAGAGGTGAGCAGTGTCTCCTACTGCCCTCTCACCATGGTGTAGTATGAGAGATGAGATTAGATCATAGTCTGGACACTCCAAAACCAGGAGCCAAAATAGACCCTTCTTGTTGAAGTTGATTACCTCAGATGTTCTGTAAAAGTAACAGAAAGCCTGCAGACACAACGTCGGGGGAGAAATCATAACATTGTAAAACTGCCTTCTGGGATTGTCTGAATAAGTGGACTATCTCCTGAGTTATTGGGAAAGGCAATTATTACAAAGAGGTTAAGTTTCCTCAAATTAATTCTTTTCACAAATAAAAAAAAATGTAACAAGCTTTATGTCAAGTTGACACGAATTGATTAGTGATTGATGGAGGGGGGGCCAGCACATTGTGAGTGGTGCCAGTCCTGAGCAGGTGGTCCTGGGTTCTATAAGACAGCAGGCTGGGCAAGCCACAAGGAACAAGTTAAGAAGCAGCACTCTACCATAGCCTCTGCAGCAGCTCCTGCCTCCAGGTCCCTTTCCTGCTTAAGCTCCTGTCCTGACTTTGATGATGAACTGTCCTGTGAAGGTATAAGCCAAATAAACCCTTTCCTACTCCCTCCCCATACACACACAGACACAGACACACACACACTAGCTTTCTAAGTAAAGTCTCTAAAACTTTGACATTTCTGTCAAAATACTAAGGGTTGTGGTTAGTTCAAGCTACTTTGAGGCTCCAACTGGAAGCCGGGTACTTTGCAGACACTCTGTCCCTTGGAACCCTGAAACTCTACATCATAGCTCTATTTCCTTTCATTTTCTTCCACCATCCTGTGATCCTGACACATTGCTGCTTGGCCTCTCAGCTTGGCCTCCAAAATCAGAACACCTTGAAGGACAACTATGATTCAGTGAGTGTGTGTCTCTTCAGGGCTCCTCGTGGACTTTGGCCCAGCAAACCTTTACTGCTGGGGCAGCTCTGCAGTCACCCACGTGTTATCACTGGATCCAGATGTCAAGGGTTGGGTTTTATAGAGGTCCCTTGTTATTTTTGACACCACTGTGTCATTTTGAGACATTCTCCACAACTCCAGGTATCTGATCCTGGGTTTCACTGTCTCCTCTGCACAGTCCATCTCTGCTGGCTCCTGTCATTACCATCACATGATTCTGATGACACGGTTTCTCTTGCTGGTCTCTCCTAGATATACTCTTTTTCTACACCTTAGCTGATAGAATTGTTCCCTCTTGCCTTTTTTTATCTTTCCCATTCATTCTTATCATTTGGTTTTGAGCTATGGGTCCTTACCCAGATTTCCAAATCCAGTTCTATTGTTATCTCCTGAAACTATGTGCACTTTGTTTCTCAAGTTTTTCCCAGCACCTAACAATTCTGAGTTCCATGCTGGTGACTGATAGCTACCTGTCCCAGCACCTAACAATTCTGAGTTCCTTGCTGGTGACTGATAGCTACCTGTAAGAATCTCCAGAGAACACACTATAGTGCACAGAGTGCCTTCTAATGAGTCACAATAATCTTCCCAACAACCTTTTGACTTTATTATCCTCATCTTATTGGTGAGACATAAAAACATTTAATAATTTACCCTGTGACCAAATCCCTGAAGAAAACAAGGCTTAATGAGGATGTATTATTTTGGCTCACAGTTTCAGAGGTGTCAGTTTACAGTGGGGAAGTGTGTGCATAGCATTTCAGGAAGCAGAGAGAAAGGGATGCTGGCTCTCTGCGTTTCTCCTTCCATCTCTCCTGCTCCCTGTGCATGGAGTGTCCTCCTGTACATCAGGTGAGTCGTCGTCTCTCACTCAGGCCTCCACATGCACTCAGAGCTTTGACTCACTAGTCTCCTGATGGGTTCTAAATCTAGTCAAGTTAAAAATGAAGATTTGCAGAGAAATAGTTTGATTATCACTATCTATGCTGGGTGGCTCACAACCACCTACAGCTCTAGTTGTAGGAGATTAGGAGCACTCTTCTGGCCTCCTTGGGTGCTCAAACGAATATGTGCATATACACGTGCAGATGTATGCATAAACAATAAACAAACAAACTAAAACTAAAACAGAAAGAAATGTAGTTTGATTTTTACTCAAAATCATGGTATTACTGAACTGGGTATGGAACATACCTTTAATCTCAGTACTCGGGAGGCAGAGGCAGATGGATCTCTGAGTTTAAGACCAGCTTGGTCTACACGTGAGTTCCAGGACAGCCAGGGCTACATAATAAGACCTTGTCTCGAAAAACAATACAACAACAACAAAAACTCACTGGGGCAAGCCATACAAAAATTCCTTTACCACTAGAGACCATCATCTAAGAATGGATTAGGAAGAGCCCATTGTGTCCCCCTGATTCCCAGCCTGCTATGAAAGTTCCACGTGATCATCCCACTTGAAGTGTCCTAAGGGCTGAGAACAGCTCTGTGAGACCTTGGCTCACAAATTGAATCCAATGTGGTTTGGCTGTTGGTTTGGGCCACGGCCTGTGCAGGGCTCTGCTTCTCATCAGGCATGCTGCTTAGTGTCAAGACCCTGACTAGGGTTTGAGCTTCTCCATTTCTGGACTTGCTTGTCCTTACATGGACCTAGGCCCACTGGCCTTGTGACTGTCATTTATCATGGAATGTTCAGACTCGGAGCTCTCTCCCATTCACTTTTGATAAGCTTCTGTGCCCTTTTCATATTAGTAAATATGTGGACCTTGACATGATGTGGTATCTGCATGGAGGATGAGGAGGGTCTCCAGTAGTCCTCCTCCGGCTGCCTCTAAAACCTCAGTCGTTTTTACCTCTGTGCTTATTTCTCCACTTTCTAATTAAAAGTTCTCAGCATACTCTCTCAACTCGTTCCCTCTTTTTCTTGCTAACGTGGCTTGACTTTCCTGCCACCTCTATGACCTGTGGTTTCATGGGAGAGCCAGATGTAGCTCTGGGACTTCCCTAATTGTTCCCACAGAAGATTTGCAGGGGAACTGTGGAGATGCCATTTGTGCCAAGAGTATTATACAATTTTTGTTGTGGTGTGGGGTTGGGGTGCACGGGGTGAAAGGTCTTGACCTTGAAGAATGCTTCAGAAATTATATGTAAGGCAATCCAGAGATAAACGGCAGAAACTATAGCAAATATTGTGGCCAGGAGAGTATTCTGTGGGATATGAAGCAATTAAATAAAGCCTAACCAACCCCACTGTGTATGCTCTCCTTTGTGCTATATATGCTGGTTAGGGAAGCTGCAGAGACCATCTTAAATCTGCTTCCATTGTCTTTTTTTCAGGCACCCCAATCAAACTGCCAACAGCAACAACAACAACAACAAACTTACCATGTAAGGAAAGAAAAGTAGTCTTTAAAATTGACGGAAACGGGCTGGGGAGATGGCTCAGCAGTTAAGAGCACTTATTGCTCTTACAGAGGACCCAGGATCAATTCCCAGCAGCTACATGGTGGCTTATAATTGTCTGTACTTCAGTTCCAGAGATCCAGTGCCACCTTCTGCTTTCCACAGGCATGCATGTGGTGCACAGACAAAACACTAATATACATAAATAAATTCCCCAAAAAACTTTTTTAATGATTGCTAGAAAGTGTTCAAGAAAAGGAAAAAACAAAATTCAAATCTGAAGTTCAAGAACTTTCTTCCCTTTTATAACCAAAATTGTATAAGATAAGTGTGTCTCCAAATGAAGGGACTTATTAACTTTGCTTTCTTCTCCTTGCTGGTACCTTTCTAATGACAGAGGAATGGAGCATCGTGGGGGATGTCTCATTGATTGCCAATACTTCTTTGAAAGGACAGAGGGAAGAACACGGTTAGAAAACCACGGTGCCAACCACCCTGCTTGTTACCACAGCACAAAGGTCTGACAGGGAAAAGTCTTCAGTCAAAATCGGGTACAAGAGTTTGCCAATTTAATTACGCATGCTTTCTCCACCCATGATTCCTCTGAGTGATTGAATATGAGTGACCAGACAGAATGAAAGACCAGTATCTCCTGGTAGTCACCTGGGATCTAATCCTGCTGCCGATATACAACAAAACCCTTGTCCTAAAAAGAAATAGAAACAAAAGTAACTGGCATCTGTGAATAAACCTTCCAAGTCTGTGTTCACATCAGGTTAAATTTGTAAAAAAAAAACAAAAAAAAAACAAAAAAAAAACAAAAAAACAACTGGGATTCATGTTTCCTAAAGTATAAGGATTTGCATGGATGGTACTTAAACTGCCAACAGTTCCAGAGACAATTACTCGGAGGTTTTTGAAAAAAACAAACAAACAACAACAACAAACCTTGTTTTAATTTGTTGAAAAACTCAGCAAGAGTCTACTGTCTTGGCTTAAAACTCAGATTAGCTTGCAGTTGGCAAATAGTCAATTTTTTTCACCCAAATACAACAGCTTCTAATAATATCTTAGACTTCTAAAGGTGGTAACTAACACACAAGAATTGAATTTTGAGTACAGCAATCTTTTAGTGGAATCCTTAGGGGGTTTAGGCAAAACTGTCAACATACCTGTATGTTTATGGTAATGTACTATATTTTGCAAACTATTTGAACTGGTCTGGTTCCTTAAAGAATTATTTTTTTCTTCACAATTATTTGTATCATTTTTAAGCACTAAATATTTAAAACAATTTCATTGCATTTATTTATTCATTGTGCACTTCTGTGTGAGCTCTCACACTCACGCACACGTGTGGTGGTCACAGGACAGCTTGCAGGAGTTAGTTCTCACACTTCCACCAAGTGAGTCCTAAGCAATCAAACTCGGGTCAACAGTCTGGGCAGCAAGCACCTTTATCTTTGAAGTGATCTCACCATCTTTAAAATACATTCTAAAGAAACATGTCAACATAAACTTCCTCCCTTTACTTCCAAGAAAGCAGCAAAGAACAGAAATCCAGTTAAAACCCCAGGACAGCACAAGTTGCACAGTGACACAAACTGTGCACAGATAATGTTTTCTTAACTGACTACAAAGCCGGGAATGGTGGTGCATGCCTTTGATCCCTGCAAGCTAGGGAAAAAGACAGGGGGATGTCTGTGAGTTTGAGGCCAGCCTGGTCTACACAGAAAACTTCAGGCTAGCTAAGATGACATAAGTCCCTGTCTCAAAAAAAAAATTATTTTAACTACATTTCAATCATTTTGAAAACTTCTAAAGTACGAGAAAAATAAATGACTCCAGTAAACGGATGGAGCTGAGAGGAATGACCCAGTCTAGAAAGGCAAATGGCACCTGTGCTTACTCATAAGTGGATCCTAGTTTTGCATCTTTGGGTTTGTGTGTCTAACTTAAAATAAGCTTAAAGCCAGGAAACTAGAAAGGGGCCATTGGTAGGGGGAAAATGAGCTTACAGGATAATATGGTAGATCTGTGACTGGGGAGGTCATTGGCCCAGGGAAGAAACTACTGTTATTATTTTAATGAATGGATATAGCATCAAACTGCTTTTAAATATCTATTCTTAGACAAATAGATTAGTACTGCTGTCACGTCTCAACAGAGCAGCTGTTTATGCAGTGGATGGCAGGCAATTGCAGAGATTAACAGTTTGTCAAAGACCAGAGAATAAGTGACTGTAGATCGCCCAGCCATAAATAGGACATCTGTATAATACCCTGCCCCACAAGGCTCAGAAAACATCCAAGAGGAGGAAGCAGACTGTAAGAGCCAGAGGACTTGTAAGATTCTACAGGTAGGAAGGACTGCTGCAAAATAGTGTCCTCTGAACGTGACAGACTGCTACACTGAAGACTGACTGTCTCCCAAAGATGAAGCCAGCCAACATTCCAGCATGGATGGGCTGAGGCTGGGAAGTCCCCTGGGAGAAGAGCCCTTTTTCTTCCAGAGTGTGACCTGTAATAGGTTGCCCACATTTCACCAGATGGCTCCGCACCCATGTTCATTTGGTTGGCATTCGTTACTCTCAAAGAAAGCCACAGTCAGATCCACAATGTAAGTGTTAAAAAGAAGCAATGGAGAGACAAGAAAAAAATCAGATAGGAAAATGCCATGTTTCACACATGGAGGCAGAGAGGCCTGGATGAACACTATTCTTCATCAAAGCCTTGGGAAGCAGAAGGCTATCTCAGCATCCTTTCTGAAAGATAGCATGCAAGTTTTAAATGTCCACACTCTTTAAAATTCCACTTCAACAAATTTGCCATGAATAAATGACCGAAGTGATATAAGTGGATTTAAACAGTAGATGAGGGATTAAGTATTGATGGATATCTATGAGCTATTTAAAATCGTCCTCATAATTATTGACAGATTTGGACAATCCTATTCATTTGACTGTGTATATGTGTGTTTATGTGTGGGGGTGGGTATGCTGTATGAAGGGGAGGTCAGCCTCAGGTTTCTTTCCTTAGATGTAGTCTACCTTGGTTTGTTTGGTAGAGTCTCTTACTGATCAGAAGCTCACCCAGTAGACTAGGCTGGCAGTCCAGCAAGCCCCCGTTCCCCTGGGATTCATCTGTCTCTGCACCCAGTACTGGGATTATAAGCATGCATCACCATGTCTGGCATTTTAAACACAGGTTCTGGAAATAAACTCAGGACCTCATCTTGTATAGCAAAGGCTTTGCCAATAGAACCCATCTGGTGAAGTTTGAAAGAGAGGTTATTAAATGGCATGAACTCATGTATATTCTGAACGTAAGCCCAGCATGTTTTCACCAAGAAGAGACAGAATTTTGTTTAAAACAAGACAGGCCAGATGATAAAACACCACATGAAGTGCAGGATTCATCACTGTCTATACATTATTAGTGATAGAATTCTCAAATTATGAACAAGAAACTATCTTCCTGATGTGATTGCCACTTGAAATGACCATGTATTATAACTGGTAGAGTGTATAATGTGGCCCCAACGGGTGACTCCAAGTCCACATTCTTCTACTGTATGACTTTGCTACTCTAGCCATAAGGAAATGCAACTTATTTCTCTACAACTTGAATCTAACTGGACTTGCCACCTGCTTTAAGCATACAATACAGTGGAAGTGATGTTCTGGAACATTCGGTGTCTTCCAGGGAGATTGCTATGGTGGTGTAGCCTCATAGTTCTACTTGTGCTTTTGGAACATGGCAACTCTAGAAAAGTGATTCCACCTGTATGGAATCAGAAATCAGGTGCCAGGTGACGAGGTCTGGGAGGACAGGATAACATATGGAAAGAGGAGAGAGGCAGAGAAGAGAGGATGTGTGCTTCGCTCCAGGCTCTAGCCTTCTAATGGCTCTGGATCTGTAAGTTTTAATTTCTCTACCTCCACCCAGTTGCCAACATGATCTCTCTCTTAAAAAAAAAAATTGGAGGGATCTGGAGATAGTTTGGTAACTATGAGCACTTGTTCTTGTAGAGGGCCCAAGTTCTATTCCCAGCATCCACAAGGTAGCTCACAGCTCTCCATAACTTCACTTCTAAAGAATCTGATGCTCTCTTCTGACCTGCAAGGATATAAGCAAAACACTCACACTCCACAAAAACAAACAAACAAACAAACAAAAAACAAAAACAAAAAAGCTCAGTCATATCATATACCTCTCAGAAATGTTTAAACCTATAGATCTTGCCTGACTTCCTAGCTTCATCTCCAGATACCCTTTATTTCAGATAAACTAAACTAAACACTACATACCATACTCTGTGTCAAATTCCTTCCAGCCTCTATTTGCCTATTTAACTTTCACTTAAATTTTAAGATTTGGATCTCATGTTCCCATGTATGTCATCATGTCCTCTAGAACATTTATTTTAAATATTTTGTGTTTTGCCTGTATGTATATCTATGCACAGTGCACATGCCTAGTACATGCATTAGCCAGAAGAGAGCACTCTATCCCCAGGAACTGGAGGTGCAGATTTTGTAAGCTGCCATGTGGGTGCTGGTAATCAAACCTGGATCCTTTGGAAGAGTAACCAGGGCACTTGACAGCTGAGCCATTTCTCCAGCCCCTAGATTCACAAATTAAAGACAGCTAACAACTAAAAGCAAAGCAAGGTGGTAAACTAAACAAAGGAAAACTGTATTAAAGGAAAAAAAAAAGGAACCGACTTTAGACATGGAATTGGGGATAGCTACTTCTTGTCTCTTAAGGTGCCAGAGGTGAGAACGTCCGTAGTACTCAGCTCTTACTCCAGAGACTCAAGCACCTCAGTATTTACTACCCATCTACACTCACTGTACAGTGGAGACAAGGTGGAATCAATTCTACAGCCTTTGTAGCACTATGTCTTGGTTAGAGCATAGAGAACTACAGAAGGTAGAAGTGTGGGTGCTTGCAGAGGTTTTGTTATGAATGCTAAACTATGTAAAGAGCATCTAAATGCCACAGGAAGGCAGGCTCCCTTGAAGACATTGAAGGAACAAGAGAGGAAGGAAGCAAGCTATCAGAATGAAGTGTGTTAACAGAGTTGAGGGAAACTGGACACAAGGCTCACCTGGACACTAGCCCTTGAAAGGAGGACTACTAAGTCACATGGGAGGAGAGTGGGCATCTCTCCTTTTAACAAGAGTGAGCTGAAGCTGAGTGTGGTGGTGCATGCCTTTAATCCCAGCACTTGGGAGGCACAGGCAGGTGGATCAATGTGAGTTTGAGGCCAGCCTGGTCGACAAAGTGAGTTCCAGGACAGCCAGGGCTACACACAGAAACCCTGTCTCAAAAGAAACAAACAAAAAAAGAGGATCTGAGGGTGATGGGGATCCAAAGGCTATGTAAAGACATGAGGTAACCATCTAGATAGTGCGAGAATAATCATATAATGATGAGCGAAGCAGTCAGACACAGTGTCTTCTCTCTCTACTGCTTGACTTCCAAAAGCTGTCCCTCAGGACCTACATCCGCTATGGAACCCTAGTTATTTTATAGCAGTACCTCCTTTTTGTTAGCTCACTTATTCATTTAGAGACAGAGTACCCTATGTAGCACAGACTGGTCTCAAGCTCACAATCCTCCTGCCTCACCTTCCCAGGTGATGAGAGCTCAGGTAAGTACCACCACACCTTATTCCTTTTGCTGTTAAACTCCACCCTACCAGCTGCATCATGTATCTCCACACTGTTTTGCAGTAATTACTTTGTGTTATATATCACTTGGACTTCATGCGCTCTTCCATTAGTTGCTAAATCCAAAAATCAAGGCTCAACATTATCCCATCATTTTTAAAGGAGATTATCACATATACATACAGTAACATTAGAATATTTTTTTTCTTTTTACAGATAATTTTCTAAGTATATCTACTGAAACAAACATTCTGAAATGATAGAATGCGTACACAAACATAGAGCCTTGAGTCTCCATTAACAAAGGGCTTCAAGTATCTTTCTCTTTTCCTTCTATTCCTTTTTTAAAAAAAAAAAAACAAAAAAACAAAAAACAAACAAACAAACAAACAAAAAAACCAGGATCTCATGTATCCCAGGCTGCCCTCAAACTGTGGCTAAACATGACCTTTAACTACTGCCTCTTACCTTCCTAGGTGCTAAGGATGGAACCTAGGGTTTTGTGCACTGTAGAGGAACATTCCCAGCCTCCATTATAGGCTTTAGAACTACATTTTAGAAGCAAAGCCAGAGAGCTGATATTAACATGTAATTGGTTTAATTTAAAACTTGTACAACAAATTGCTTCTTGCCCATCAAAACTATTAACTGTTTTCATCATTTCAATTTTGAACATTTCTCTGTAAGGTAACCAGAAGCAGACTGTCATAGCAAATGCTGTGGGAATGCCATCTTGTGGTGGGGAGCAGCCCACTGCACTTCTTCATTCAGTCACATCCTTCAATCCAGAAAGTAAATACGCAGGAAACACACAAACCACGGTTAAGATCACAGTCACTATACAGCACTGGAAATGAAGCATTTGTATCAATTTGTGTGGATGTAGGTACCCCAAAATGTTTGTTGAAAGTGAGACAAATAGGAACAGACTACAAATAATACAGAAGAGCTGCTGTCTGTAACTGAACTTTTATTAAAGCAGCTTAAACATTACTAATCTTGGATCATCTTCCTGAAGTAGGTGACTTTGTTTCCAAATCCACTACTCCACAGGTCTGTCAACTGCTACATCCTAGAGTCACATGTTGGCCTGATTTTCAAACTTTACCAGCACTAACTACAGACATTCAAAGAGCAGTCCACCAACTCTCTAACTGGATAGTGTATGGTACATGTCAGCAACTATTGTCCAAACTGGAATTTGAACGGGGTTGAAAACGATGACTCTAATCCTAGTGAGCTTACTATTTCCTCTATGTTAGCTAAATACCTCAAGCAGCAAAATGTTCAATAAACACTAAATGGCTATAGATTCAGTATCTAACTGTGTTTAAGTATTTTTAAATGCCATGCTAAATACCAGATATTTTGTTCCACTCAGAAGTGGGAATGAAGGCGAAACTGCCATACCCAACACGAGCAGAGAATAAAGCATGATAGCCCAGGGTTCCAGGTACTATGCTGGCTTCTGTCTCTTCTGGAGGACCTGTGGAGGTACACAGCAGGTGTAATACTCAGCTCCAGAGATCAGATGCACACATAAAACATTTACACAAAACAAAATGCTATGGTAGGTCATCCAAATCGACTTTTGAGATTTATTATTGCTCCTTACCAAGAAAAAAAAAAAAACCCTACTCAGACTTCCTTACGAACCAATTTTGGATGAGTTTTTCTACATGACTCTTCAGGACATCCACGTCAGCTACACAAACCTGGTAATCCATCTTCTCCTTCTGCTTCATTCTCTCTAATAGAGCCTCATGAGGAGGTGGTAAGGCATTGTACGAGCTCAGTAAGTAAAGCTGGCTTGATGAGGTCTGGTTGAGCTCTTTAATCCTCAGTGCCTGCATGATGGCAGGGGCAAACTTGGAGTAGTGAGCTGTGGCTGCAATCAGCACTGGACAGCTTTTGTCTTGCATCTTGTCTGCAACCACTTTTGCAACAGCAGTGTGTGGATCCAAAATATAGCCCGATGCGTTGTAGGTGGTGCTGATGGCTGCTAGGCATTCTCCCTCAGAACACCAGTCAGCAACAAAATCCTGCTGCAGCTTCTCCACTAGCATCTTCTCAATCTGGAAGTGAAGCTGACTCTCTAACTGATTGTATAAATTCACCATTAACTGTCCGTCTTTGTTAGTCATCAAGTATAAATGTCGCTCCAGGTTTGAAGACTTGAGAATATCTATTGATGGTGAAAAGGTCTGTGCTAATTTCCTATTCCTTAGATCATAGTGCCCAGTTTTTATGAAATCAGTCAAAACGTGGTTCTGATTAGAGGCACAGATAAATTTTCGAATAGGAATCCCCATCATCTTGGCATACACTGCAGCTAATATGTTTCCAAAATTTCCTGTGGGAATACAGACATCTACTGGGCTTCCAAAAGAAATAAACCCTTGGCTAACAAGCTCAAGGTATGCAGAGGCATGATAAACTACCTGTGGAAGTAGTCGAGCCCAATTAATAGAATTAGCTGAACTTAAGATTGCTCCGTATTCCACAGTCAGGAAGCCAGTAAAATCGGAATCATTAAATATTTTTCTTATAGCTGTCTGGCAAAAATCAAAATCTGACCTGACACCTACTGCCCATCCATTTTCTCTCTGATTGCCAACTATCTCTGCTTTCTGGAAATCACTAACTCCATTCTCTGGAAAAAATGTGACCACAGCTATTCTTTCCTTATCATTTCTATTAAGATGGCTAAACCCATTTAAGACTGCACTTCCAGTGTCTCCTGAAGTAGCTACAAGTATCACATAATTGCAACCTGGTGGGATACAGTAGGCAAAAATATGAGGCATAAGCTGTAAAGACAAATCTTTAAAGGACCCTGTTGGGCCATAGAACAACTCCAGGATGAACTGATTGCCAGAAAGGTGCCGGACAGGGGCAACTTTGGAGCAGGCAAAGTTTTCCCCATAAGCAGTTTCAATCATTTCTCCTAACTTGGCAGCAGGTATGTCCGCAGGGTGAATGCACCTTTCCAAGAGTACCTGTGCTCTTTCTATATAGGTTGCTCCTATCAGGTTATTCCACTCCCCGCGGCTCAGCTTTGGAAACTCCTTCTCAGGAACAAAGAGACCACCATCAGAAGCCAATCCCTCAACTACAGCTTCACTGAAGTATTTTGGTGGGAACTTCTTGTCATGGTCTTTAAGACAAACATGCCTTGTTGAAATGAAGGTCTCTGAATTCACGTCTTGGTATCTTTTAACCACATCAAGCACTTTGTCCGCAACCTCCTCGGCTGAAGATCCACTCTCACAAAAGACTCGGGCATCGTACCACTTCTTATAGTACAGTCTTCCATGCTTCAACAAGTCTCTCAGAGATGCTCCAGTGTTCTGGCCCACAATCCTATCAATTCTCATTGATTTCAGACGACTAATTATATCTGTTAGAGGCACATCCAGGTACACAACAATTCCATTTTTCTTCAGATGCCACATACTAGCATCATGCATGGGATTGGACCCGCTGAGGGAAATCACACTTCCAGATGCAGACAAGTTTAACACTGCTTTTCCTTCCTCTTCTAAAAATCGCTCATTACCAACATCCCGCAATTTTTCAGACACGCTCATATTCCAGGTTTTCTCAAGGACATCACCATTCACATCGATGACACAACAGCTGAGTTTGTCACCTAATATTCTGCCGACTGTTGTTTTTCCAGCACCAGGAGGCCCCATCAGGACAATATTTTTGTCTCCAACAAGAGAGTGGGTGGAGTGCCATAACTTCCCTGATTGTGCACGTGCAAATGCTCGTGGAAGCTGTGTGGGGGTCTGCACTTTAACCGGTGCACCAGAAAAACACTTCTGGGTTATCTGCCTCAGATGGTGACATCTGGTAAAGTTCAGCATTCTCTTCATTTTTGTGACCAGGCCAACCTAGGGATTGGCTTTAGCCCTTTTCTAGACATAAAAAAGGCACATGGTTACTTTTTCAACAACTGCTAACTCCTGATAGAACTGAATATATACATGCACTCAATGCACAGATGTTCAAATTACTTCAAATTCATGGGACACTTAAAAAGTGTTATAATAAATACTGTACACTATTCTTCTTAATAAACTATTATAATTATGGCATATTAATTATACAATCAATGGGCCTCACCGTGTCATTTCCATCCTGCTTTTATTAAGTTCTGATTATCCTGTCCCCACTCCCTCCCACCCCCTCTTCTCCCATCTCTTCCCTCCAAATACCTCTTCTACTGTCATGTCTGTTTAGTTCTTTGAGAAAAAAAAACGTATTTGTTAATATCTTTTCAAACTTCAAGACACCAATAGCATAAACTTTTTTTTAAAAAAAAAAAGGTCTATGACTGAGTATTAGAAAGAGCAAATATTAGCAGCAGAAATATTATTCAGAAAATACCTTACCACAAAGTCTTTTTAAAAACACTGTAAGTCCTATTAGTATTCCTTTTCCTTGTAAAAAATACTGTGGAAAATACTGATTCACGATTATAACCACAGAGAGTATGTGGATTCATATTAATACTTATTTGTAATTCACAAAAGCTGAACTGCAGTCTTAATATTCAATTTATCTTTATGATCATATAAGTTGACTGTCATTAATTATTAATTTCTCATAAAATCCACAACAGAGAGTTAGATTACATGACCAGACATGCTCATAAGACACGGGTTCTACACTGAGTCAAAGTGAGCCTTGACCCTGCACACTGCTGAGGGCTCTGTTCACATATTGTCAAAGTGCACGCCTTAAAAGGCCATAGTGGAATGGACAGTGTACAAAAATTAATAAAGATTAATCAGGAACGTCTCCACTTGTTTATGTTCCTACAGCATCATTAGTGGTCAAACTTAAATTCTAGACTTAGAGAAACAGCCAAGAAACCCATAAAGGTACTCAACGATGAAAGGAAACTGTTTTGGCATCTTAAGATGATCTACCATTTCCAATATAGATCCAACCCCTGTCTTTGGAAATGTACTCATTCTTAAAACAAAACATGCCAGGTATCAAGTATTGTGTCATAATAAAATTCAATTTAATAACTTGCAACATTTCTTAAATTGACTGATGTAGCTTTATAGGAACAGAGGGAGGCTTTCTACATGCTCTCTGACAGAATTAGTATGCAACTAAACTATATCAAAAATTAAGTAGTATATTTAATCATAAAAATTTTCCAATAGTTTACTGCTTTTGATACTACTCCATCTTACAATAAACTACTCTGTTTTACAATAAAATCTTTAGACCATTTTTAAAAATCTAACTCTGAATTTTACTTACAAGTAAGTTGCCCTGTCAAGAGAAAAACTTCATTTCCTTATTTGGCTTTGTATGGTGCTATGCTTAACTCACTGAAGTGGAAACACAATATAACAGGAACCACAGATGAAGAGTGTACTGAGTCTGAGGCAAAGTCGATCTTTGCAAAAAATAGGGTCTACAATGAGAAAGAATTTCAAGTTAATCATAACTTCACACAGCATCCTAAAATTTCATACATAAATATTTCAAAATGGCACTTGAAATTTGTAAATGACAAGGAAAAAATTTCATGCTTCCAAAATCTATTATTGAATGATTAAAATGTTGGGCTTTATCTTGCAAAATTTATTATACAAATGGATTTTGGTATAAAAAATGTTATTTTTATCATCAGGCAATAAAATACAACATAATGAGTGCTGGAGATGGCTCAGAAGCTAAGAGCACTTGCTCTTGCAGAGGACTGGGATTGGACTTAGTGTCCACACAGCAGTCACAACCATCTATAAACTCTAGTTTGGGGGAATCTGACACCTCTTCTAACCTCTATGGGAACCAGACAGGCACATGATGTGCAGATACACATGTGAGCAAAACACTCAGACATAAAAAATACTTTAAATAAAAATGACAACATAACCAAACGGTAGCAATTGCAATATCTTTCATTATGCCATCTGACTTTAATTACTTAACTGTATGTTTAATGCTAAGGGCAGATCAGTGAACTAAAAGCTATGCAGTGAGATGAGTACCTAAACTGTTCTTTCAGATTGTCATGTCCATCTAAACCACTCTGAAAAGCCTGTAAGCCCCTGCTACCCACAATTTACCCATGATAAATTCAAAGTGTATATTCTTGTAAGTATAATAAAAATATTAATACTAACAATTCCCAGTCAATGATAAATATCAAAGAATCTACAGATGAAACCAAATTATGCAGGGACAAGACCAAGCATATCATGTATAAATTTTAGAGAAAACAGTGATGCTTACCCCAAATTACAAAAAATTTTGCCATGCAGTCTGATACATTCTCTGAAGCAAAGCAAAACCTAGAGAAAAATTTTAACTTTAATCACTCAGCAATTCACAAAATTGTACTCCGGTAGTGTGTGTTAGCACTACTTGCTTTTAAGGACACCTCAAAACAACATAATTAATCTTTTGTTTATGTACATGTATAGGAATACTCTTAGGTACACACATGCATGAAACAACTCACAGTGCACACACACATACAATATGTGCTGTTACCTGAGTAGCTGGCTTGTTCTTCATAGACAATGAATCTTTCATGTTTGATTCAACTTTTTACATGAGTTACTTACTATCCATTCCATAAAGAGCAGACAGTGGAAAAGCAAACACTACACATATTAACTTTCCTTACTTTCTCCAGTCTTCCTTGGGCTCACCACCCTATATTCTCATTTTAAATGTTACTTCATTTCCTCTTCCCAAACAACACTGGCAGATCAAGGTAAAAACAAGACTATTTTTGTTCAACTTATAAATTCTGCATACGTATCATTTCACAGTAAATGGTCTCATTAGACTAACAAAAGGCAGGCAAGTGCTATGACAAGTTGCAAATAAAAGAGTATCCTTTCTAATTCCGTTTTAAACTACATACCAGATTTTGGGTTGTAGTATTCAGCCATAAAAATAAGTTTGGAGCCTCTCTGCCCAAGTCTTAGTTGAGCTAATTGAAAGACAGAAGATGAACTAATTCTCCACTGCTGACCATTTACCTGTAATCTGAGTCTTCACTACGATGCTTCTCATTCATGTATAGTTAGGGTCTATAACACTCCCATCATCCCTGAACTTGTGAGCATGGCCACTGTGATTTCCTAAGTGAGATGCTGGGTTGGGTTCCCATGAGCCCTTAGTTACACTACTTTTTTTTTTTCCAATGAATGAATATATTAGCCTTACTCTATGTGTATATGCATATACATTTGTACACTGCTCATTAATATGAACAGAGCCAGCAGCACTCTAACTCATACCTGAATGAAGCTCATCTTAACATACCTGCTGTTCTGTAAAAACACGCCAGTCTCTTCATACTTTGGACTACTACAGAGCACCTGAGTACTCGGTTTAGGAATCACTTTAAGCGGCCACTGAAACCATAAGAATGCAACACATGTGGCATGTTTTGCAGAATATAAAAAGATATATGTTACTGAAACACCAAACAAGACAAAACACAGCTCGCCTCGCTTCAGCTGAGAACACGCACTTACTACACTTCAGAATTTTCACTGCCATGCCTACGTCCATAGATGACTAATAATGTGTGGCCAAATACTGAAGAATTGTGAATAAACTTGAACAAATGAGACACTGACATATAGAATCCATAAATAATGTAGGTTAGTTTTATGTCATTTCCCTTTATTGAAAGCTGAATTTTTAGCCGGGCGGTGGTGGCACACGCCTTTAATCCCAGCACTTGGGAGGCAGAGGCAGGTGGATTTCTGAGTTCGAGGCCAGCCTAGTCTACAGAGTGAGTTCCAGAAAAGTCAGAACTACACAGAGAAACCCTGTCTCGAAAAAAAAAAAAAAACTGCATTCTTACACCCTTTCTCACATATCAATTGCTTCTAATTAGAACACGTCTTGGGGTGTCAATCTGGTTCTGACCACTGGCCTCAAATACCTGAATCCTTGGGTTCTGTCCCAAGGTCAGGAAGGTATATGCCTTGGCTAACGGCTATCAAGTTAGTTAACACTGTTGCATTCTATGAATTCACAATTCATAGGTTAACATGCACAGGAGCACAGACCCAAAAAGGAAGTTTTTCTCTTTACATGTTAAGTAAAAAGAAGCAGAGAGATTTTTTTTTCCAAGAACAAAAATGGGTGCTCCTTGTCCACACATAAATCTATATGAAGTGTTTTTAAAGAAACTCAATCTGCTGTGTAATAAGGAATCACCCACCCCCTCCCCAAAGATTATTCATCTGAACTGTGGGCTGCCCAGAAAAAAAAAAAAGATAAATTCTATCAAACCGAAAAACAGGAAGCTAAATTGCTTCTTTATTCTTATCGAATAAAATTTAACAAAAGCCTCCAATCACAATTTGCATTGAGCCAAGCCTTTGAAGTGAGAACTAAAAAGATCACTAAGCCACCAGGCCATTTAACCCATCCACCAGCCAATGAGAATTGCAGAACTGATGCATTTGACTTCCTGGCTGGACAACTGCCAAGTGGATTCAGACCCATGGATTGCTCCCCCATCCTCACCTCCCTGAAATCACAGGGCCAATGAATGTGACTAGGGTTCAAGGCTTTCAAATGAGCGTGCAGTCACAAGTGCATACGCATGAACGGAAGATCAAACAGCTCAAAACGAAATAAAAGCACTTCTCGGAGAGAGAGAAAAAAAAATACATGTCAAAAAGAGGTCAAGGGCTGAAACCTGGGCAAAATACGAGGCCCACTTCCAAAGACTGGTCCTCATGGCGCAGGCTAGCGCTCGCGCAAGCGCCGTGGAGACAGCCGAGGGCAGGGCGCGCCACCGGGTCCGGTGCGACAGGTGGATGGCGAAGCGGGGCCTGATGGGGCGCGGCGGAAGGAGGGATGCTAGGGTAACAACCTTCGCTGACCTTCCATTCCTCCTCCATTAACTCACCAAGAGAACCACCCAGAGAAGAGTAGGGAGAGAAAGGGAAAGGGAACCGACTTCGGCACAGCCTTGGTAGCCTCCGCCGGCAAGCCCACCCCAAAGCTGCTGCTTCTGCGCCTGCGCCGACTGCGCGCCGCGCCACTAGGCCAGCCACGTAACCCAGACGCCCCGCCCATTGCCCCGCGGCTCCTCCCCTTCCCCGTCGGTCGCTCCACCCCCCGCAGGGACGCCGCCTGCTTGTTGGAGACTATTGTGTGAGGCCTGCGCATCTGCCTTTGCTGCCTATTGTAGAATTTTTCTTTCATTTGCACCAAGGAAAAAAGCAAATGTTTGGGTGCGGGCTGGGGCATTGTTTTCATGTCATCTTTTCCAAAGACGCAGGACCGTCTTTATCCTTACGTTTTTCTCAGACAGAAGAGGTTACCAAAAAGGAATCAGAAAAAGCCAGTTCGCAACTGCCCCGTCTCCTAGCAACTGTTTCCTTAGCAACCACGCGGTCAACACGCTAAGCAGTCCCAGAAGGAGAATTCTTTTCTTCCTGAAAAGGGGCTGTTACAAAAGGGTCAAAGGGAAATTACACGAAGGAGAGATTTTAGTTCCTTGTTAAGAGAGTAAGAAAAGGAAACGACGGTGAGAGAAAGAGTAGAGACAGTGGGAAAGTGAGTCAAAAGTTGAGTAGCTGTTAAGGAATTCCTTGGTGGCCATGGACCCCTCCTGCACTTCGGAGAGTATTTATAACCTCATACCCAGTGACTTGAAGGAGCCGCCCCAGCATCCTAGGTATGTGGGTAAGCAAAAGCGATGGCTTCAGCCCAGAGGAAGATTACTGACCTCTATTAAGGACTTACTGGGCTTGCATATCATAGGACTTTTTAATCTTGGGTGGCAACTTCTTAGGAACAGGTGGACAAATCTAAATAGCGTTTCATATTTCACAGGGAAAAAAAGGTGAGCTAGTACTGTCAGAGGTCCATTTTATGATCATAGTCCCCCACTAATATGCAATTATTGATTCGATTTTAGGTGGTGTGTATAGTGTGAAATTCCATGTCGTTGAAAAGAGAAAAAAAATCTGTTTTATCAGTCCGTTTTGGGAAATCTGATGTTTAATTTTACGAACTCAATGATGTATTTGACTTCTGCACTCGTTTGCCTCCTGTAATTTGTGTCTAAATTGAATTCTCATTTGTTTCTAGGCCTCGGTATTTCAATTGGTTAAACAAAGATGATGGACTAGAGAGTATATCTGGGATTTTTTTTTCAGATCTTGTGGTTTAATGGAAGGGATATGATTGGATGGACAAAGATTCCAAAATATATAATTGAAGGAAATTTTTATGTATTTGTTAGACCTCTGAAAATCTCCAAATCTCAAAAAGGAAACTACAAACTAAGTGTCCCAGATACTCTACCATACTGCTCTTTTGTAAACTCTATTGAAATCTGAGAGAAGGTGGTCCCATGCCTCCTAAGACTTGGTGATTTCTGTTATCTACCTTTGTCTTTTGACTTATGAAAGTCACAGCCACTTTAAAAGAACCACCACTCAGGTGCACATGCCTATTTCAGCACCCAAGAGAGAGAGCCTGAGTTCAATGCTAGCATGGGCTGCAAAGACAGACCTTGTCTCTAAAACCAAACAACCAAGAAAAAAAAATCCTCTGACCTTAAAAAAAAAAATCCAGATTTACCAGTTATTATTGTGGAGGTGTGCAATCAATTTGCACTTGTTTTCTGATTTGAAAATAAATGAAGCAGACATTCTGAGGTTCCCTCCAAATGCAATGGGCAATTTTTTATGACTCAAAGTGGTAACAGCAAAGTGTAGCACCTTCCATCTTAACCCTAAGTAAAGATGTAGTTTATATCAGAGCAATCACGATATTGTACTTCCACGATTGTTGGTTTTTTAAGCATGATAAAAACATTTCACCATATTTCTTCACCACACTAACACAAACTTCCTCCCCTCAGTCTTCTCCCTAAGATGCTTAATAACAAGAAAATACTTAATTGTACAAGTCCTGCTTGCATCATTGAATTATAATCCAAGTTCCTGGGGAGGCTGCCACAGCTCTGAATCTCTGGCAGAGACTGATCACTAACTGATCCAATCATGATGTGCCACACCTCACAGTACACAGTCTTCTTGTCCAACAGAAATAGAAACATTAAAATGTTGATTAACCTCAAAGAAATATATTATTTAAAACCTTAATGGAAGTTTCAAATGAATGAGTGGAAGAGATACTTCGAAATATCAGTTTTCACTTTCTGCCATATAAATGAAGAGAAGGACATGATATGCAAACAGGGTTTTGACAGCAAGGAAAATTGCAGCTGCCATAATTTATCCACGCCACTGCCTCTCACCCACACTTCTGTAGATGACACACAGAACTGTTGACTCTCCTCAATGGCATTCTGCATACAAACCACTGGGGAGAGGAAGTGTGCCAGTGTGCCAACATTACCAGTTAAAATTAGCTGCCAAGGAAATCTGTAGATAAGTCAAACTGTTCAGAACATTATTCCGTTTCAGAACAAAGTTTACCATTCTATACAAACAACCCTGTAGAACATATTGTGATAAGAGAAGCCATTTTAAGATTTTAGGAACTTGGGTCGTCTGTTAGATTCACCAGAATTCAAAAATTTAGGACATAAGACTACATTTTTATCTTACCCAGGACTCTGAAAAAACAGTGTTAAATGAATTTAGTTTAAAAAGTTAACCCAATATCCAGCCAACAGATACAGTGGCAACTGACACTACCCAGAGTCATGTCCAACTTACTAGTAGGTCTGACATTCTGGGCAGCTTTTCTCTCTCTCTATTCATTCCCATGGGAACTCTATCAGATGATTAGCATTGTTTCACTTGAGGCAGGTAAGAACAAGAGCCGAGACTGACAGCAGTCTGACTGCAAGGTCCAACTCGGTGTCAGCTTGCAACTGCCCAAATAACAGGAAGAAACTAGAGGCGTGCCTTGACTTCAGTAGAGCATTCACCTTTGGTTCCTGATAACTTACTATGCATCCGATACTGTTGAGTATTCATATGCTGTTTTCTTCTTGTGCAATAAGACATGTTATGATGAGAATCATAGCAAAAGAACATAGTGACAGAAAAGTAAGACGGTATTACAAATGACATAGAACATAACTGTGTGCTCAGAAGTCTTGAATCTGTCTCACTTAGATTTGACTTAGAGCTACCAGAAGGGAGTCAGTCATCCACAAAGGAAGAAATGTCTAAGTCACCACACCATGGCCAAAAGTTAAGCCGTAGCTGAGCAGAAGTATGATGCTCTTTATAGGGAACCATAAATACCTTCTCATGGTTCTTGGAGAGAGAACCCAGTGTGGGATGGGAACTGGGGTCGGTATCAGTCTCACTGGAATGTTCCATGTTTTGTTGCTCTGATATTACTCCAGTGCCAGCATAGCTTAATGAAAGCAGTTTGAATGAAACTAATTCATTAGTTTAATTCAATAGTTCAATTAGACAGATTTTTCTGGTATTTCAGTGAACACTGACCAATAGAAATGAAATATGATAAAAATTTTCTTTTTTTTACATTTATTTATTATAAGTACATTGTTGCTGTCTTCAGATACCCATAAGAGGGCATCAGATCTCATGGTAGATGGTTGTAAGCCACCATGTGGTTCTTGGGATTTGAACTCATGACCTCCGGAAGAGCAGTCAGTGTTCTTAACCACTGACTCATCTCACCAGCCCGATAAAAATTTCCTAATAATCCTTTTTAAAAGAAAAAAAGACAAAAGCAAAATTAACCTTCATGACATATGGTTTTTAGTCTGATGTATCTACACTACCATCATTTCAATATGTGGCACTAGCCCCAATACCCACAAGCAGAAATTTAGATGATTATATTGATAGCATTGAAATTTACCATATTTTTTTCTCAATAGCTTTAGAAAGACCATAATTACACTCAATGACATATACCTGCATTACTGGCTATAAATTAAGTACAGGGCATAACGGTGACAACTAACCACTCTGAGAGTAGAATTTCATCTGATTTTGGAAACTTAATTACCCTATATCGTCAATAGGATGAATTGAAAAGAAAATAATTTCATCTGTGAGTGAACTTATACAGTATTTAACTAAATGTAAAATTCTCAAGACATAATTTGGAGGACTCTCTAAGACAGTTCAGGCTTGAGAGGCAATATTAATCTAAAATTGATTAGATTAATTAGCACACACACACTCACACACTCACACACTCACACACTCACACACTGTAGCTTCTCATATCTCTCATTCATTACAAGGAAAATCTGAAGTCCTTTTAATTCATCAGCACATGTAAGCCATATTGCTCCTTTTTGTGTATCCTTTTAATATGTTATAAATGGATTATGATGCTGTGCTCATTGGCAATAAAATAGTTACAGTATTTTAATGAAGATGACAATTTTAGTTTCAAAATAAGTTATTTCTAGCCCAGTTTAAAATAAGTAGAAAACAGGTCCAATCATCTGATAAAATTATCTACCACGGGGATGGTGAGGTGGCTTGGCAGTTAAGAGCACTGGCTGCTTTTTTTGGAGGTCCTGAGTTCAATTCCCAGGAACCACACGGTGGCTCACAACCATCTGTAATGGGATCCTATGCCCTTTTCTGGTGTGTCTGAAGACAGCTACAGTGTACTCACATAAAATAAATAAATAAATCTTTTAAAAATCATGCCTGCCACATCTTTATAATGAAGCTGCACAATTTCAAAAATGCAACGGGATATAGCTATTTAAAAGAAGAATTTTTTCTATATACTGACATGGAAAGGTATCACATTACATTATGTTTAAGAAATAAAGCTGCACGTATACATGTACACATTATCTATGTAACAAGTAATGTAAAGGAGGTCAGGAATTTGCAAAAGGGCAAGAGGGGTATATGGGATGGTTAGGGGGTAGAAAAGAGAAATGATGTAATTATAAACCTTAAAAAATGAAAGAAATAAATATGGAGGTAAACAAAGTTAAGCATATTGATGACAGTACACTAACAGAATGAAAAGAATAAAAAAGAAAGAAGGCAACACCAATTGGAGTTGCAATTTGTATAGACAAACACGCACCAAGTTTATACAGGAAAACTGATTGGAAGAATGAAGGGAAGGGAACTGAGATCTGTAATTGCCTGTTCTGCCACACGTTCGGGGGCCACTTTGTAGCTGCCAGAGCTGCTGCTCCAATCTGTGGGTCAGGGTCTAGCCAAAGAAAGAGTGGGGATGGAGGGGTGAATGACACAAAAGATGGATACAAGACAGAGTCTGGTCAAGTCTCCCCTTTTTATTGAAAGGAAATCATGGGTATATATAAGTATAAGCAGGGGAATGCAGCTGAAGACACTTTACCACGTGCACCTTGCAGCTGGGGGCATTAAACAACAAAACAAGATACGTAAGAAAAGCAAGATATTTATCAGAGTGTGCTCAGCTGTTGTAGGCTGTTGAAAACAAGTCTCTTGTCAGGGTATATGGCTCGAGATGGCTGCAAAGATGATAGCTGCTTTCTGCTCGGAGCCAGCTCCCAACAGAGATCATTATTCATTCGTAATTGATTTGGAACAAAAACTGTTACTTATCGACTAAAATATCAGAGTTTTGTCTAACCAATGAGCATGTTTTCAATTCATATACACACAAAAAGTATTGAGTCGCAAATTTCCAAACTAAAAAGGAGGAGGCTATACACACATCCTATTTCACATCAAAAGATGTCACACCTTCTCTGCCAGCTTCCACAGAAGCTTTAAGCAGCAGGCTTGGCTTGAAGATCACTTCCGAAAGTTGTCTATGACTCAGTCATTTCCATAATGTTCCCAGCTACTGAGTTCATGGTTGAGGGAAGGCCCTAAAGCATAGAAACAGTTTGTTTTTGCATACATGTCAGTGTATCCACATAATACAAACAGATAGGGGTAGGATGACTGAGTGGGAAGTGGGTGTGAGCAGAGCGAATTTATACAAGTATGAAATTGTCAAAAATTAAAAACCCAAATTAGGAACAGATCAGAAAGAAAACAGATTACCCCAAATTCCATGTCCCTAAGATAGTTATGTTTTGATGCATTTCCTTCCAACAGTATTAGTATAAACATTTTGATATATCTATATTGGGGTAGATATTATACATAGGATTTTAATAACATCAGCATCACGTCCTGAGGATTTTCTAAAGCTATTGAGATTCTACAAAAAGAAATCAATTTTTAAATTCTTTGCAAACAAACAAACAAGGCTAACTGAACATATGCTTCCAAGAAAAGATGGGATTTATTCTCTCATCAGAAACAGCCAGGATACCAGGAACAAAACACATGGAACAAAGATTTCAAACACCGGACAGGGAACAGCACAGGGCAGTCAGTCCTTCCTGAGCAAGGGGAAAGGGTTGAGGCAGGCATGCAATTCCCCTAACAGACACTCTAGGGACAACATCCTGGCCAAAGTCCAGAGAAAGGAAACAAAGCCGTTGGTTATCCGAGAATTAAGAAGACAGTTAGGAGCTGGAAAGACAAAGCAGCTAGCATTCATAGAACAGTGCACCAGAGAGGAGAGCACAGTCCAGAGAGGGACAGAAACCTACTTGAGATCTCCTTGAGCTCCTTGATTGATAGTGCATATGTATGATGAAATGTAACACCACGAAAATGACCTCAGAAAGCAGCAGTGCTGTAAAGTTCATCTGCTCACCAGCCAGAGGGGTGAAGTCTCCTTATACACAGAACACAGTGCTGAAGAAGCAGGGCAGAATTGGAGACAAAGCTCGAAAGCTGAAGACTTCACATCTAGCCTTAAAATGACCAATTTTTTGGACTATGATAACTGCATTCTAGAATAAAACTAAAGAGATGCTAAAACAAATTTTAAAAGTAAAGAAAGAAAGAAAATCAGGTATGGTAGTGCATATTTTAATCCCATACTTGATAAGCAGAGATAGGGAGATCTCTGTGAGTTGGAGGCCAGCCTGGTCTACAAAGTGAGGTCCAGGACAGACAGGGCTAAGCAGAGAAACCTTGTCTCGAAATCAAAATAAAACAACAGAAATGAAAAGGCATGCAAAGAACCAGGAAAATATAAGTTATAACCTAAAGAAAAGTGGCCAATCTAAATAGCTAGAAATAGCACAAATAAAATACCAGACAATGGCATTTAAAACAGCTATTTTAAGTATCACATTCAAAGAGGTAGAAATATGCAAGACTAAGATATGGAGACAAATGAAAGGGGAAAGAAGATAAAAGTCTATCTTCTAGATGCAAAGATGACCATGTCCAAAATGAAAACAGCATACTGGGCCAGCTTAGCAACAGGGAAGCCACTCATAAAGAAAATGGGGAATCTGAAGACACAGTAGCAAACAGGAATCTGAAGACACAGTAGCAACAACACAAAATGAAACATGGAAAATAAAGACCAGAAAAGGGAACACAGCATTGGCAAGCTAAGGACATAAGTTAGGGGTGGTAGTGCATACCTTTTTTAATCCTCAGGAGTCATTCCCTCTGTCTCTCTGCCTGTGCTCCCAGGGATCAAAACTAGGTCCCTAGAATTCCTGTCAAACTCCTTAACCTGCTGAGCCATCTTATCAACCCACAAATATAGCCCAAAAAGCACATTAAAATTAAGTGACACAAACATACAAAATAAAAGTGATTAGTGGTAAGATTTCCATGCAGTCTATGAGAAAATCCCCCTAAAAATAAAGGTATCAAGTACAAAACCAGGTTGATTCAGTGATCTGACTAGCATAGGCTGCTACCCCCTTCCTTACGACCCCATATATGTGCCCCCCCTAAAGCTATGTGCTGGGGAAAAGAGGATGACCTTTCCCTGAGACAAGACTTTTCTTCAGTCAAAAGTCTAACTGTGCTCTGTCTAGGTGCCAACTTCTCTAGTATACACAGAAGTATCAGTATTTATTTTTAAGAATTGAAGTCATACAAAGTATATTCTCCAACTGCAGTGGAAATAAATTAGAAATCGGTTAAAAAAAATAATTGAGAACTCTGAATCTATGAAAACTGAGCAAACATAAGCAAACTTTTTAAAAAAATAATTTTAAAAAACCCATCTAAATGAAAGCAATATGAAATGTATTTTAGGTTGCATGAAAATGAAAGCTAGGGGGCTGGAAAGATGGCTCAGTGGTTAAGAGCACTGACTGCTCTTCCAGAGGTCCTGAGTTCAAATCCCAGCAACCACATGGTGGCTCACAACCATCCATAATGAGATTCGATGCCCTCTTCTGGTGTGTCTGAAGATAGCTACAGTGTACTCATAAATAAAATAAATAAATCTTTAAAAAAAAAAAAAATGAAAGCTATCCTAACTTTCCCACTACATCCCTGGGAAACAGTGTTGCTCTATGTAGCCCTGGTCGTCTTGGAACTCACTTTGTAAAGCAGACCGGCCTGGAACTCACAGATCTGCCTGCTTCTGTCTTGCAAGTGCTGGAATTAAGAGCTTGTGCCCCAAGCCTAGTGAAAGATTTTTCAAAATATTTGGGATGCAGCCAAGGCATTGCTGGGAGGAAAATCTATAGCTCTAAACACCCAGAAGGTCCCAAAAGTTTAAAATCTTTCTCTGGGGTGTGTGTGTGTGTGTGTGTGTGTGTGTGCGTGTGTGTGTAAAATGTACTTATGTGTATAAAATTATACCTCAAAAAAACTTAAGGAAGGAGAATAAATACTAAAGAACAGTGAGGAAAATGTTAAAATGAAGCAAGAAGTCACCATTAGAGAAAAAAAAAAAACAATGAAATTTGGGTTCACTGAGAATTTAATTAAACTGACAGTAAAACTAGCTGGCTGTGGCTTGCCGGTAGGAGACACATACATCACTAAGAACAACAGTGAGGGAGGAGACATCCCAACTGATGCTAGGGACAGCCAGAGGATGATACAGAGACAAATGAATACCTTTGCCCTGGTCCCTCTTTTAGCCTAGTGTGTGTAAGTGTGTAAGTGTGTAAGTGTGTAAGTGTAGTGGATGCTGTTTCAGATCACTAATCTTTATGCCCACTCTCCATTATCAATATAGACATATATAAAGCATAATTTTGTGGCTGTTTTTAATCTTAAAGTATTTTGCACCAGAAATAAAAATGCTACAATTTCTAATTTTTAATTTCAGGTATACATCACTGTTTAGAGCAACTATAAAAGATGATATGAAGAAAATCAAAACTGCAATGAAAACCATGGGGCCTGCAAAAGTAGAGGTACCCTCCCCAAAGGATTTCCTAAAGAAGCATTCCAAGGAGAAAACACTACCACCCAGTAGGTTAAGTCACTTACTGTTTTAAATATTAGAATTGTTGGCAAGTAATTTAGTTACCATTATATTACCATCAATGTACATTAAATAGACACAGGCAACAGCAACTTTACCTAATAGTGAGTCAGGCTTAGGAGACTAGGAGAAAGAAGTAGAAATAGAAAAAATAATTATAGTGGCCAGTGATAACTTGGTTCTGTACAGACTCTTGGTGGGGCAAGCATCTTGAGTTACTTCTCAACCTTTCCAAAGAGACCCCACTTCCAACACCACATGCTTCAGTATCCATCCCCTGGTGTGTATCTTTAATACTAAGATTTATAAAAAGGGTTAGCACCCTAGGTATAGTATTTGATTGACAGTCCAGGTTACCACTCATTTTGTCTCCAGACTTTTATTCTAAGACATAAAAATTACAGTGGTTATTAACGGTTGGACCAATATCTATGAATTAGCAACCATTCTAATAACTTCCATTTATCTAAATTACCATAAAAGATCTTACCCTCAAATAACATTCACATTTTAAGGTACTAGATCTGTAGATTCAATATGTGAATTCTGGAGGGACATAAGTCAGCCTCAAGAAGAAGGTAATCCAACTCATAGATTTTAACAATAATTATGGGGATTTTTTTCCCCTGAAAATAGAAGTACTATCATCTCATTTGTAACAGATCCCCACACCTTAGTATGACTGACTCCATGATAAAATTTCCATTCAGTCCATACAACTCAGCATATAGATAGTACCACCTCCCAAAACTAAAACAAAGGACTAATCGATCCATCAAAGCCCATAGTACCTGGAAAGTCTCTAAATGAGCTCACCATGCTTTTCGGCTTCTATAGTTCTGCTTCTGGCTAACTGTTCTGGTTAACTGACGTATGTCAACTTAGAACATGATTTTTATGATTAAAAGCTTACCCTAAGAAAGGCTTGGGGCTACACTGGGATCCCAAACACCCAGTGTTATCAACAGCCAACTAATAAAGACTTTCCATTGGTGAAACCATGTCTGAGCAGTCTTCTCTTGTGAACGCCCCATAATATCACTACACAAACAGGGTCACCTAATACAGAAGTGAATAAACTCAGACTATGGTACTTATGGTACAGTTGAGATTGGAATAAGACAAGAGAGTAGTTGTTTTCATTCTTAGAAATAAACTTTGTTTTCCATTTTAGAATAGACAAGTCATGTTAATGTGATGATATTAAAAATGCTAGCTGGAATTGTTGAATGGGAAAGACTGTTAGATGAAACAATTTCATCTGCTTTCATGAAGAGTGTGTGGAACAGAGATAGAAGAAAAAGCCTGGTGGTTGCTCCCTTAGAATGGTGGGTCACACTAGAAAGGAAAGAATGGGGAATTTTGGTCACATTGGTAACCTTTTACTTGTTAAACTGTGCATTGAATGCATAGTAATTATTCATTGTGATAATAATAATAGTGTCTGTGAAAATATCCAGAGATCATTGGGCTTCCAATGTAAAGCTTTATTAATTTATTCATGGGCTTCATTATAATTTTCTCTTAAAAATAATTCTGGTTAATACTGAAGGAGTGCTGAAAATATCTGTGGTTTTGTATAGGCTTATTTTAAGTGCTAAAACTGAATATGAGTTGCTGTAGCCTTTATAATCGCCATCAAAACTGTACTAGCGATCTATTGTTATGACCCTCTTGCTTTTTATGCTGTTGCTCAACATCAAATTGGTTACATTGTGCTTAATTTTGTATTTTGATTGATTACATTCTTTCTGTTTAAGTACTTTTATAGAAGTACGAATGACAAATGAAAAGCAATGCACCTTTGATGTAGACAAACCAATAAATTTGGGGGTATATACATTTTTTTCACCTTAAGTATTTATATATGTTGGAATGAAACCTTAATACCAGTGGTACATACTTGGATGTCCCGAATAGTGGTGAGCAATAACGTTTACTTTTGAACATTAACAATGAAATATTTTGTTTAACAGAAAAAAAGTTTAATAGGTGCTCTCCCAAGAAGCCTGCAGTGCCCTTGAGGACCGATCATCCAGTCATGGGGATACAGAGTGGAAAAAACTTCATAAACACAAATGCAGCTGATGTCATCATGGGCGTGGCCAAAAAGCCCAAGCCAATTTATGTTGACAAAAGAACTGGAGATAAGCATGATCTTGAAACTTCAGGACTATTTCCCAAGTACATCAATAAAAAGGTAGCCCTTTATTTGTAAGTAAGAGACATGAGATTCCAAAGTCCTGCAGAGAGCTCCTAGTCACTCATTCCCACCGCTTTGGGGTCTGTGTGCAGCTCACACTGAAAGCATGAATGCCATCTTCCTCAATTTTAGTTACTAATGTACTTAATAGCTACAGCAGTCTCTAAAAAAATGTTAACTATCAGTGTGGTAAAAAATGTCACTAAAGGCAATCACTACTGTAAATCTGGAGGAACGCACCTTTCAGGAGGTCTTGAGATGTAGCCATTCACCTGTATCAACCTGGGGGTGGGATGAGAATCAGAGCTTCCTGTCCCGTCTATCTCTCTGAAATAACCTGTGTTACAATTTTAGTGAAAGCCGATTTATGTGATTTGAGTTTGGGGAAAGCACTGTTAAAGGGATTAATGATTTCTACCTGGAAAGGTTTTCATCGGGGAGGAACAGAATTTTATTTGCTAGACATTATATAAAAAGTAAATTTGTAAAATTAGTAAATTAGTAGTTTGCAATTAGTAAAAAGAAGGTTTTTACATAAAAATAACTTACAAAGAAAAGTACACAAATCTTACCCTATTGTATATACTTTATAGAGCATAAAAGTACATGTGAACACATACTAAAATTAGCTGCAAAGTCCTAAATATTAATAACAAATAATAATTAGCTGTGGCCAAAAATAGAAAAGGAATAGGAGAAAGGAAGGAAGGGAGGAAGGAAGGAAGGAAGGAAGGAAGGGAGGGAGGGAGGGAGGGAGGGAGGGAGGGAGGGAGGGAGGGAGGAAGGAAGGAAGGGAGGGAGGAGGAAAGAGAGAGAACTCAAGGAATGTAAGGCAGAGGATGAGAGGAAAGGGGAGAAGGAGAAAGAAAAGGAGAAGGAAAAACAGATGAGAGAGAAGGGGAGGGGGAGGAGAGAAGGGAAGATGGTGAAGGGGTGGTGACAGGAAGGGAGGAGAGGGGAGGGTGGACTCCAACAGTGAGGAATGAGTCTAGGTAGTCCTGTGATGCACTGCATACCACCCACAAGTGTAGAAATGAAAACAGGCTCCAGGCCACATTCAGAGCACAGCACCTATCCTCTGGGAAATTTCTCTCATCCAGCAAGCTATGATCACCTCCAGAAGAACTCAGCTGTTATCGGTCATTGGCCCCATGCTGAGAACATTACTAAGACTTCTCTGGATACTTCTTCTATGGATCTTGTCCCATCACTGGGAAAAGTGGCCTCCTGGCTCCTTCAAGTCGCTTCCAACCCACTCTTGATTGTTACGACACTGTTACGACACTGTTACGACAGCAAGGCTGCACACACTCACGGCCTCTCCTCTGGGCAGTCTCTGTTTATGCTCCCCATGTCGATATGCTTTTTTATTTGAATAGAAAAAATGTTGAAGTATCCATCATAGAAACATGACACTTGCAGACCCACCTACTACCTGTGTGTGTTTATCAAGTCACAAGGGCACACACTTACTGTTCTGTTGCTGTCCCTCTTCACAAACTTATTTGTTCAACTGTTCACTATTCAGAGTTAACTCAAAAAAAAAAAAAATCCATGATAAGTAATGGAGGTCACAGCATCTCTGTTTGGTTTCTATTGCTATTTTATGTGATAGACTGCATGACCAAAACCATCATAGCGGGAAAGGGTTTATTTAGTCTTACAGCTTATAGTCCATCACAGAAAGAACTGGGAGTAGGAACTCCACGCAGGAATGATGAGACAGGAGCTGGTGCAGAGGCCATGAAGGGATGCTGCTGACCAGCTTGCTCCCCATGGTTTGCTCAGTATGCTTTTTTATAAAACCCAGGACCACTGGCCCAGGGATGGCACCACCCAGTGTGAGCTGGGCCCTCCCGTATCAACCATTAATCAAGAAAAGCCCAAATAGATTTGTTTTAGAAGCCAATTTGATGAAGGCATTTTCTCAGTTGAGCTTCTATCCCCGACAGACAACCCTAGCTTATGTCAAGTCAACAATAACCATTATCAGATGGTAAAGAGAATACAATGTGGAGAAAACCAAATAGACACCCCGTCTCTCTCGTTAGTTCTAAATGAATTATGTGTCACTTGTGCTTTGAGATTGTGGAGACAAACTAAAAGATGAACAAGCATATGAGGTGTATCACAGTAACAGGGAGCTAGCATTTCAAATTCTAACTCGCTGCTTGCTAACTTTGGGATCTGTGGCATGCCCTGGAATCGACCACAGGGGTAGAGTGATCATTAAATGACATTAAGTGTACTAAGTACCTGACAATGTCTGGCACCTAATAAAAGAGCCAGAATGGATAAACGTTATAATAGAACAATTAGTGACAAGATTGATCAGCCTCCAGCCACTTAGCTTGTAGGAACCCGTAAGACCGCTAAGGCTTTTGCTCGTTTGCCAGATTTTTTTTTCTTAAAATGTATTACACTAGTCCCATTCCTGAACATAACATGGCAAACATAATCTAACCTTTAAAAAATATATTTTATTATGGGGCAGGGCAGTGTGCATGTGCCACAGCTCACAGGCAGTGAATTGTTTCCATGACTACCAGACCCCTCATGGCTGCTACCTTGGAGATAACTGCCCTGGGTTCTTTATCTTCAGTTGCTTCCCTTTCTTTGCCCTTCTTAGCCCTTGTCTACATCAGAGCACACGCACATGTTATAGTATATTTTCTTCCTCGGTATTACAAGGGTACCTTGTGGGTACCAATATCCACAAATGCTTGTGGCCTTCATATGAATGGCTTAGTGGATGTGTGTAACATACATAACCTGTAATGGGCTTTATTTTACCTCTAGATTTCTTAACATAAACAATATACGGCAAATTCTGTGTACAACATTGATATACCATGCCACTTAGGGAAGAATAACAAGGGGGGGGGAGTCTGTAAGCATTCAATACAGATGTAGGTTAATTTTTTTAGGTTTATTTATTTTTATGTGTATTTCACCTGAGTGTTTTAATGAATATTTTGTCTGCATGTATCTCTGTCCACCAAGTATGTGAGTAGTACCTGTGAAGGCCAGAAAAGGTTGCTAGATCTTCTGAAACTGAAGTCACAGATAGTTGTAAGCCTCTATGGCAGGGCTTTGAACTGAACCCAGGTCTTCTGCAGATGCAGCCAGTGCTCTTTAACTTCTGAGCCATCTCGCCAGCCCCAGATACAATACTTAATGTTTTCCTCTTTTGAGGGTGACTTAACAGAGAAAGTCTCTACCCAAGAATAAGAACCCTATGAGGAAAGAAACCTTACTCTTCTGTTCACTGTTATTCTTAGTACTCATTATAGTCTCAAATACTGTTTTGAAAACTGAACAGACATTGTGTTCCTCTAGACAGTGACACTACATTCACTAACCTGAAAGAAGTACAGCCAGTGGCCTCACCATCAGTCTCTGTGAACATCCCAGGACCTGAACAGGCATCTCGCCCTTCCAAATCAACCTTAGAGGCCAGAGCCAGGCTTCCCTTGAAGCTCTTGTGTCTGGTGCCCATTAAGGGCTTGCTTTTATGACTTATGAGGGTTTGTCTTTTTTACTTAACCATATTACAAAAAAATGAAAATGAGAGAGAGAGAGAGAGAGAGAGAGAGGAGAGACAGACCTTGGAGATACTCAAGAGATTTCAAGTAAAAGCTGAATTACATAAAATGCAGGAAAGAAAAACCAAACTAACTCTTTTTTTAAGACTTTTTTTTAGCTGTGTATATGCACTTGTGTCCATATGTGTGCCAATGCAAGTACCTACAAGAAGAAGACATCAGATTCCCTTGGAACTGGAGATTCTGGTGATTCTGAGCTACCTGAGTGGGTTCTGGGACCTTAACTCAGGTCTTCTGCAAAGGCAGCAATGGTTCCTAAGCATGGAGCTTCTCCATAGCCCCAGAAAAGCCAACTCCTAAAAGTAAAAGTTTCTGGGTGTAGTGATGTTAGTCTCAGCACTCTCCTGAGGAAAGTGGATCTCTATAAATTTGTGACCAATCTGGTCTACATAGAAAGCTCAAGGCCAGCCTGGGCTACTCTGTCTTTAAAAAAAAAAAATGTCTAGAGCTTAAGAGTAGACACTGGTGATAGAAGAGAGAAAACAAATTGCTACAAGATCTCTCCTCTGTGTGTGTGTGTGTGTGTGTGTAATATACATGTATGTGAAGGTCAGAGGACAACTTATAAGTCACTTCTCTGCTTCCATCATGTGAGTCCAGGGGATTGAATTCAGATCATTTGACTTGGGACTTGGTGACAAGTACCTTTACACACTGAGCCAGCTTTATGATCCAACATTTTATTTTAAGAGACCAGAATGAAGTACCTCTAACTTTTGGAAGCGGTGTGTGTGTGTGTGTGTGTGTGTGTGTGTGTGTGTGTGTGTGTAATTGCTGAATTTTGCCAATTTGCCTAGTTTTTGTTTGTTGGGTCATTCTTTTTTTTTAAGATTTTGTTTATTTAATGTATATGAGTACACTATAGCTGTCTTCAGATACACCAGAATCATTACAAATGGTTGTGAGCCACCATGTGATTGCTGGGAACTGAACTCAGGACCTCTGGAAGAGCAGTCAGTGCTCTTAGCCATTGAGCCATCTCTCCAGCCCTGGGTTATTCTTTTTTCTTCAATATTTAAGACAACAAACATGCTTGTTCTCTTGTCCACAGTCGCTATGTTCACACATAGAAGACTGCTCAGGAAACTGATTGTTTTTTTCTTCTGGAAATCCTCACAGGACTATGGTGTCACACCTGAGTACATATGCAAGCGAAATGAGGATGTGAAGAGAGCACAGGAAGAGTATGACAGTTACATCCAGGAGAACCTTAAGAAGGCAGCCATGAAGAGACTCTCTGACGAAGAGAGGGAGGCGGTTCTGCAGGTGAGCCTTTCGAACTCTCCTTCCTCCCCTCCAGCTCCGCTTGCTACTGAAGCCAGGGCTACCACTGCCTCAAAACAGTCTCTTTGGGCTCTAGCAAAAGTGCTCAGAGTAAAGCTTACTCTTTGAAAAGAGAAAGGAAAAAAACAAAAGCAACTCATAATACAGAGATACAGAAAATATTTTGTTTCTAATTTGGTGTGTTTAGGTTATAGGGAAGCCCGCTTTCTCCTACAACAAACTGGTATTTTAAAAGAGTGAGAAAACACTTTCATTCACTAAATTTACTTTTTAAAACACTCACAATGGAGCTATTTTTCACTAGATGGAGCTCTAGAATAATTGAAGCTGTGCCCAAGCTACATTTTTTTCATTCCAGTAATTCAACTACACAAATTATTAAATGAATGGGTATTAGGTTTCACATATGTGTCCTCTATTTTGAATAAATGAGCCATATGACATATTGTCGCTATAGTTGAATGGAAGATGTCTGTCTGACGTGTGAGGCATCAAGAGACAAGCAGGCCATGACACTGTTGTTTGCACAGAGCAGTTACTAATCACCTGCTTGTCCTCTTCTGCCACCACGCTGACCCTTAAAGAAGTGACATAATGATTCTTTTTTTTTTTCCATTATTTTGAAAGCTTTCTACAAGACAATATCCAATGACTTCATAAAACAAGAGGATTCGTTTGGGGATATAGCTCAGTAGTAAAGAGCTCGTCTGACGAATATGGGTACATAAACCGTGGAATATGATAGTGAGTGTTTGTAATCCTAGGCCCCCTGTGCCAACATGGAAGGCATAGATTGACAGGAGAGTCCCTGGAAGCCCATGGGCCAGTTAGTCTGGCATATAGAGGAGACTCTATCTCAAACAAGTTAGGCAAGGACCAATAGCTGAGGTTGTCCTCTGACCTCCCTACAGGCATCATAAATACTACATGCGTGTGCACACACACACACACACATATATACACACACACACACACACACACACACCATAAAAACCAAAACTTTCTCTTATTAATAAGTGTTGAAAATGGGCCACACACCATTATGATTCCTAACATTTAATGGATGTCATCATAAGCACCAATAAAGATTTATTAAATGTCCACTCTCTATACAGTTTTTGCCTGAGCCATGAAGATACCACAAATGGTATAAGATACAAGTTTTGCTACAGAGAGTGTTGTAATTGGATTGGTGAGACGTAATCTGTATAATACACTAGATAGACAGGAGTGTGTGTGTACATGCATGTGTGTGTGTGTGTGTGTGCGTGTGTGTATGTGTTGTGGGTGTGTGGATCTCAAGCTTAAGAATAATCCAAGGTAGCTGTCAGCACCAAATGAGATCACTCGTAAGGGGAGCTGCAGGGTGAGAAGCACCCAGACACCAGGGGGAACTGTAGAGCAGGGGCTTCTCTGTTGAGGAAGCAACATGATGGAATGTTGAAAATATACAGGGGATGAGGGTAGGTATGGCAGGCAGGAAATGGGGAATTACAGGTCATGTAGGAGAGGACACGGCTCGTAGCCCATTATTTTTCAATTATTACCTGGCTTCAGGAAGCATATCCCTCTGCAAAAGCCAGATCATCATGCCTGCAGGACTGCATGAGAAGACTGGAAAATGGGAACAGGAAGGCCTTCCTCAGAGTGCAAAGGCTCCTCCCTCCTGTGCCTTTTGGCCATAGTGGAAAAGCATTCTTTGCTTTCCTCTTCTGGTCACCCCAGGACCTCCCTTTGATGCCTCACTAGTAACATAGTAAATCCTTCATGGAATGCCTCACTCCCCAGCCAGTGCATAGGCGGTGCATACTCGGTTATAAGGCTAATTGTGACCCTACTGACAAGCCTTGCTTCCCACTCAACTCAAAACTGCAGAGGTCTATGGTACAGTGGTTGTACATCCGCCCTGAGCTCCTTCTTTATACGAGTAACAGCCCCATTGCACCTGGAAGGGACCATCTGAGCTAATGATTCCAAACACCTCATTTCTACAGATGAGATCAAATGCAATTATAATAAGCAATTCATCTGTGCGTTTATTTCTTCCTTAATTTGTGGACATCTATGTGTTAAGGTCAAGAATCTAACACAGAAAATAAGCACAGCCCTTACTCTAGTGAACTGGTGCATTTGCCTTTGACCACATATCATCAAGTCTGCGAGTCGGGACTAAAGTCAAATCTAACAAACCCTGGGCCAGTGTTTTTCCCACGAGAGATGGGTAAAAGGGAAGTTGTATGAGTCTGGGCCCCAGTGGGGAAACAGAAGACAGACTCAGCTGGGGTTCTGAAGGGAGTTTTGGAAGGAACAGTAGACAGAAGTGAAGTCTATTGAAGGAAACCAGCAAGGCCCTGAGACCTCCAAGACCAGGGACAGGGAAGTGCAGCACCATCGATAGACATAAGGACTGCAAGGCGGGAACAAAGGACTGTCAGTGTTCTCAGTACATAATGAGCTGGGAAGACCTCACGGTACAGGACACCCAGAAGTGTGTCCAAGAGTATAGAAGGCAAGGGGGTAGACTCAACCTCTCTTCCCTCCCGCCAGAGCTCCTTTAAACTCAGAGGACAGAAGGACAAAAAGCAGGAAGTTCACTCTAGCTGTGTCACAAGGCAGGACAGGAAGGTGGAGAGTGTTTGGGAGCCAAGGACCCAAGAACAGGAAATGGAAGGCAATTTTTATGGCTCACTATTTGAAATTTTACGTCATTAACAATATTACTTGAGTACAAAATCAGGAGAAAGAAAAATGAAAAAAAATTAAAAGGATACATTTCTATTGCTCCAGTGGATAAAAGACCATTTTGTAAGATAAAGTAAACAACAACAAAAGGTTTAAAAGCAGCAAAGGGGCTGCGCCAACATGATACAAAATTATATTGAGTTTCCATCCTAGCTGTTGACTTTGATCCAGTGTTGTACATTCTAGAAGTTAAAAGCAAACTACCCTTCAAAAAGAAACCCATAGCAGGAAAAGATGTGCTTCTGGGACCACAAGTAATATGAAAATATTCCCCAACTGGCTTGAAACCCCTTTGATATTTGAAAGTGTATAAATGTATACATTTTCTCTCTGTGGTAGACGCCCATGTGGAACATGTCCAGGTTCCACAATGAAGGACCAGGGAGAAGCAGAGTCTCTTTGAGGACTTCTCTTCAGGACACATGCTGTGTGCTATTAAAAGCTTCTCTGACCAGACTCCCTCTTGAGAGAGTTAAAGTTCAGTGATTACAGGCTTCTACCTTTTGTCATCCCAAATCTTTGCTTCAATCTGACTCAGAAAGGAACCAAGTCACCTGTCCCATTTCCTTAACCAGTGTGTCTTATTTAGCGTATCCCATCTGCTCGTTGCTTTACCTAAATACAGAAGTAAATCACTGAAACTTCTTTGTTCCCCACAGGTTTCTACTTACTGTGATGTCATCATTATATAAGATCTTCCAATCCTGTTTTTTTTTTTTTTCTTAGCAAAATACTGATACAAATAATTACTGGGAATCATTGCAACATTTTTCATAAGTGCACCTAATGTCTTTGATCATATCTGCCCCTCATGGCCTTCGCATGTTTCTTCTCCCTCTTACTGTTCTCTTCTCCTTTTTATTTCCTCCCCTGTTTGTTACCAGTGTTTAAAGTTGGCATACAGAGTGATGGGAATTGAGATGCACTTCATGCTATGTGACTTTGAACTCTGTTCAAGTTTGTTCTCCTCCCCCAGTGGCCTCTCCCGCTCCCTGACCTTCTCTGGCTGGTCTTTTTCTGCACAAATGGGCCTCCTTTCTGCTTTCTTGTCACATTGGTCCATTACCCTCTCCTTTTACTGCCTTGCTTAAGATCTGTTCCTCCTCTGTCCCCTCCTCCCTCAAGACTTCTCCCTGCTTCTATGATTTAGACACTTGAGTGCGCACATGCATACACACAAACACACACAAGAACACACATGCAACATACATGCACATACAAATATGCATACTTTAATGTCTATGTTCTCTTTTTCAGGGAAATGTGAAGCCTCTTAGCTTCCTACCAGCAGCCTACAAGGATTTCTTCCCCCCACATCCTCACCAGTATTTACTGTCGTTTATGTTCCTCAAGGCAGCCATTCTGCCAGGGATTAGATGGGGGACCTCAAGCAGTTTTAATTTGAATTTCATTGATTGCCGAGAATACTAAACATTTTCTCAGCTATCTAATAGACAGCTTCTGGATTTCTTCTTTGGAGACCTATTTGTTCTGTTTCTAAGCCAGTGGAACAGGTTGGATGATTTGTGCTTGGTTTTGTTCCCTATTCTGAAAGCTGTGTCTTCACTATGCCAATTATTTCCTTTGCTCTGAAGAAGCCTATTTTACACTCTGATTTTATTTTACATTTATCGGTGTTTTGCCTCCATGTGTGTATGTGTGCACACCACCTACATGCCTGGTGCCTGTGGAGGCCAGAGAGGGTGTTGGATCCCCTACAACTGAGTTACAGATAGTTATGAGCTGCTGTGTGGAAGAAGGGAGCCACAATGTGGTCTTTTAGAAGAGCAGCCAGTGCTCTTAACTTCTGAGCCCTCTCTGCAGACCCTGAGAAACTCTTTACTTTCATGTAATCCCGTCGGTCTGTCAATCTTTAGGCTGGTTTCCAGTGCTGTTGCAGTTCTGTCACCTATGCTGATATTCTCAAGTATTTCCCACGCATCTTCCCCAGTTGTTTCAAAGCTTCGGGTCTTACCTTAGATCCCTTCTATTCATTTTGAACTGATCTGAGTAGTTTTATTCCTCACTCAGAAATTCCATTTTCTCAGTGCCATATTTTGAAGAGACCCTCCTTTTCATTGTGTGTTTTTGACACTTTCGTCAAGATTTAGGTGGTTATATATCTGTGGGTTTATTTCTGGGCCCTCTATTTTATGCCATCAGTCTGCTTATCTGCATTTGAGCCAGTACCATACTGTTTTTGTTTCTGTGGCTCTGTAATATGGTCTGAGATCAGGTATTGAAAGTCCTCCAGCATTGCTCTTTCAGTAATGTTTGTTTGGCTATTCAAGGCTCTTGAAGATTTGAAACTGACACCTGTATATGTTCAGAGGTGGAGGCAGGGTCAGTTGAACTCTTGGACCCCCATCCTTTCCCAGCTTTATACTGCTGCTGAGAAGGTATTGAAGAACTAGATGTTCACCAGGTCTGTCTTCACTTTGATGGTGTTACTCTTCGTCTCAGGAATCTCTGCTGGCCACATGTAGCTTTTCAGCCTGTGGTCTGGATAATTGTCTCATCCTTCAGATACAACCTGTACTACATCCCTGTGGTGGCTACTGTTCTAGCTGGAGATGTCTCCCAAATGTCTTGGGAGTGTGAGAAGCAACCACAGCACTGAGATCTGGTCAGGCAGAAACTGTCTCTATGCTTGCCAGAACTCCTGAGATGCCGTGTTGGAGGGAAGCCTCTCTTAGGTATACAGACCAGGCCTGGAACATCAGGTTTCTGGGGATGTAAGGCAGTGCAGGTCAGTAATCATGGTGCAGAGGTTGATCAGACTAAGAGCTATCTGACTGCAGGGTTATTCTCTGTCGATGAGATCTGTTTCTGGCCTCCAGGGTCAGATTATCCTTCCCCATGCACTTCCCTCCCCAGCTTCCTGTCGCCTACAGCCTGGGCTTGTCAGCATCCAGCCTGCTGCTCTCCACTTCTGCCTTCAGAGACTTCCCACACCCTGACGCTGTGGCAGGCCAAACTGAAGCTCCTAGTCCTGTTCTCACGCTTCAAGGAAGCTTAGTTTTTCATAGCATCTTGCTCAAGATGCTGCCTGTTAGTTGCCCTGAGTCACCCAGAATGACACTGTGGGATTTCTCACTGTCTCACCAAAACCCACAGCTAGAGTGGCAGCTTGTGATGCTGCCTTGGGCTTGTCCTGATGGATGGTGGGACTGCCTGTTGCCTGTGTGGGTCAATCTTTAGAAGTGGCATCTGTTTCTTCTCCGCCTGCATGACCCAGCTTGACTTACTCCTTGTTCACGTGGTATCTGCTCTTTTGGGGCATCCTTCTGCTTCCTTTGTGGACTTCCAAAACCCACTCTTTCTCTCTTAAAATGCAACTTACTTTTTCTTTATGTCTGGAAGTGTGCACACGTTCGAGCGTGCGAGCACACGTGCACTCATACATGGAGGTCATGGGTCAATGTAGGGGGGTTGCTTCTTCTGTCGCTGTCTACTGTAGTTTTTGAGAAAGGGTCTCTCACTGAACCTGGAGTTTCCAATTCAGCCAAGGCCAGCTGATCTGAAAGCTCCTGTTGTATCTTCTTGTCTCCACCATTATGCCCAGGAGTGGAGTTAGTTACAGACAAGTGTGTAAATAAAATGATCTGTAACCTCATCGTGAGTGAAAAGTGCTACTTTGTAAAACTTCGCCTAATGAATTCAGTTAGTAGATCAAGACCCCGTTGTCAGTGGAGCCCCCTGGTGCACTGTAATGAGAAATGTAACCAGGCAAAGATGGAAATGGCATTTATAGCTCCTAAGAGATCCTTAATTTTGAATTTGTTGATTTCAGAGACCATAAAACATTAACTACGTTATTAAATTAGCATGTGTTCTGCATTTAATGACATTCCAACCATGTCTAGAATACATTAACAGGAAGTATGGACCTCTTGACTCTATGGAAGATGATTTAGTCTTTGTAATATATTGAAAAGATACACAAAAAGGTCATTGTAAAACTGAATTTTGGTATTTTTCTTACAATAACACTTTGCCAAATTAAATATGAATATGCCAGTCAAAATTCAGGCTTCTGATGTGACCTCCATGTTGAAGCATAAGGATAAAACAGAAATTTCTGAGCAGGGAGGAGGTGAAGGTGGGGGTGGGGTGGTTTGTTGTATAAAGTGTCTACCTTATGAGCATCGGGAGCTCAGCTTGATCCCCAGAACCCGTATAGGAATGCCAGGTGTGGTGACATGTGCTGTCATCTTAGCAGTAGCATAGAAGAAACATGTAGATCTTGGCAGTGGGGGAGGGAGCAGCGGTGGGAGGAACCACTGGCCAGCTAACCTAAGTTCCTGAGTTCCAGGCTGCCAAGAGGTAGGGTGGTGGTCCTGAAGATGATACATGAGATTGTCTTCCAGCTTCCACTGACTTGTGCACACACATGCCCAGGCACACTCACAAATATACATGAGCACGCATATACATACACACACACACACACACACACACACACACACTTTAGAAAGACAAAACCTTTCTAATAAATGTATGAAAAATATTTCCAAAACCAACTTTTACTTGGGACTATCAATTTTCAGATTGTTGATATTTACTAAAGCATTTGCTATAAGCTTGGCTCCACAATGCTCATAACTCTGCACTTACATATGAGATGCTAAAAATCAAGTTACAGCCACACTGCTGGTAAAGCACGTAAATCCTCCCAATGAGGATGGAGCAGATGACAGAGGGCAGTGCTCTGCTTCTATACGTGTTTTCTGTTACTGTAGCCAAGTCCAGGGCGGATACAATATCATTTCCAAAGTCCCTCCAACAGTCCTCCGCACCTTCTCAGTCTTCATTACAGGCAATTTTGTTATTGTTCCTTTTGCAGTCTACCCATTACATCAAAGTCTCTTTACTGTTTGCAGGGGCTGAAGAAGAACTGGGAAGAAGTACACAAAGAGTTCCAGTCCCTCTCGGTGTTCATCGATTCCATACCAAAGAAGATTCGCAAGCAGAAGCTGGAAAAGGAGATGAAGCAGCTGGAACACGACATCAGTGTCATCGAGAAGCACAAGATCATCTACATCGCTAACAAGTGAGGCAGCTACTGTAGTACAGAAAAAAAAAAATCCAGAAGAAAAAAACTCACACAGACATCAAACTAAACCCACTCTTCTCAAAGAGGACTATGAAGAGAATAAAGCTTTCACCAAAAAACGTAGACAGTGTTGAAAGAATAGTTGAATTATTTGCTTGTTCTAGAAAAAATTTTCCTCCATTGTCAGAGATCTACTTATAAACAAACCATTAAAGTCGGAAGCTGCACCCTGGGTCTGTCTTCAATGTCAATTATCCTAGCACCATGGATGTGTTTCACGTGAACATTAATTTTGGACCTTGAAAAGTAAAAACATTCAGCATTTCAGGGGTTTTTTTTTGGGGGGGTGCTATGTTTTGATGTTTGTTTGTTTATTGTTTTGTTTTTTCTTCCCTGGGTGACAGTAAGAATACAGTGCAGAAAACTATGCCTGTCAGAGACTGGGGCACCAGACTACCTGATACTCGAAAGCGTTTCCTTTATGTTGCTTCCAAACTCCAGAGATTTGAAGTGTGTGTTCTCAGGGGTCCAGTGTTATTTGTAATTATTTATAACTCAAGATCTTTTCAGTATCCACAACAGTATGCATGATACAATGTTGACTTAAAGGAAGAATATTTAAGAAGACTATTCGTGAAAGGCTCCAGGAAGAATTCAAGAAAGACTCCCTTTAAGGCCTAGATGTAGCTCAGTAGCAGGACCTGAAAGATCAGCGGAGATGGGGGTGAAGAATGACTGGATACAGGTGAGGGATTTCCAGCACACACTCAAAGGGAGCAGAAGCAAACAATATCAAGACAAAATGAGCAATCCTAATATCCTGACTGTGATCCTTTGATCTGTTCCATGATTCACTGTGAATGTTTCACTAAACAGGGCTCTGTTGCCATCTGGTCTAGTGTAAATATCGATTTTATGAATCCCAAACTTACCTTTTGTAAGATTGCACAGCTTATTAATCAATAGATTTATGCACCTAGAGGTATCTTCAACCCAAAATAAGAAACAAATCTACACATACGTAAGAAAGAAGTTACCTTTTTTCATGAAATTTTAAGTTAGGAAAGTTTGGTTAGGCATTAGTACTGCAAACTACCAGAGAAACACAGCTTATGTTATTTCCACTGGGTTTTTATGGCAACAGTTCTTTCGAAACATTCTACATGTACAGAATTTGAGACATCATTATAAAACTTTATGTTTAGAGGAGAATGTTTATATGTCACTATTTTTGAAAATTCATCTTGTTTGTTTATGAACTTCCCAACTCTTTATTAATTAGGGGCAAATGTAAACTAAGGGCAGGTTATGACAAATACAAAAGATGTTACCTGGCAAAGTCCCACTTGTGCGGGTAAAAGTTGCAACAATAGACCACAAAGGAACTGACTAACTATAATAGAACTAGTCTTACAGTTATGCTGTCTTGTAAAGAGGTCACATTCAGAACCTCAGACTTACAGAGTGGGTAGGTTATGTCTTATCCAGAGACCAAAAGACCATGGACCAGACAGTCTACAAACATTGAATACTGTTCCACCCCACATTGTTTGAGCTGCCAATTATAAACTTTAACAAACCAACCCTAACCAAATAAAGAGAAGTTTCTCATGTATACTTCCACTGGTATGAATGAAGAAGGAAGTTCTTCTCTGCCAGGGATAAGGTTAAGATGGTCAGGTCAGTATTTTGTTAATGAATTACTTACAGTGCAGATTCCTTTTCAAGTATTTCAAAAATCAATAGCAATACAAAAAAAAATCCAATGATTCAGCCTTAGAAATGTTCTACTCAAGAATCACGAGTAGGAGTAATCTTAACTGACAGTCATGATTGAGATGGTCTTAAATGTTAAAGAGATAAAAACTGTGGTTTTTAACAGATAAGGATGTTTGGGATTTGGCTTAACTTTTGTGGTTGTCCATTTAAAACTTATAGACATTTTTACATTTTCCCAGAATGCTGTCTCAGATCAATTTGTCACCTTGTCATGTACTGCCTTCTGACAGACATGTCTCCCTCCATCATGCTCAGAAAGGGCCTTGCTGCCATGGACTCTCAACTTTGGATGGCTCCAAATGCAATCACTCCCATCCACGTGCCTTCCTGGTCACCCTATCGAACAGAGGAGAGCCAGACCCCTGCCTCAGGTGGTTGTCCAGTGAGCAGTCAGATTCTTGCCCTTAATTGTGAATTAAGACCCAAAGACCATGATCACTGGGGAGGACATACTGTTGGACTCTATGATCCAAACCAGGCGACACACTCCCACAGAAACACACACGGACAGGGGATTCGCTGCAAAAAAATGAAGTTTAATGGTAATAGTATCCAGTGCACTGGGGTTCCCTCGCACGCAGGCAAGAAGAACCCCGAGTTGAAGCTAAGGGCAGTTTTTATACAGTTTAAGGGGTGGACTAGAGAAACAGTGACTAGACACAATATGATTGGCAGAACAGTGTGACTTTTAAACTGATTGGTCTTTGGGGAATGAGGTGGCAAGGACCTCCCTTGTCTGTAAGTGGCAAGGAATGTGTGGAATGTGTCTATGTGCTCTGAGCCTTTCTCACCTGCAGGTCTTTCTCCCTTGTGGTCTAAAGAATGTTAATCTGATTTTCCCTTCCTCCTCTGAATGTTAATCCTGCAGATGTCTTCTATCTAAGGAATGTGCTCCTCCTGGGATGTGTCCTGGGGCTAAGGAATGTGCTCCCCCTGGGATGTGACTTGGGGCAGTTAATTTTTAAGTTTAACTGAACTACTACAACATCTCTTAAAATGTCCACACTGAATGAAAAAATAAAAACAAAAGAAATTTAAAAAGGACATGACTGTTTATAGATATCGTGGGGAAAGTTTATTGTATATGAAAAGTAAGTGTTAGTATTCGGTCTAAACTCCACCTCCACAGTTACCTGGCAATAGCCAGATATGCTCCTCCCCACAGTTACCAGGTAGGTCTGCCCACTATAAAAGGGGCTGCTTGGCCCCTCCTCTCTCTCTTGGTCTCTTGACCCTGCGCCTGCAGGTTTGCTGTCCCCTCTCCCTTTCCCCCTTCCCTTCCCCCTCTCTCCACGTGGTCATGGCCAGCCTCTACTCCTCTCTCTCACCTCTCTGCTCTCTCCACTCTCCCTCCTAGCTCCTGAATAAACCTCCCCTCGTGGAACTGTCTGGTCTGCTGTGATCTGTCCAAGCTGCACACGACAACCTTTCAGGAAGAGCATAATCAGAGGCAGGGACATCTGGGAAAGTCCAGACTGAACATGACCCTGCGCCATGTGAGGAAGGGCAGAAGCCAGACCAAGAAGCCAGGAGGGTAAAGAGTACACAAAAGAGTCACGTAACCAATGTGATTAGATTATATAGGGAGGGGTGGCTGGGAGAGGGAAGTCCAGACCCTTGGATGGAAAAGTTAGGGTAGGAAAAGGGGATATTCAGACACACACACACACACACACACACACACACACGCGCGCGCGCGCGCGCGCCACAATGTGCATATGGCAATAAGAAGACATCAGCTGGTTCTCCCCTTCCATCATGCAGGTCTCCGGGATTGAACTCAAATCATCAGGCTTGGCTGCACACACCTTTAAATGGAACCATCTCATTGGGGAATCTTCTATTTAGTAACTATCTTTAGATTCTAAAAAATGCAGATGAAAAGCCACAGCCTCTTGATCTACAAAAGGCTCTGGTTTCATGGGAAATGGGCAAATATCCAGATACTTAGAACAAAAGAGGATCAATGCCTCAGTGAGTTCTAAAGATTTAACAACTCAACTTATATGGACAATGAGAAGGAAAGTGTCATTTTCTGCAGAGGGGACCATACTTGAAGACCTGAGAGGAGGACTGTCTTAGTCACTGTTCTATTGCTGTGAAGAGACACCATGACCACAGCAACTCTTATAAAAGAAAACATTTAATTGGGACTGGCTTCCAGTTTCAGAGGTTTAGTCCACTGTCATCATGGCAGGAGCTTGGCAGCATGCAGGCAGCCATGGAGCAGAGAAGGAGCTGAGAGTTCTACATTTGGTTCTGGATCTTCAGGCAGCAGGAAAGGAAAGACACTGGCCCTTGCTTGAGCTTTTAAAACCCCAAAGCCATCCCAGGTGACATACTTCCTCCAAGGAGGCCACATCTAATCCCTGTCAAGCAGTGCCACTCCCTGATGATCAAGCACTCAAATCTATGAGCCTATGGGGGCTATTCTTATTCAAACCACTACAAGGATTGTCCATTACAGCTGGATGAAACTGGCAGAATTTCAAGCACTCAAGCTAAAGTCTAAAACAAAGGGTCTGACCACATCCAATCTTGGTTCTTTTCAAAAGTCTTAGCATAACGACAAATAAACCAGATCTTCTGAGATAACAGTAAAGTTAGGTCTCAAAGTAGTGACAACTGAAGGGCAAATCAGCATATCAAAGCAGACCTGACTTACATCCCTCTGTGTCTACCTGTTATAGAGCCCTGTAACACCACACACACACACACACACACACACACACACACAATCACTCAAAAAAATGTAACAAAAAAAAAAAAGAAAGAACCCCATAGTTGATATTAGTGAAATGATACAATTCCAGGCCTGATTTCAAGTCTGGGCACTCCATGAACTATTCTCAGGACCACTTCTCCAATGTGAACTGAAATTTATTTAAATCAGAATTGTCACCTGAACTTGACTCTTTAGGAAACACCTCCCATCTAAACAAGTCCAGCTGGTGTAGGAGAAGGAAAATCATCACCCAAAAGTTATTTGAGATAGAGTAAAATTGTTTAGTAACATTATCATCAGAACCCCTGTAGCTAACATAGCACCTCACTCCCATTCAGTAACAGTCACATACCAGGAACCAGAAACCATCCTATTTGCTGGAAATGTACAGACAAAAAAAGAAAAAACAGCAGTGCTGGAAAGATATAAATAATCTAATCTGTCAAGTGCATTTATACTTAGAAGTCTAGTGTTTAAAAAAGTAAATATAGAAAATAAGATGCCATGGGAGAGAATATTAAGAGAGTCCTATATCAGATTTTGTAGGGTCCAGCACTTTCTGTTAGACTACAGAATTAGCAGAAGTTGGGGGATGAGAGTAAGCAAAAGTTGCAAGGAGAAAAAAAAAATCTGAGCAGAGAAGATAAAATGTATAACAGAAGCCAAAACCCACTGTAGCTGGTTGGGGCTTAGGGCAAAATATGGTACCTGAGGAAAGAAACAGGACCAGAGTGCTCTGTAGGCTTGATGCAATCTATTTTCAGCCATACCCTACATGGGCCTACTGTGGAAGATTACATGAGTTCTGTGGGCCTCCAGGTGGAGAAGACAGTGGCATAGGCCAAGGTCTCAGCAGCAGAGACAGACACTAGCCGACAGCTTTGAGATACAGTTATGAGCTTAAAAAAAAAAAAAAAAGTACAGCTCATTGATGACTTCAAAGGAGAAGGAAGAGCAAGATCGCAAGAGGAACCATCAGATTCTGATCTGAAGAACAGGCGACTGGAATAACAATTTCTGCACTGAGAAGAGATAGAAGTAGATATTGGAAGATGCTATTGAAGAGAGACAGAGGACGTGATGCTAGACATTATGACAACTTTGTAGCATCTACTTGGAGATTTAGACTGATGGAGTGAGAGGCAGACTCAAACATAGGGAAGAGGGGCATAAACTTGAGACATGAAAGAGATCTTAGGAGAGCTTTAAGTCCAGCAATACATCAGCAGGTGAGACATTGTCCCCTGAGGACTGTCATTGCTGACAGACAGGTCACCAGTGAACTCTGAGTGGCTATCCCATGAGGCCAGACAGGCACACAAGAAAACGTCAAAGTATAAGTGAGGGGTTGGAGAGATGGCTCAGAGGTTAAGAGCACTGGCTGCTCTTTCAGAGGACCCGAGTTCAATTCCCAGCAACAACATGGTAACTCACAGCCATCTGTAACTACAGTTCAGGAAATCCGATGCCCTTTCCTGTCCTCCTTGGCCACTAGGCACACACATGGTACTCAGATATATGTGCAGGCAAAACCCACACACATAAAACAATAGTTAAATAATTTTTAATTAAAAAAAAATTGTTAGAGGGGACAGCAAGATTGGCTCAACGGGTAAAAATAATTAGCATGAAAGTCTGACAGCCCACATTCATACCTGGGACTCACATAATGAAAGGAGAAAAACAACTCTCAAAAGTTGTCTTCTGATCTGTATGTGTGCCACAGCATGTATACACACAAAGAAACACACACAACTAATTTAAAACTTAATTGTTGAACAAGGTCAAAGGAGGTAGTTTTTTAAAATATTTTTGTCCACATACTGAATAGCCATTGGACAAGAAACTAGCAATAGAGTAGACATAGAATTGAAATTTTTTTCACTGTGTTGGCATAAAGTAGTAATACATAGATTGTTTTAAGCAATATATGCAAATAGTCCTTTAGATACATATTTTTTTATTATTCTGAAGGATTCATCCTGCATAAGAAATGAGACTGTGCCAGGAAGTGGTGGTCCATGCTCTTATTCCCAACACCCAGGAGGCAGAGGCAGACAGGTCTCTGAGTTTGAGCCTGTAACTGATTACTTTGCAGGTTCTCTTTTCTTCCACCTTTCTCCACCCTTTAACCCCAAACACTAGATAGGATAGAAAAAGGATAAGAGAGAAAAGAGGGTGATGTTATCATTAGACTATTTCCTGCTGATTAATGGTGTTGAGTTCCTCTGGATAAGTTTAATCTTCACTGTCAGGATATCTAATTTCTTCTTTCTTCTTTGTGCATCGCTGCTTAACAAACTGTGACCAACAGAAATCAACCAACAACCCACCCCGGTCTTTTGGGGCCCTCACATTTATATATCCTCTGAAAAGTTTCCAGAATTCCAAATGTCACACCATTGCAGAGACTCTCTGTAGCTGGCAAAATCATGCCCCTGCTAGAGCATGAGGCAAATCATACTCAGCCACTGTGGACACTCTGCAGCAGCCCCACATCTCATACCTGAGATTAAAACAAAAACATATTCCCATAATATTTCCTGTTTGGAATAAGGATTCATTCTCTCATTCCTTAGGAGCTATAGTCTATATGTCATATTATTTAATAGATTCTATTAAATATATGTATCCACTGTATAAGGTGGACTTCATTTAATATATATGCATATAGTGAATATATAGATCCATTGTTTATGGGTAGATAGATGATAGATCATAAATAGATGAGAGTGAGAGAGATGTGTAGGTGCCTCACAGCGAAACAATGGTTTCATTAAATCTCACTCTTCATTAGATTCCATAGAGAACATTAGATGTTCTCACTCTGGATAGAAGAGAAGCTATGGATTTGAAATGTTCCTGTATAGGTTTTTAGCAACCATCTGAGATTTTCTTTCTGCATCCTGCTGATGGACATCAACCTGTCAACTGCTTTCTATCTGTTTCTCTTTCACAATCTTCTTTTCAAGTATTAGAACGATATTCATCCTCTCCCTCTCCCTCTCCCTCTCCCTCTCCCTCTCCCTCTCCCTCTCCCTCTCCCTCTCCCTCTCCCTAT